>NC_060249.1:105786262-106093762 GCF_921293095.1 Ischnura elegans
AAAACGGCAGGAGTTTTCAATGATGGACAGAAATGATGGGTCCGCTGCATTCTCTCCTAGTTCTCATACTGAAAAGTAATAAGCGTGGATGAAATTCTAGATACCGATGTGATTATCGAAAAAAAGAATAAAAATGGCAAAAAACTGATACCAGAGAATGAGAATGTTCTTTGGGATCCAAAATCGTAACGTAGTAAACGAATCCGGTAGAAAGAAAGGAATATTGATAAATGAGAATGAAGATATCTTCCTCATACCATTATCATCAATTAAAAATAAAAGCGTAAGTTGCAATCCGGTTTTCTTGAGTTGGTGACGCCTTTCATGTTGTCACAGAATATATTCATTTACTCGTTCCAGAAGAATTTTCTCTGAAGGAAGGAATCGTTAACAAGAATGTATAGAAAAACCAACGACACTAGGCCCGTGCATAAGTCATAAGCGTAGCCGGGATGCGGTGACACGCTGGGCATGAGTTCTGGGCATGATCGACATGCATACGATCGAGTAAAGTTTGTCATTTTTTCACGGCAAATAGATCGTGAGGTACGCAAAAATGGGAAAAATACTAATTTCTCTATTTTTTTAACTATATCACAACAAACAAATAATTCATGAGCGAGCCCATGTAATTCACAAATAGGAGCGACATATACATAGTCATTGCAAATGACACCTTAATTTATTGATTTCCAATCATCTTTCCTCAATAAAAAAACTAAATATTCCCCCTTCACGATCTGGACGCGCTGGTCCCCTGCGTACGACTGAAGCCTTTCCCTAGCTTCTCTTCCCTCGCTATCAAAACTACCCCTCTACGTAGGTAACAATCTCCCCTGCAGAGGGCCGGAGTCCTGGGCCTCGGGCCGCTGCTAGAGCCCTCTATCAAAATGCTGCTCAACTCGGAGAGCGGGTTAACCACGCTTCTGACCCGCGCGCAATTTCGAAAGTTGGAACTACGGAACGGTCCGAACGATGCACAACGTATCCACTAGGATTAAAATCTATACATAGACCCGATAGTTTACCTCAACTGGATATATAATATGTACATCCATCAATTTGCTGGAATTTTCATAAATTCAACTCAAACACTGGTAGTAAGAACTGCCATCAGAGGCTCAACTGATTCAAATTAGCGGTATATCCAATGGAATTAGGGCAAATACTTTTTATGTGTTGAATGGAATGATTATTAGCAATGAATAAAACGACGATTAATGTATTGGGAGCTGGAACGAAGACCGTAGGTAACTACACAGAAAAGAATAAACACAATGCATGGAAAGGGCAACAAAATTTTGATTAATGATGAGTTCATTGCCATTATAAAGAATATGAATATCTTTTCTTCTTGAAAAAATTATCTACCTAAATTATGGGAAAAAGTTACAACTAGAGGAACATAAGATGCCAAAATAAGTAGATCATCGTAATACATTCATAGCCTTCTGTCCTTTGGATAAAGGACAGGAAACCCTTCGTAAACGTAAAGGATAAAGGACATAAAACCCTTCTTGGAATACGGAGAAATTTAAGGGAATTTTGAATACATGTTTATAGGCTTATGAGTTTGTTTTTTACCAATACATGATACTATTTAATACAATAGCTAGAAAGTAATATACATTCTTGTTGAGGTTTACAAAATGAGACCAATGGCCACTGTCACTAACAAGTATTTAGCTCCAGCTAGTTTTTCGAAGTACCGAGTTAATGCAAAAATCGTGTTTCACTTGTCTGAAAGGCAACTCCGTTTATAATTTTACCGACCAAATTTCATTAGCTTAAATCTTACTATCCGAGGTAACCAGAAACTAGAGATATCATGACTAACAGGCGGCTTCATTAGCTCTTGGAAATTGCGAGAGTCAGCGACAAAGAATATGAGCATGATGATGAAAGACAAGGGGCAAATACGGATTAAAGAGGGTTCAAATTATTTTGACTTGCATTATGATATCGATTTTGTCACTCATTTCAGGATGACGAAGGAACTATCAATGGCCGTTCTCGCTCTAATTCAGTAAGACTTGTAATTTTATACAGGCCGTTATGAAAATGTCACGTTATGATAAATATGTTGTTTTATTAACAAAACAATTTAGCAGAAAATAACAGTAAATACATCATAAGCACGACTAGTAACATGTTTCTACCTCGAAATTATGAAATGCTTATGCTTATAGTGATAAATTATTTGGTATAGAAGAAAAGATTGAATACTGTGCCGAAACAAAAGGGCCCAACAAAAGGGCCCATTTCCGGTGCACCTTTACTTAAAAAAATCGAGAGTTTTTCTAGGGATATTTTTCACTTTCGTGGCATACTTCTGGACTTAAGCATCATCTTGAACGAAAACTCATGTACGTAACCATAGGACCGTGGGGTGAGTTACGAATCGTTAACGGAAATAATTAAAAGGAAGACATCAAATAAATTATAGTATTTTTGTGAATGTCTGGTGTTTCTTAATTTTTTTCTATTTTGACGAGGTGGGTCATGAATAGATGCGTACGCCCACAATTATTCACTCTTTACCCTTTGTTCAAATAAGGCTGAAACGTGGCTCAAACAATAAGATGAAGCACAACAATGTGTATCATCATACGTAGTTTTTCTCTATTGCTATATATGCTTTATTGCTTTTGAAGGTTGGAAAACAAACCAAAGAGTATAAACTCCCTCGTAGATTTACATTTTAGCATGGAGAAAGTTTGGTCATGCTTTTGTTTTGATGGAAAAATGATTTATTACTTAAATAGGTATTATAACTCGAATTATTTTGAGCTGGATGTTCTAGCATATACTAATATTGAACAGGTTATTGGACATATAGCACCTATTTTTGCTAGACTTAGAGTTCCTGTAGTTTGGATTTATGATTATGGTCCTAATTTATATATCCAAGTGTATACAGTCAAATATAAAAGGTTCCTTTTGATGCAATTCTTCCAGCTCTTAACAAGGTATTCCTTGGTTTATAGTTGTTTGCCTCTTATAAGCCTTACTCAACTTAAATGAAACCTAACTTAACAAGAAAAATAAAAATCATTAGCCGAGGATGGAGAGCATGAATTCCTTCAAACGAATAATTTAGGAAAAATATAACAATCACATTGCCTTAGCTATTACTAATAAATTATATCAAAGTATCGTACATCCGTTACATTTACTGACGTAATGTTCTTCAACATCTCCATCAAGCTGGTTTTTTTTAACCTTACGCGGAAGGGCCTATTACTCTTAATACCATTTCTAAAATTGAGTGCTAATTTTTTGCACGGTCCTCCTCTTGAAACATCAATAAAAGAATTTGTTTTTTGTTGAAAAACTTTTGTTTGAAAAACTTTTGTTATCATTCATATCAAAAAGATCCAAATTTGATTTATCATTTATGACTGCACCACATATTTTAATTTGAGTGACTGTGTTTATTTAAATCTGGAAATAATGCACGCTGAATTCCAAAACTTATATCAATGGTCGGTCTGGCCAGGACGGCTGGTCGACGATCGCCGAAGGCCCCAAGCTTAGGAGGCCCTCACAACGCATGCTTCTACCATTAAGCGTACTTGGAAGGTGTGATGCAAAGAACTCAGATTATTTGAACCAAAGTTTTTTCGCAATGATATAATTCTACGTTTTCATTAATTGCTCTATTTACAACACAATCATAGTAAAAATATTATATACAAAATAAATAAAATAAAGGTGTCAGAAGATAAAAGAGAACCATGGATTACCTTGTTAAGAGCTGGAAGAATAGCATTAAAAGGAATCATTTATATTTGACTGTTTGTTTACCATTGGATGTATAAATTAGGACCATAATCATAAATCCAATTTTTTAAAGAATTATTCAAAAAGGATATTTTAGAGGTATTTTTATATTTGTATTATTAAATTTTATAAGCTGTGAAATACTTACATTTGACAGTGTTTTTATGACGAAATTACAGTTTTTATTAACTTTTATCTAGTTTTCAAGTGCCGGAATAGCGTCAAAATCCATTTCAGAGCAAGCAACTTCCTGAAGTTTTCCAGGGGAGGTCCCCATCAAGAGCCCCAAGTCGAGGGCTCCCATTCCCCTCAGATCACTCCTGCTTAACCCGGTAACGCCTAAATCAAAAATTTCATCCGAACTTTTTCGTGATATTAAATTTTAAAATCAATTAGAATCTGATTAATATGGTGCAAATTTTATACTTGTAGCACAAATAGTCTTGAAGATATGTCTGGTACCATGTGGTACCGCTAGGTCAGAAGGGGTCAAAAGATCGAAATTAAATAAACATTTGGAATTTCACATTTTAATGCCAAAATAGTTAAATATTGTCAATTTTTCGCAGAAAGAAAGATTCATTTTCATCCAAAATTACTCAAAAATGTCAAATCTTGCTTATGAAGGCAAACGTTTCTGAAAAACGGTATTATAAATATGCTTATCTGTTTAAAACTCTCAATATACCTAACAAAGTACAAAAAATAAAAAAGGTGCGTTTAATATTGCACTATCAGCTGGTTTCATATGGTACCGCTAGACGTTAACGGCTTAAATCACTCACTGACGATGAATTACGTAAAGATTCTGACCAGTTTTGATGCGCTCCACCCTCGCATCCGCTGACATCCCTCTCGCTTTTTTTTTAATTCCCCCATACTTACTTGAAGTCACCTCGTCTCGCTTTGCGCCTATGCCCTGAGAACTGCCAATTGCTGCAATTTCGTCCACTCCTTGCCCTGGTCTCACCATCAGTTTTTTCTTTTATTTTTGCGCGGTCTTTAGCAAAGCCAATCAACAATCCGTCTCAAATAACGACATACTTATTGGGGCACTTCTTCCTTTTAAAATTTACGCTGCCGGGGTCCACTTTTGCAGTAAGTACTCGCACACTAGCTTCTAAAAAATAGTTAAGTACCCTAACAAGTTGATGAAAGTAATTTTTTCCATGAGGTTGCGTACCTTCAGTTGTTTTTCTGACGTCAGTAGTGTGAAAATTTGCTTTCCAAATAATTTCCCTTCATTAAATCGGTTTTTAAAACTCGGATATAGAGATATTGGTGAAACATGATTACTGAGTTAATGATTTTAACCGAGTTTCAAAAAATTTAACAAAGAATAAAATCTTCTTCTTGAAACGCTCTGTGACGAGACTCACGGCCAGTCTAACTTGACCGTATTTTAGTAGGTAACTATTTTTTTTTTCCACAGAAAATTCAGAGAAGCTAAATTTAGGAACTCACTCCTGATGGAGCAAAGAAAAAAATGAAAAAAATAGAAGTGGATGGTAGTGAGAGTCAGTAACTCTCGATAAATTTTGTTTGAATTGAATATGTTATTTTAAACAGCTTCCTTCATTTATTATGAAGATCGCTTGACTGAAGTCATATTTTCCTTATTCAATGATTTATCGATGAACTGGTTGGCCCAAGATTATTTCTCGGAGTGAGTGAAATAATAAGCGTATAAGACTGTACATCTTTCGCAACCTTATTTTGCATATGAGGCATTTTTTCACCAAGTTTAATCATTATAATGTATATATAAGAGTTGACCCATTTCAATGATTTTCAATTTCAGTGTTTTTTTAATGCACTTAATAACTATTCAAATCCTTCAGCATAATAAAAATTAGGTGAGGATGAAGTCCAAGAACAATGCTAAATGCCTTAATTCAACCTGTAAAATAAAAGGTGAACTTCAACCCCAAGGTCCTGAAGGTGAGGCAATCCTGCTATGTGTCATATACATAATAGAAGGAACAGCCATTTTTTTGCATGCAATTTTAAGCAACTTAAATGCCTGCAAGCTGAACAGCCAAAAAGTAGGCATTTTTATATGCATTCCAGTATTTCTGGGATGGTTCGATTAAGTTGAAGTGCAGGCATTCAGGCAAAATAATTTATTCCTAATAAATGTATCCACTATTCCTTTTCACCGCATTTTTTTCATTTCCCCACGATATTTTAATTGCAACCAATGAATTGATTTAAACCGCCAATCCATACAAATACACGCGTGTTGGTGACAAGTGTATTGTCTTTCAAATAAGCTCTTATAAAAATTTTTTTTTTAAACCAGCCTTTATATTTAGATTACAGGGGATGAGCAACGTTTATATATGACACAAAGCAAAAAAACTCAGTGACCCCGAAAAACCAAAAGTGACGTATTAAAAAAGTCACTATATTTATTAAATTTTCAGTGAATGGTAACCCCCTATGTTTCAAAATGCCACCCCTATGCTTTTAAATGCCTACCCCTATGTTAAAAATGCCACCCCCCTATGTTAAAAATGCCACCCCGTACGTTTTATGTAACGGTAAAACAATATTCAAACATTTACAAAACCTTACAATTGTTAATAAATATATGAAGATCATAATTAGCTGTTGTACAGTTTTCACAAATTAAATGTAAAACACGAAAATCGACCATTTGGAACTTCTTAGATCAAAAACATGTTTTGGGGGGCTATAGGTTGACTGGGGGGTGGTTAAAGGGGGGTTGGAGAGAAAAAATTATATTTTCATGTATTGTCATCGGAAATGAAGAAGTGTGCAAAATTTCAGCGTTTTTGCTTCACAGGAAGTGAGTCAAATTTCAGTTACAAGATTTGTACCAGACAAACAAACAGACAAACAGACAGGTTGGTGAGTTGATATAAAGGCTGGAAAAAAGATTCGTCCTCTCTGTTTCCAAGGAAACCGATCTTCCTTAAAGTAAGGAATGAAATGAATTTTTAATCCGATTAGTCTGCAATGCATCACATTATGCATAGTATTTCAATCCTGAGATTTTGATTCTTTGACTGTTTTACATTCTATCATATCCTAAAAATAACTTAATGAATGGAACTATGTTGCTACATTTGTAATGGCACAACTACATTCATAGCAACTCCAAAAATAAGGAAAGAATTGAGTAGATACTCAAATATGGTCCCATAAGATAACACGAAAAGATTAAAGTATTTCCTTACAAGTATGGCTCTCAATCCCATCAAAATTTACATAAGAGTGAAGCAAGTGAGAGCAAGTACCTCATCAGCATGCTATCTTGCTAGGAAGCCACCTTCTAGCAGTAATGGCAAATTTGATACGCTTCAAAGCCTAGAAGGAACCCAGCTAAGACATTCGCGATACACGTTACCAGGCCATGGTGTCCATCAACTACGCTATTAGGTGTGCATACCAAGCATCTTCTATGGTTCACTTTTGGTTGAATAACATGAATTAGAATTTGACTACGTAGGTTTCCGTGGTGTTCAGGTTCCAATTTCTCCATGTTTCCGGTGCAACCGCGTAGGTTTGTTGGTGATGACAACAGTTTCGCTGGCACTGCTGCCAGCGTCTTCAGGTCGAAGATGATGCCGGTCCACGATTTTTGTCCTCCTTATATAGGGGGTCAGTCCCGCCAGTTGTGGCTGACGATAAGAGAGCGGCTGCCAATAAGAGAGCGGCAGCCACAACTGGCGGGACTGACCCCCTATATAAGGGGGACAAAAATCGTGGACCGGCATCATCTTCGACCTGAAGACGCTGGCAGCAGTGCCAGCGAAACTGTTGTCATCACCAACAAACCTACGCGGTTGCACCGGAAACATGGAGAAATTGGAACATGACTTAGATTATGTGTTTCTATGACAATCAAGTAAACACTAACATCAATTAAATACCATAGAGTTAATTCTAATGATATGGAATATGACAGTAAGTTTCAATGACGAGGCAACTTTTGGTATTTTTTTCGACCACTTCCCGATTAACTTCAGAGCTGAAATTTTCAGAATAGCTCAGAATTGGATGACAATGCTATCTTCTAACACCTTTACCATGATTGGACGAGTAACTCGAGTAACATTCCGAAGTAAAAATTTAATATGGATTTCTAAAAATGGCCACTTAAATCCAATAGAGGCGCTGCAATCACAGTAGGTGAAATAAAGTATCTGCTTGTAAAGCGTAAAGTAACTGTACCTGCGTATTTGCTTATCTTCAACAGAAGCCTGCGATATACTATCCTTACATGATTTGCTCTGAATATTGGACATTGCTACGGGGAATTCTCGACTTCGCACATAACTTATGCCGTCTCTGTTCCAGTCAACAATTGAATGAACAAACATTTTTTCTAGAAAACTATTTCAAATTGAAGGGAGAAGTTAACAAATTGAATATAGAGATGAAAAGATTTCAAAGAAATGAGAAAGTAAGGAACTGCAATGACACAATGCGTTAAGAAATCAATTTTAAGGCTGGCAAGATGAACAATTTAATTAGCATCGATTACGAAACTCTTGACGGCTCTTCATGAAACTGTTACGTTATTTCTTGAGATCTCTTGTCGATTTAAATTAATGGGAATTAAGTGAGTTCAGAAAGAAATAGGTAAACTAGTTGGAGTGGAAAATAAACAGTGAAGTGAAAGAAAATAAAGAAATAGTGAGGAAAGCATAACAACACAGCGTGTTAAGACATCAATTTCGGGGCATTAGGACAAGGCAGGTTAGCAATGTGAACAATTCAATTAAGGCATTTATTATCAGATTAGCGCTTTAAGACCAGTATCTTTTGATTAATTTTAACATATTAAATACTGTTCCTGATGATTTTTTACGGAATATCCATTGCGATACTCTAGATAGCTCTTGATGTAACTGTTGCATTAGCTCTTTAATTCTCTTCTTGAATTGAAATTAATAGAAATTATAAAAAATACTCCTAATTTTACAGTCAAAGGAATAGTGGATGAAAATGAATAGAAATCTATCCATTTTTAAGGGTAAATGGATGTTGTTTTACTGGATTCAAAAAATGAAGTTAATAGATTTAAATAAATAAAAGATCGTAGCACTCTTCCACAAAATTTGTTGCTGCGTAGACTGCGTTTCGGCTCACTGAGCCATTATCTGATATACCTGGTCTTGTACCAGATGATGGCTCAGTGAGCCAAAATGCGTTGTACGCAGTAAAAAAATTTGTAGAAAAGTGCGACGATCTTTTATTTATTTAAATATGTCTAACTTCCACCAATTGAAGCCTGAATCTGTTGAACATATTTTGTAGTGAATGAAAGTAAATAGAGAAATTATGAAAAAATAATTATACTACTTGATTTAAAGTGCTTGTATCATTTAAATATCATCCTTTCTTGCCAACCAAGTACGCTCTGGCATTTTGTTTTGAGTATATCTGAAAACTTCTTGCTGCTTGAAATTGTAATAATCGTTATCGTTGACGGATATAAAAGACAATATTTGAGACAACCACTTAGTGGTACAAAATATTCTTCCTATTAAGAAAACTTGGTTTTATGAAAATGTTATTTTTATACATTAATATTTCAATACTCTTGAGCTCTTTACAGCGAAATGGATATTTACGAAAGCAGCAAATACTCGATTCATTTAATTCTTAACATTAATAACTAACGTCTACTATATTATCCAAGCATTTTCACCTGTTCCTCCAAAAGATTCAGCGAATGCTCTGCTAAAAAGTAGATTTTACACTACTTCACAATTTATTTATATATCATCAAATAGTAAAATATTTCTCAAGGAAATTAAAACCAATATTATACGACCTTGGTGTTAGTAAACACAATACTACCATTATAATGCCAAGTAAATGTAAATTTATCCTGGGTAATTCAATTTTTAATACTACGGTAATCAAATTAATGATAATTTGTGTTCCCCAAGTGCTATAATAAAGCTTGATTGGTTTCATTATCATAAAATATGACTCATATGAAAAATTATTCACTCTCGCACTCCTTAATTACTTAGGAACATTTCCAGAGATTTATCGCGAGGAAACATTGCCCCTTCGCAAATTTATCGCATATAAAATTTCTATGCGCCTTATAAGGAAAATATTTCGCTTACGCTGACAGGAAGCGTAGCAAACTTCTAAACGCGGGCATTAATCACAAAAGGAGAACTTTAGCAGCCTCCTCGCCTCCCGAAGTAGGCAACAATAAAACACCATTAAAATCCCGCCCCTTATTATCCCATAAATTTCGTCATTGCGCACACTGCTTGAAGAGAAAGGGTGAAGGCGAAGGATGAAGATGAGGAAGGAGTAAAGGGAAGGGGAGGAAAGCTACATTTTTATCGGGTTCCGTCGTCTTGTGACGGCAGGCTGGAAAGAGGAGGGAGCCGTTGGAATCACGGCAGCGGGAAGACTTGGGAGCATTAAAGCGCGAACGATATTAATGATGCACAGTATCATGGTATCACTTCACTTTTTATGCTCTTCTCGCCTCCGCCGCTTCAGAGAGAAAGGCATGGTGGGAGGTGGGGGGCTCAGGTGGGTGCGGGTTGGTAGTTTGTTATTCTTACGACGTTTAATATATAAGGGATTATATTAATGGAGACGTGAAAGGTATGCATGGAGGAGGATAGGTGGTGGCTAAGGCAGGCGGTGGTGGCAAGAAGCGTCGAGGGTGGATGCCTCGGTGACACGTGGTTGAGGGCAAAGAGGGAGATGGAAAACCGTAAGGGCGAAAAAAGCGAGATTTGAGGGAAATTGCGATCGCTCACTCCCACTTTATATCGGAGTTCATTTTTGTCACAGGTAAGAGGAAAAAAACTGTAAGGACAACGAAATTTTCATTCAGCAGCTCTCTCATAATTTAAATAAAAAATTGCAATTGTGTAATAAGTGCAATGGTTTGCAGTCCATTTTCCTCTGCGAATAGCTCAAGAAATAGGTGCTGGATAAAAAAACTGTTGAACAGGGGTCACTTTCCTTTTAAAAATATATCACAATGCATGAATGCATAATACACCGTTTTTACATGTTATAACATCGAAACCTAAGTGGAAATAAATTTTACAATCGCGGAAAATTTCAAGTGCTTATTACAACACGTATAGAAAAATCCCACACCATCACGCTTGGGTCTTCGAATTTTACTCTCTCATAATTTAAAATTAACTAACGCGAAAGTACCCGCCCTCTTTTCAAATATTGGTGACGTCAGAAAAGCCTCAGCTCATTAACTCGTTCAAGGAGTATCGTTTATTGAAGGAGAGAATCGGTTGCACGACTTTAATTCTCACTGAAGCACGTAAGTCCGATGTGAGGAAGGTAGCAAAAGTAAAGAAGCGTGGACACGCTCGGTATAAGCTTCTATCGTCATCAACTTCCTTGCCACAGGATTGAGGCCGTCGAATAGCTCAAGAAGTTGTTGGCGAATGAGGAAACGGAAGAATAAGGTTCACTTTATTTTTCAAGCTACATTACAATAGAATAAAAATCGACTATTTGAGGGGTGTGGAGCAGGCTGCCTGGAAGGAAGGGACAAGACTAATCGAAAAATCTCAAAATTAGCCAAGACAATTGTAATCATTGGTCCTCCGAGACTACCTTTCCCTCCGCAATAACCTGGTTTTAGATTATAGATTCGTCTACCTTGAAAATCCTAAGGCTCTCGCTGCGCTATACCTAAGGCTGATTTGGCTCATTTCCCGCAAGATGAAGGAATAAAAATAATGCAATTTATTGGCTTATTTGCTCGGCTCTTCTCTCAGTATGACAGATAATCTTCTCTGAGGACACGAATTTTAAATACGGCGTCATTTAGCAATCAAACCAAATTTGCTATCTCCACAACACTGTTCGTGATCTCGAATAATGATTAGTCCTTAGATATGGCTCAGAAGGTACCGAAACTTACAAATGAGAAAATCGAAATTTGAAGAAATAGCTATTACTACAATGGGAACATCGGAATCAAGATAACTTCCATGCGAATTTGTCATTAATAATAACAGCCACACCATCCGCTCCCACAAAGCCACATCTTCAGCTCCCCACGCTTCACCTTTTCCATCTAACCAGTACGAATAAATGTAAATGAACTGCACATATATCCATTATTTTTTTCGGACGTTGATAGAAAATAAATTATCACTAATGACCATGTTTTTCCCTTCCATTCTCCGCTCCTTGTCCTCCCTCAGCTAATGGAAAAACAAACCCTCCGAGCACCTGAAAATAGTCACGATCCTCCCCTCCCCTACCTCACCCCAGACCTATGGTCAGTTTAAAATTACCAATCCTCCTTTTTTCCACCCCGCCTTCTCAAATGCTTGCGAGAGTGCAATTTTGTATTTATATTGGTATGGGTAATTTCTTGGTCTAGTCTTGATAATGCTGTATTGCAGCGAAACATGTCGACTGTAGTTTAATAATTTTTTACGTGGAAAGTGCAAAGTGCTTCACTTCATATCTCATTATCTTTTGAGAAAGTGATCACCATTTTTGGTGATCTTCCAACCATTCAGAGGTGACACTTTCTCTATCTAGACTACCTGAATTTTCCTGAAAGTCCTATCATATTGTAGCGCCGGTTCGCAGGAGAAGGATATTCAAAATAACGTTCGCTCACTTCGAGGTTTAAAACACAACTCTTTATTCTCTCTCTTTTACAACGGGCCCCAAAAGCCCTTCTCCCGTTGAGGGCTTCACGCCCCCACCTCCTGGGTTTCCCCCAAGAGTCCTTGTCCTGAGCAGCAGACAGCGCTCTGCTACAATATCATCGCAACCCTCAAGTAATATAGAATGCTAAACCCTTATGCATCTACTTATTCCGATACTCTATTCTTGATAGTTAACATTTAGTGGACGACAATTAGTAATAATTCCTCTGTACGTTCTTAATACACTAGCTTACATAACGTGGATATCTTTGGCCATACTTGGTCACACAATTTATTTACAGCTTCAAGCCGCCGAGTGCGTCTACTGAAAGAAACGACCTCTAGATATAGAGATTAGCTGCGACACAAGCGAGTTTACTCATTAAGCTCTCGTGGACAAAATTCAAAGGTGATTTGAGGGGGTATAGGTCTATCCTTGAGTGAGTCAGGCCAATTAAATTATACCGAAACCTGTGAAGATTTCGTGGCTACTGAAGGCCACCAACAATTGCTTTTCTCATTACCTGGGGAGAGGGTAGTAACTCTTCTTCATATTCTATTAGATGGAGACCATCTTGGTCGGTAAAGCGACACACTTTTCATATGGGCGTGATAACATTTACTTCGATGCATGTAGCTCTGCGATGTGGAAGATAAGGGGAAACCACCACATTATTGCACCGAAGATTCGCACCCACTCCACTTATTTTTAAATTATTACATGATAGAATTCCTACTTGTAAAATAGGTAAACTGGTCCCCAATTCAGATATCAGGGTGGGTACTAGTCCACCTTCGGATCCGCAGGAGAGGGTTCTTCGGTCAAATGAGATAGAATGTTAAGGATTGGGACATGGAAAGTTAGTTCGCTTTTCACCTGCGCTAGGCTAGAGGACTTAAATGTGCAAATGCGGAGAATGAACTTCGACAAATTAGAAAACAGAGAAATTAAGTGGACTGAAGGAGACAATTGGAGAGGAAGCTACAAAAAGACAGATAAAGGATGGTAATTCTGAGGTGGGAATGACAATAAGGAGGAGCGCAGGAACAAGGGTGAAAAGCTACCTGATGATAAGATATTAATGGTGTAGATAACCCGTAGCTATTGTAGTGGTACAGGTTTCCATGCCTACATCAGATTGTGGAGATGAAGAAGTAGATGACGTCTATCAAGATATCATTGAAGTAATCAAGCATGTAAGAGGAGAGTAAAAGCTTATTATCCTAAGTGATTGAAATGCCGGTACCGGCGAAGGTCACGATGGGAGAATAACCGGAAATTATGGATTTGGAAATCAAAATGAAAAGGGATAAAGGTATTGAATTTAGTACAAAGCATAGGCTAGTGGTTTCCAAAATATTATCCAAGAATTTCATGCGACGGATATACTCGTATAAATTGGCGGAAGGCCTAATAATATTCCAAATTGACAACAATCTAGTAAAATAAATTCTCAGGAACACGGTGAAAGATTGCAAAGGCTAACCCGGTGCAGCTATCGACAGTGACCATAACTAGATGTAAGGTTTCAGGCCATCACTGTCCATCAAGGATGACAACGCGAGGGAGGGCGGAACTTCAATGAAGCCAAAACCGTATTAGAACCTAAAATCTGCAATAAAGCCACAAATGGTGGTAATGTGTAATATTTCGATCCTGCCGCATGAACGGTGGCGATATTTATATGAATTTCCATGAGAAAAGAATCCATTGGACCGGAATCAGTGATGATGGAATGCCACCTAAAATTTAACAAATGTAGAAAGCAGTGAAAAAAAAAACTGGCTGGATTATAAAACTGAAGGAGGCTATACATAAACTGGCATTTCTAGAAGATTTGGAGAAAAACTTGGTGGATAAATGGTCGTCAAGAAAATACCTTGGACCACGCAGTAGCTCTTAGATCTCATTGAACAAAGAAAAAAATACAATAATTCGAAAACAGAGGATGGAAAGAATAGTTACCAGAGAATATAATGAGAGATTAGTCGTAAAACGAGGAAGACTAGGCAAACGTAGATGCAGACTATTTCTAAAGTAGTACCAAACAATTTTATTCAAGGAATAGTAGAATCCACCAATAGGTTAGTGAGAAAGAACTTCAGGGAAGTGGGCAGAAGTGGAGAATCGATAATTGACAACAATTAAAAAGTGAAGAAATGGTAATAATATTTGGAAGAGATGTTAAAAGGAATATAGAGCGATAGCTATCGAAAACGAACACATGACATGGGAGCCACAGTTAAAAGATAAAAATTTTAGGTAGCAAGAAGACACCTTGAGATGAATGAATGCAACTGGATTTACGATAATCCTGCAGTGATAATTGCAAATGCTGGTGAAAAGACCTTGATGCTGCACAAAATTATAAATGAACTGGTGTTCATGTATTCAACGGGTGAAATGTGAAAGGAACATTATAACATTCCGATTCACAAGAGAATAGGAGTGGAAAACTGTAAAAGTTTTTTGGACCATTAGCCTGGAAACAAATGCGTCGTAAATACTGACAATGCTCGTCTACAAGAATAAAACGAGGAACAGAAAAGTATCCCGAAAAAGAATCAATTCGGATTCAGAAAGAGCAAAAGCAAATGTTGGCCCTATGGCTTCTCATAGAGAAGAGAATGGAAAAGAACGAGCCCACGTTTGTTGCGCTTGTAGATTTTTATAAGGCGTTTGATAATGTAGATGCTTAGTATCCTGAAATAACTTGGAGCTCTTTACAATGGAAGGAGAATCATCACAGATAATACCAAAAACAAGCAGCAGTGATAAAATCAGGACACAGCTGTGAAGAAGCAAGAACTCAGAAAGGAGTGAGACAAATACGCCCTATGTCGACCAAAATTTTAACGTACGCATCTAGAAAGTCATGATTAAAAAGACGTCAGGTGTGAATATCAATGGAGAAAAATTTAGCATACTAGGATCTACCAAATACCTGAGTTAGAAACGGATAGGAAAAAGAATTTGGTACACATGAATATGATATTGGGTAGATGTCATCTGAAAATAAACACCAAGAAACTTAAGTTATTAATGTGCAGTAAGAGAGTCAAGAATATAATTTTAAAAGACTGCCATTAATATAGGGAAACAGAAACTGGAAGAGGTAAATGAATTCTGTTAATTGGGAAGCAGGATAACTAGAGATGGGAGAAGCAAGAAGGAATACATCTGCAAAATTGCTCAGACAAAGAGAGCATTCCTACAAAAGAAAAATCTTTAAGAAGGAAATTTAAACATAAAACCAAGGTTAAAATTTATCAGGACTTGCATTTAGAGTGTGCTTCTTGGCAGAAGTAAGGCAATGACAGCAGCGGAGAAATCGAGAGAGGTTTACGAAATATGGTGCAACAGAAGAATAAAGAGTATCAAACGGATCGACCGATTAAGTAATGAGGGTATCCTAAGAGGTTTGAGGGAAAAGAGAAGCCTCGAGAAAAGCTTGTTAAGAAGACGAAACAGCATGATCGACCGTGGCATGATGGTCTGATGGAGACAATCGTCGAGGGACAGGTCGACGGACGGATAGAACAGAAAAGGAAGATCTCAAATAAAAGTTATGGAACAGGCAAAAAAGGGTGCGTAAAATAAACAATCATCACATCTCTGATGGTAGAAATTCCACCAAGAGTAACTTCACACACTCTTTTAGCCAAGTCAAATCGGAAGATTTAAACAGTTAATGATGAGAGTGTAATACTGAAGTTAGCTTATTTTAAGTGTAAGGTGCTGGGCATTGGGAATTAAAATAATTATCTCAATACGTAAACAATGAGGGGAAAAAGTATATGGATAAGATGTATTTCGTTACTTCATAGATATAATGAGTATGAGACACACAGCTTTTGCTAAATGACCTTGCATCAGCGTAAGTGGCTTAAAATTGTTTGGCGCTATGGCATGTACTTAACGATTTAATGAGCGAGCAGAGACTGCACGTTTTCTCCTACGTAGTGTAGCG
Organism: Ischnura elegans; assembly: GCF_921293095.1. Taxonomy (NCBI): domain Eukaryota; kingdom Metazoa; phylum Arthropoda; class Insecta; order Odonata; family Coenagrionidae; genus Ischnura; species Ischnura elegans. The sequence goes on from NC_060249.1 coordinate 105,802,671, forward strand.
GTCCTTGTTTGTGCCTCTTTATTCACCAAAGGAAAAGCACATCATATCGATGTAGTTTATTTAGCACTATTGTTGAGCTAATTGGTCGAAAGTGTAGCATAGATTTTTTAATTTTTCTCCGAAGGGATATGAAACGGCGAAGTGGTATCGAAGAGAAACAGCCAGAGGGCTTTCATGGTTGTTATAATAATGCGAAGTTATTGGACCATTAAATAGACTGGATTATATGAACAATGAAAAACAACAACGGTTTGTAACGCTTCTTGATATTTTCATCTCGTCTTGGATCGTGGAGATTGGGCGTAGTTTGTCTCTCTATAATACGTTACAAATGGGTGCTTGCCTAAGAACTAGGAAACCATATTTATCAATGAATAATACCGAAGAGACATATTTTGAGAATTACTACACTAGGAAATCGATGGCTTGAGAAAAATGACATACCTCTGATAGAAAAAGTTTACATTTGACTCACTAAGTACAACTATTGACTCATACGTGTCTTTCTATGCTAGATGCTTGACCATTTCGTCAAGTAAATATAACCAAAATATCATATTGCCATGGTATCATATTCGTTGCTGCAATAAATATGAATAACAACACATGAGAGAACTATCAAAATAAAACTAGTTCCAAGTATTCTTTTCTTCCAATGAATAAAGCTGCAGTGTCCCTCGATTTTCCTGGTGCGTGTCTTAAACCAATGTTTATATGAATTCACTTTGGACTAGCGACTCAAGTGAATTCATTTAAACGCGGAGCTGAGATAACCCAGCAAAAATGAGATTTCTCCACATTCAAGGAACCATCTTACTTGTCTGTGGGATGTATGAGCTATCAGAATAATCGCTATAGGTAATTTATAATATTCTAACTAAGGCGAGGTAAGTTTAAAAAGACGCTTATGAGAAACAGTGAAAAAATTTCCTTTAATGAATTATGTTTTACATGGAAATTTCTCACCAAACGATTGTTTTGCATTCCTTTTTCACATTAAAATTCTTATCATTCATTAAAAAAAGGACAAATCTATCTTCTTTCTTACTAACAGTAATATCTGGAAAGATACGTTAATGGATGCCTCTTTCCAAAAGATGAACTCAAGTGAGATACATTTCTTGTCACCAAAGATATGATAAATTTATGAGGGATTTCATTCATGCTTAGAAGAAATATTGGCAATGAGAAAACAGGATCTACAGCTCACCTTGAGAAATGATAGATCTCTGTCTGGTGCAGAAAAAAGATTGGCTATGATAATAAGAGGCCCACTTCATGCGTATACATGCTCGGGTAATGAGAGACATGCACCTTGCCTTAAAAGAAAGATCTGGTGATATAATAAGAGATGAGCGTCTTTTCGAATAAGATTAAGTGCTGGCCGAGTACAGGAAATAGGAGGACGTTGTTCTGTGGGGAAAATTGCAAGCAATCGCCGGCTGGAGCATTTAACTCGACGAGGAAGAGTCGAAAGGGAATACATAAAGATTCTGTGAGGCGCGGGCTGCCACAGCACTGTGTCCTGTGTGTGAGGGACGGTGAGAAGTATCCGAGCACTTTGCCTGCGGGTGGCGAGGAAGAGTCTCGTGGAGGGAAGCAAGGGGTCAGGGGTGGATAGGCCGACCACCCCCATGTGGGGGAGAAAGCAGGAGAAATAGGGAGAGAGAGTTGGGACTGTAGCGTAGCTTAGATGGTGCCAACGCCGAGCGGCACTAGGCTAGTGGCGGAAAAATCCTTATCGCTATATTTTGCATTGAGCACCTGTAGCATTTGTGTTCACATTGAAAATGAAGGTTTAAGTTTTAGTCATTTCCCAACAGCCCAAGTATCTTGTTTTAGCACATGGTAGATATTTATCTTTACTATAAATAATTAACAATTATAAATTGTAGAACCCATGAATGTCAAAACGGCCCACGTCACCGCGCACATCTTAGGAGCTACGATAGGTGTTTTATCGATTTTTTAAGTCGATAGAAACTACACTAAAACTATCGTTGCTAATGGCTTCCGGGTGCAGCTGCGTGTTGCGCTTTGTCTTGCAAGCTTTCGCGTCCGTTACAGGGCGCTTCATCAGGCGATGAACGCCTTACAACGCAGCTACACTAAAACTAGCTATAAAAACTACTAAAACTTTTCATTGAATAAATAAGTATTTTATCTATTTCTAGGTGATGGCTTTGGTATCTTTGAAGACGTACATTGACATTGGTTGGTCTCATAGCTATTTTGGATGGACATTCGCGCTCTTTGAAATTCGCGACTTCCATTTTTATCGGAGGAAACGTGCCATTTTTATCTTATATTTTATCATTACTATAAAACAAAACATGTTTAAGCATCTAAATTTTCTTTTTTATAATGCACGAATTTTCTAAAAAATTTTCCCTTTGCAGCTAAATATCTGCCTCACTTGGAAATTCGTAAGTTCAAAACAGCATTATATATTGCAGGTAGAGGAATTTATAAACCTGACTTACACGACTGGAAAGTGATGGAGTTAGCCAAAATGCATTTCCTGCGAGACACCGACCCATTATCTAGCCATTTTTATAATGACATCGTTTTATTATAAGCCAATTAAAGTAAAAATATCATTAAACAATTATTCATTATCATAAATTTTTTTTTATTTCAACTACCTCCGAAAACCGTACAATGAGGCCTTTACATCGGGAGTTTAAACAATCAACAACAGACACCCATGTCCTGGAAGGGGCAACCTATCCAGGCGGACTCGAACCCGCGACCTTCGCGATGGTAGTCGTGGAATTATCCCCGCCGCCACCGAAGCCGACAAATAATACTAATATAATAATAATATTAACATTTTTATAGCTTAATAATTTATTCAAAAATACAAGAATACAATGTACATTAAAAGGTAAGATATTAATACATCAACCCAGGTCCCACTAAGCCACTTGGACTTTTCAGTGGGTTTCATACACATTTGCGAGTAGTGCTTACAAATATACATATAAATCATAGCAATGCATGTCATCTGTTATCATAATTAGGTTACCAGGAAAAACAAATATTAAAGGACACACATTCATACGTAATAATAATAATCGTTTTCTCATTCTGAATGAAATGAGCTATTATCTGACCTTTTTTTTCAAATAAATTGTAACTTGAGGCAGTGTCTTGGCAAGGCCCGACACTGGCAGACCTCCAAGTAAATCTTGTGGAAAAATAAAAATAATAATAATAATAATAATGAGAGAGAGAGAGAGATGTATGTTTTCAATCAGCCCTCGTTAACACAAGCCTACGCTTCTCATGTGGAATGGGTAGGATAGAAAGAAAGAGGGGAGGTTGGCCAAGAGGCACCTGACCACCTCGCCGTGCCTCGAGTGAGAGAGAAAGAGAGGGATAGAAAAGAGGAAGACTGGGGAATTTGGAGAGGTCCCATTCCTCATTTCGAAGAGCTTCTCTCCCCTCTCGCGGCAAAGAAGGAAGAGAGAGGACAGGGGCGGGGGGGGCAAGGGAAAAAGAAAAGGCTTTTGAGGGAGGGCTTGTGGAGGCAAAGGCGTTTTCTCTCGCTCTTTCTCACCCACACACTGACTCACACACACACGTCCGCTCTCCTCCATATCTCTCCTCTCTTTCGGGGCGCGCACAAAACTCCGCCAATGAACGAGCTACCGTCCCCCGCACGTGACCCCCCATCGCGGCCAATGGAGCGCCGAGATTAGAAATTTCGTTGTGTTTACGGGCGAGGGGTTCGGGAGAGGACTGCTGCTTTTATATAAGTGGAGGAGGAAAAGGGAAGGAAGGAGGGCGGGAAAAGAAGTGTGAACGCCTCCAAATTTTTATTTTTCCGTCCACTCCCGTTCCTGGACTCTTAGAGGAGGAAATGGAATTGGTCCCTAGCCCGGGGAAAAGACATCGAGATAGCGAAGGGGATGAGGATTTGTTAGGGATAGGGGGAGGAGTTGAAAGAACTCTCGTGAGGAATGAGTTAGAATGGGGATTTTGCTGAAGAAGACGAGGAATAGGTAGGGTTTCAGGAAAAATTATGCCGAGCGGTATTTCTCACTTGCTATCTGATGGTGAAAAAAATAGGTGGGACAACCAAGCAGTTGCGATCGTATGGATAAAAAAAACAAACTTTATCATATGGTAAAATTATTCTGGCTATGCAAAGAAATAAATAGGTATTAATCTTATTCAATTCTCATTGTGAAAAGTCTGTTTTTTTGTTAGTGCTAACTGACATACTCCGAAAACATCATAAAATCCCATAATATCAATTTTTACAGAATCGTTTTATTGATTAATATCCCATTTTACATCCCTTCTTCACAAAGATTAAGAAAACCAGGAGAGATGTTGAGTGTATGAGTAATGCGGAAATCCTCTCGGCTGAGAACATTATCACGTATAGAAAATACTTGGGAAGTACACCTTTTTGAATGGAATCTTTTGAGCGCACAACAATTGTGAATAGACTTGGCGATAAGGATGAAGGAGAAGAGAAAGAAAACATAGTGAGGAGAGGGAGTAAGATGTGGAGTGGGAAAGAGTTCGGAGGGTGTGGAGGCGAGGCCTTCGTCTCTACAAGGAGGCACTTTCTGCTTTTAGTGCCGAGGGTGGAGGAGGCGGAATAGGAGGTCCCGGCGTAACGAGGAACTGCAAGGGGGGGAGGTGGGAAATAAGAGACGCGTAGGAGGAAGGATAGTAAAGAGAGAAGACGAAGGAAAAGGATCGCTCCAATGCTATCCGAGGGGGATTGGGAAGGAGGGATGGGGAGAGGCGGCTAGGGGTCGCGTCTACACCCGCTTGGGGCGTGGTAAGGGGGAGAGGAGGAGAGTAAGGTGGGGTGGTGAGATGGAGGAGGAAAAAAGCGCGCCTGACGCCCACGGTGCGGAAGAGCGTGATGGGGATGGAGAGAAGGGATATCTTTCGAGTCGCTGAGAAGCCGAGATAAGGGTGGGGCCTCCGAAGGAGGAGTGAGCGGATAAATTGGAAGAAGCATGCGATGGACCAGAGCGCGATCTCTGGGAATTTGTTGTGAGAAGCGAAATCTGTGAGGATAGTAGGTTATTATTGCACTTAGAATCTAAGATACCGGAGAAGAATTTGGGGGACCAATTTGGCCAGAATTGTCTGCGAAAAATAATGAGGACCCGTAGAGACCATAGGTAGAAACAAATAGGTGCTCATATCTAAAACTTGTTGCACATATCCTTATCTTTATCGATGCTTTCCTTCATTTTTAGGATTTCAAATTACGTTGCTAGAATTATTTTTCCCAAAATAATCAAAAATTCTAATTTTTTCAAAGTTCGGCGGAGTAGGCTCCAAACACAAAAGTTTTGAATTTTTTTAATGGTAGGTTCTGATTAAGTTTCGACTGCCAGAGCCAGTAACAAGGTCCTAGATATATGGCCTAGATCGAAATTATAAAACAATATCTGTGGAAATTGACCAAATTTTTTAATTCTAAATAAAATTTAACCAGTCTGTTAAAAAATATCGAATTAAAATAAATTTTTCTCTGTTCACTTGTTCCTAATTCTAAGTAGTCGCAATTTTAGTGCTCTCAAATACTTTTTCATCAGGTCAACTTTATTTCACAAGCATCTTCTTAATTTTCTGCAGAAAGATTTTTAACTGATATCTCCTCGCATTTATCTCTGGAATAATTTTTGACCACCTAAAGATTCCGATCAATCAATATAAATGAAAAATCATTTTTTGGTATTACAACTATGGTTGAAATTGAAATATTTTGCCTCATAATGTTATATTAAGGAATGAAAAGCGCAATACAATGAGGATAGCGCATTTGGTGAATGGAATTTCATGGGAATACGGATATCCCTTGGCCCCATTTCATTTTTTAATTTTGGGCACCATTAAAACGATAATGACATATTAATTGAAATGAAATGCACCGTCTTCTTCTTTTCAACTAAACCGAGATACGGAATCTTTGAACCGTTTTGTAGTCTTCACTTCAAAAAAGTGGAGAGTTCTTGAAGTTTTATTATACTTCGATTCAATATGTATTTCCACCATATCTTGGCTGCTACAGCTTGGCTTACAATACCAGTTAAATATCGCAAAGAATCAAAGCCACAAAGTTATTCAAAATAAGCCATTAATAAATATGCAAATGCTATTTGCATATTGATGAGATTTAATTAATAAACAAATTGTTTTACTGATTATTATTAATAAGGGCGTCATTAGCTTGAACGTGAATTAACTCTTTTATACACCATGGGGCTTAAGGATGCCGATTTTCTTAAATTGTGAATAAAACTTTCTTCTAAATTCACTAGCGGATGTAAGCACTCTATGAATATGTCACTCAAGTCCATGACTAAGAGAAACCATAAAGACACAAAAGTCATGGAGGCAAACGTCTTATGTTCTCTTCAAAGAACCAGGGCTTCTCGCTTAAGAAGTTATCTTGGTGGAAGTTAACTGCGGGAGTTATCTTGTGAAGTTACGAAGACGATGAGTGAGAGAAGATGGAACAGGAAATTAAATGAGTTTTGACAGAACGCCGAAATATATAATGGAAATGGGAGAAATAATGACGCAGGCACACCCTTCAGTCTGCCGTTTAGTAAATAAATTATGTGAAGCTCATGGAAGTCCCATTCCCCAGCCATTGTAGAGACGAAAGTTGACGAAGTTTGTCACTTCTGTGGCCTTAGATGTGGTGATAAAATCTAAATAATGCCAACTTACCCAAAGGAAGAAAGATGAACTTCCGAGTGTCTTATCACCTGAAGTTGTTCCCTTGGGAAGCCCAGCTTATGCTTATTTATTCCTTGATTATCATGAAATGAGGCAATGCCAAGCAGTAAAAAATAAACAGTTTATAGCTCATTCTCTGAATCGATTCTCTTTGCAATCTATTTGCATTCTTAGTTTAAAGTATTCGTTAAAGGTGCGTAGTCTTTGATTGATTATTAGAATTGTTAAATAAACTTGTGATTTTAAGGCAGAAATATAGCCGCACACCATACCTTTACGAATTCTCTTGCCTTTTCATCGACCTATCTCAAGGTGGTTGCACATTGTAATTAGACTTTTATTTAAAACATATGCAATAATTTATACTCTGGGCGAAACATATTAACATGACAATAACTTACTATATACTTGAAGACAAGAGCAGCCACATTCTAAGTTACCAAATCCTTTTGGTCTATAATAGCAAAATATTGTCAAAATTAATTCTTTAAGTTTCGCTCGCCTATAAAATCTTAATTTTATCTTAACTTCATATTTATTAGAGTAAGCACTAACCATTTGATTTTGCTATTTGAACGGTCATATCCCGACATTTTGTGGCAAAAATGTTCTATTTCTGTCAGTAAAAAAATGAGTTTATATTGTTTTGGTAAATTATTTACACATGTTTCACTGTGAGCTACGCTGCTAATATTTTTTTCTCAAAATAAATCTAATTTACGTAAGTGATGATTAACCATTCATTCCGTTATGCTTGATGATTAAGAGACTGAAGTTAGTAAATTTCAGCATCCAACAAGGCAATGTAACTCCACTATTTCCTTCCAAAATATAGAGAATTTGACAAAAAAGTTATCAAAAAGTATTTCAAGCACGAGAATTACTATGATTTTTACCCTGAAATAAATGCAACGGAATGAAAAACTATTTTCGATATTTTATCAACCAGTGTTTTAATCACCAAATTCCATTTCTGACATGAAATATGTAACGTCTCCTAAAATACTATTCTAAGCCATTTCTACTTACCGATGGATTTTGCTCCAAGTAGGATTACCAGAGGATTATAAATTTGAATTTTATTCTAGCTACGGATATGAAAGTTTCAAGTGATTGGCGTACCGTTGCAAAAGACGAGGGATGAAATAGGATAAAGAGAGAGGTAGGGATGGTAAGTGGGGAAGAATTATCGGGGAGAGGATGTAACTTGGTTTCTACTGGGCGGGAAAATGAGAAATATTGGAAAAGTCCGAGTGAGGGCATGCGGGCGCTCCGGGAAATAGGGGAGGTAGTCATCGGAGAGCAGATATTGGGGATGGGGGAGCAAGGGAAGAGAGATGGGAGAGCGGGGTGAGAGGATAGGAGAGAGAGAGGGGGGTTTCACGGTAAAGGGTGAGAGTTAGCTGGGTGGGTGAAGTAAGAAGGCTGGAGGGAAAAGAGGGTTGGTGGGGTGGAGAAATAACTTAAATGAGGGGTCAAAATCTAGTGAGGGATGAAATTGCAATGCCTCAAACTCATCCCTCTTTCTTGATGAGATGACGAAGGGGTGGGGGTGCGGCGTGGGAGGGAGGGGAGAAAAGTAGGGGGAGGGGGTGGGTGGGTGGGTGGGTTGAGGCGATTGGGGGTTAAAACGGGATAAGGAAAAGAGGGAGGACGCTTGAGAGGGAGAGGTCGGTGGAAGATTCCTCGAAAATGCCAAGTCGTCAGGAAATGAGGGGGTTGAGAGACGGGCTTTAGTTACGTGGAATACCAGGGTAAAATAAAATGATCTATGGCTCTTTTCCTAAATTAATTGCATGTGCCTCCTATACCCAGAGTTCAAGAATTTACTAAGCTCCGGGAAACCGTATGGTTTGTTCCAATTTTTAGCCGAAGAAAGCAGATGTTAGAAAAAATGTCCATGGTACCAAAAAGTTGTCAAACCAAACTTTGGTTAATTCATTCAAAAGGGACGGCAATACCAACTGCATAACAAAAGTTAGCTAAAATAAGATACAATTAGCACACGTCAATAATGGTCGTTGGAATTATGTTTCGATTTTATGGATATTACGTAAGCACGGAAAAATTCAGGTCAATGTTAAATTCACTCCATGTTCCATCAACTTCATCGAAATAAATATTTGATGAACATAACCTATCTAAAAATGACAGCTCAGTATATCTGCTCCTTTGCCTTGATCAGAATTAAAAGGAAATAATGTTGGGAAATGATTAATAGTGATTAACTTCATTGATATAATTACCTCTTATGCTGATACGTGATGGTGAAAAATGAGTGAAAATATAAATAAAATACATGAAATCATTAAGGAAAGTTAAATTTGGCCTGAGTAACTTATAATTTATAATTATGAATTAATGAGTGTCAATTTGACTGAAATATAGTTTTCTGACAAAACGAAAATGTGGAAAGAGAATATTTAGTATTTATTAATCATTTATTAATTGCAGAGGTTCAAATGCTGATATGCGCAACAATAAAACTCATCTATTCACACTGATTCTAAATTAGTCTTGTAATACCATGAAAATTGAAAGACCAAGACAGAAATTCACAATACTTAACACGATTATAGTTTTAGTTAGGAGTTTTAACTCTCAGATAAACTTATTGCAGAGTCATTGCTTTTGTATATATGCATTACAGCACCCATTTCAAATTGAGTAGTAAGTTTGAAATCGTAAACTATCAAATTTTACTGTATAATATGGTATGCCTTTTTTTCAGCCATTTCTCCATTAAAATTGCTTTCATATCAGGGGCAGACAACGCTTACTCAATTGTTAAACCATCTAAACGAGGCTAACATCCGAAACCTCAAACATTACTGGCTCTAACGAAGCATAGAAGACCTATGAAGCATAGTTCATATAAAGCTGGTTATTTTATCATCCTTCAGGCAGCCTAAGGAGGAACATTAAATTCGCTTTGTTTTTTTTTTACTAGCCCTCCTTATCATTTGTGAGAAGATCCATGCATCTGGCTGAAGAATTGTCAACGACGCGAGGATAAAGAGGAAGAGACGAGGAAGCAGAGCGGTGTGGAGGAAAGTGGAACGAGGAAAAGAACCGAGAAATAGAGTCGAGAAAGGAGAAGCAGAGGCAGAGAGAAAGGGAGAGAGAGAAAGATAGGGAGATGGTAGAGACAGAGTTTTCGCACAGAGCGGGCTGAACTCAGTGGTAGGAGTGTAATTAAATTTTAGGGTGAAAAAATGATGAAATTGCTCCTCTGAGGGGATCGTTAAATGGATTTAAGATGGGGTGCTGTGCGCGGGAAGAGCGAAAGATAAGAGAGGAATGGTAATGAAGGAAGCGAGAGGGGAGGGAGGGGAGGTGGAGGAAACGGGAAGGCGACAACGGCGGTTGAGGGTGGAATGGGGTGGAGGGGGTGTAGAGTGGGAGGGGGGGGGAGGAAAAAAGGTGACTAGGACGCTGGAGGAGAAGCGGAGGACACTATGCGGTCTCAATTTAAGATTCCGCACAACCCACTCGCGCCCGGGCAAAGATGCTGGAGCCAATCCACGATTTGTTTTTCCCACGAAAAGGGCAACTCCTTTAGAGGTCCACAAGAATAAATTAGCGGTTTCCGAGATAAACGCGGCTTTCTTTGAAAAATTGTAGCAAAATTGGAATACCAGGGTTTTCATCATTTGAATTTTTCAGTGCCATTTTGGAATGTTATTTTAAAAATTGCATGGTGGAATATTCTGCGAAAGGATTGCGGGGAAAACTGGTCGGTTGTCTGCCAATGTTTTTAAAGCACACTTTGACCCTCTCCCTCTGTCGACCTGTATTCAACTTCAATATTCTATCTCGTCAATTTGAAATAAACTTTCCATGTATTTAAGAGCTAACAAGTATCCTATCCTATCCCGTTACAAAAGAAGATTAATTTACGGCAAATCAGAAGTAAATTTTTAAAATACTTTCGTTTTTGATTTTGTAAATAAATTTAGATCGCATAAATAAATTATAAATAATAATAATTGCAAACCAAACTAAAATAGCAAGACAGTTTTTCTCAGGCAAGTGTGGCACAAATATTCATAATAGATTAAAGATATTTGCTTTACATAACAGACTATTCACATTTTTTAGCGATCAACAACCACAGGCTCTTTTCCTGTCGACCCAAAACCTTCTTCGGACAAGAAGAGACTAGCGCAAAGATAGGCGATGAAACCGAGTCTTGTGGAAAAGAATGGAATCGACGATAACCGTGTGGCAGAGAGAGTTTTTTTCTTTTTATGACGACTTATAGACAGTTATTGCTGCTGATCGAGGGGCTTCGAGTTGAAGTCTCGGTAGAAGTCTTCGGACAACGAGAATATTTTTGGGGGGTCGAGATGGCCCAGGAAAAGGAACTAGTCCCCTTACCCTGAGTATGCGATATTCACACGCGTGTGGCTTAGGTCAGTGTGAGCACTACCATCAACTATAATAATAATAATAATAAGAAATGTATTTTTATCATATAAATATTCCGCGGTATTTTAATGATAGTTATATTAAAGATAAAAAGGAGGACTACATGGAAAATTTTACGATATAAAACTATAATTGTAATCATTTTTGACCCCCTTACTGATAGTTAATCTCTCAATCTAATGCATAAATCCGATTATCCAAGAACTCATCAAGAAACAAGTTCCTTCTCGAACTTCCCATAGTGAGATATGCTTTCCTATGAACGGAAAAAGCTAATGGGATACGAGGTTTAGTTCCATATTGGGACGTATCCTATTACTTTTTCCCGATCCAGAGAATATGGAGCTAAACCTCGTGAATGGGTGCTACAGTGTAAGTCCTTCAACAAAACTTTGAAATAAACATATTATTTCACCCGGTTGACAGCCATAGATTATTTCTTCCAGACTATGCGACACGAAACCCTTCGATACTTCAGCCATTAATTAATTGAATGATCACGCGTTAAAACCTTGCTGAGGTAAGTGTTCCTGCAAACAAATGGAGCGAGGGGAACTTGACCTGCTTCGGTGAGAAAGAATTCGTCCGCCGTCGGGCCCGCATTTAATTAGCCTGAGGGGTGGAGACGGCGGATAAAAAGCACTAAAGGACAAAGGAAGCCCATGCATGCATAGGCATTTCGTGTCTCGCGGCAGTGCGCGCGAGGTTTTCCTTTGAAAGGAAAGAGAAGGCAAGGGAAAAAGAGCCCTGAAGGAGAAGTGAAAGAGCTCTCTCAAAGGCACGTTGGACAAAGAATAAGGTAAGGATGGATAGATATAAGAAGGAGGGCGAGAGGGTAAGACAGGGAAAGCGGCAGAATAAAGGGTTCCTTATTCACCGTAGGGCGAGGTAGGAGGAACGTTGGCTCTTGGAAATTTTCATTGAATATTAGACCTTAATTTTCCCACGTAACGTACATCACGAGAATTGGAGGAAAAATTAGAGGTTTTTCCTCAATTAAATATTATTCTTTATAAATATATTTGAAAGAGAATTATAATAAATAAATAATAATGAAATAGATATTTTTCGATGTATAGTAAAATGGAGATTTCCTCAGAAAATCCCCGAATAAATCGCTCCAATACTACATTTATTTTCAACTAAGTAAACAAGGAATGAGCGTATGCTTAAAATTCTTGTATTACATTGGTAAATAATATGAATATAAATTAATTCCTGAGCCACCTAAACAAGCAAGACATCATTCCCTGATTCCTTTCCGACAAGTACAATTTCACGGTGATTTATCCCAAGATTCTAATATAGATATGACCCTAGTCCTGAGTGGGCAGTAACTTAAAAGGAACATACTAAATTTACAATAATAGATCAAGATCTTTTTAGTGTCTTTATCTATTCAGGAGGGCAAACCCGACTAAATTCCACATTTGGACATATCTCGCACTAGTTCTGGTAAGTCATAAGTCCTACTATAATCTAACAGCTATCATGAACCAAAATACGCCCATTTGATTCTTATAGTGGAGGGGTAGAAATGAGTGGACAGGGATTCACGTTCCAGCAGGTGGAGTGGGAAGGTGAGGAAATGGTAATACGAGTTCCGATTCTGTCCGTGTGACAAACGTTGCAGGCTTAGAATAAATATGAAGGACAGAGATATAATCGAATTCTATACATACGACCAAGACTGAACAGGCGAAATCCGAGACCACGTGATGGTTCTGATTGGCTGATTTCAAAAATAGTGTGTTCTTTCATTGTTTATTTCGATTGGAGATTTGATTAACATCAGATCGCAAGGAAGTAGAAGGACCAGAATTTTTATGGAAACTATAAAAAAGTATTACGTATGATGACCACTTTCATGTTTCCATGCTCTATCTCTACAAGCAGATTGCCTTCATGACTAATAAGCAAGTTTTATCTTTGCATGGATGTGGACGTATAATTTGTTAGCATGCGTTACTTTTTATGACTGTGTGGCGTGAATGTGAGAATCCTCTTACATGCTGCATGCTAGTGATTGATCACCCCCTGCAAAACACGCTAGAGGTGGCTTGCAGCATATTAGATGTAGATTTCCCGCCAGAATACCGAAGTAGAGAGCTTATTTAGCCTAACCATAATAAATATAATTTAATACTATCTTCGTTAAATTTGCACAAAACTATATATCTGTATTAGTTTATATAATAATATGAAATGATGATTATTGTTATTATTAATATGGTTATGACTTCGTATAAATTGCCGTTCTCCTTATCTTTCTTTTGTTGATTAAAAAGTATTATCATAATAATTTTTTAAATATATAACATTTGCATGTAATATTATTATTGTTATTATTATCATTATTCTACGTTATAGCGCAGCTACCTTGAGCATTTTTGCACTTGTTTGCTATGAGTTTGCAGGACCTACTGAAGAGAAGGTGTGATGCGAGTAGGGTCGGAATGGTGTGGCGGTGTGAAGTCGCGGTCATTTGGATTGTTCTTGCGTCGCCCCGTGCAATCATCGCGGAGCGCATAGGACGCTGCCATACAACCTCGCCGGGCGTATCCTTGGAAATATAGCTCATTAGAAACATTTTCGGGGCCATAGAGGTCTAAGGGAGGTTACACTCCTTCGGTGGGATTTGCAGGCCGTCACAATTTCCCTTTTCGTAGCGTCACGTTTCGTGGTAGCGTAATGGTGAGGGGCTTTTCCGAAGAGTCTCGGGTTCAACTCCCGAGTGATGCCTAGATACTCCCCAAAATGAAATGCTGAGAGTGCGAGTAGGCTCAAGGAAAGGTTCTGGCCCACCATACCTTAAATTTGCGGATTTCACTTGGAGTTGATTCACTGAGCGAGTCAGCAAGATGTAAAATCTAGTGCATTTAAATATTTCGGAAAGTAGCGAAAAGGGAAGGGATGGATTCAACACTTTTTTATTAAATAGCCGGTTATTAAAAAATTTGATAAAAATGATTGTATGATTCTTTACCTTTTTCGACGTACTTAAATGCCATTTTTGATCTCAATACGGGGTATCAATTGGTAGCTACAAAAATTTATCCTTCATCTATGTCATATTTTAATATATACCGATACTTATGCAGGTTCGGTGAATCACTGAATAATAATTTATGATTAGTGCCGACGTTTCGATCCACCATCCCCTGGGCTAATTGTACAAACAGCAGAATATAATAAAATATTGAACTATGAATATGTTAAAATTATAAAATAAATTAAATTTTGGCTTAGAAACGAAAATTATATACACAGAATGAACACTGTAACTGAAGTCAAATCTCGTCATACACGCGTAAATAAATCTGCGGTCCACACACAGGACTATAAAAATTAACAATTTTAAAATATAGGGACAGAATTATCCACATTTTAGTGTACTCAAAATTACCCTTTACAACCACGCCTATGATATCATCTATGATGGAAATATTGTGTGCAACTATTTGTATTAAGATTGGCAAACAGTACAACAGTACATGTTTTGTATCGATTAGTCGTAGGCTTACCTCCTCAAACCTTACACTCTCACGGCAATTTCTGTTTCCACTCCTAGAAAGCTCAAGCTCAATTAAAAAACGGGTAAGGCTTAATATAAACAAATAACTGTAAAAAGTAACCCTTTTTTATGCAGAACTCTATTACCGTAGATGAAATACCATTTCATACGGATATGTTAATACTTGTCCAGATTCAGAATATCTCCAGAATAAAAGTAAAAATCACTCCAAATGTTACAAATAAACAATTTTACATGGGAATAAGCACGGGGCCGATATATTGAAACGAATGTTTTAAGGCGAAAACTAATAGCAGTAATATCGGCAACTTGAGCGGCTAAGGGGTAAGAATGCATAATTAGGCGTATTGTGGATACCGGAGTGTAAAATGGAGGCAGAGAAAGAAGGAAAATGAGGTGGATATAGGAGCAGGCATTGAGAGGAGGGGAGCAGAAGTGGAGGAGAGGTTTTGGGAGAGCGCAGTGTATCCCCAGAACCAAAATGTTCTCGAGGGGGGAGGGTGTGGAGCGATAGGGAAGTTAAAAATAAGGGGGTTAGACCTTTCTCTCCTTCCCTACCCTCTTCCCCGCGCTGCCTACCTAGGGGTTCGCAATGGAGTAAGTGAATGGTTTTGCTGGGAGAATGAGGGGAGGTGGTTGGAGAATAAGGAATGAGCTTGCAAGGGGTGCGCGGGTAGAGGGCAGGGTGAGGTTAAGGAAGCAAGGGGGAGAAAAGGAGATAAAACTAGGGTCTGTGAGGGGGGTTGTACATAAGTGGATGTGAGGAAAAGCATGAAAGGGTTGGAGGGTAGGCTGGATTTGAAGAGGGGAGGAAGCGGGAAGGAATTCTGGGATAAAATATGTAAAGCGCGGAGCGGGAGGCAGAATGCTTTCCATGACGCATGGAGCGGAGTCGCACAAATTTTTTCTCGGCACATCGACCTTTTCATTTTCTCTGATCATTTTTCATACTATAAAAATGGTTCAAACAAGACTGCTCAACATAAAGAGCAAAAATAAAATTTGGTGAGCTTAATTATTACAGCCAGCCAATTTAGAATATTGGAAATAATTAAACTTAGTCTCCTTGCGTGTAAATCAATTCTGTAACTCAACCATCAAGTCCATGTTCTTTTTCAAGTCTTTTTCCATTTTTTGCTGATCCAAGTTTCGTTTTGAAAATCAAAAGGCAACCGAGATATTGCCAAGAGCATAATAAATATACTTTATTCTAATATGTATTAGCCGCTTCAGTTCCTTAGATCACGGTTCCATCCAGTCTTGAGCTTGGAATTGGAATCGGTGCTAAAATAATCGTGACCGAAATGATATGAACAAAATGTAGCTCGAAAATTTTTCTCGAACACATTCACACGGTATACCCCCCATATATTTTGAAGTATTACGTATGAGATGATACACTTAACGTGTGGAAATAAAATCAGAGAAATTAAAAATTTTAATAACGCGCACCCTAAACTCGGATTAAATAGAAGACAGCTTAAATCGAAAATCGCTTAAAAACCAAAGTCGAATCCATTATGAATCGGGTGTGTGCTGCACTCCACTTCCTTCCAAAAAAGAAGGAGCGACATAATGTTGGTAACAATTTCACCTCAAAATATACACATGCTTACTGCGGAACCTTCATCAGAGGCGTGATGTCATGTTCATTTTTTTATCCCCTCTCCTCCGAATGCTGAACCGGTCCGTCGCGGCGTCGTGTGCCGTCCGCTCATCTCTCCCCGCGAAGAATGAGAACCGCTCCCTTTTTGGGAGAGTCTATACGAGGGCGAGCCTTTTGCATCAGCAAGTGCGGACGAGGCGCGTGTGCACGACAATAATGGCATTAAAAGCTCGTTTTCACGCTGGGCTCTTTGAAAAAAAGTCACACGCCGTCGTTCCACGAAGAGGGAAGGTAGCTTCGTCACGGGGGGGCACTCACTACAGCGGGAGATGATAGCGGAATGGACAAATCTGCTTAAAATGTGAAATAAGTGGGATGAACGAGCACCAGAGCCCATGGATGTGAAGTTAATTTCCTCGAGATATATCCAATTTACGAACAGAAATAAATAATTCAAATCTTTCTCATAGTATGTGCTATGAGATTAAAATAACTAAAAATAGATTAAAATATTTACTAAAGTTTAAGAAAAAGATAATACCTACCTGTCGAAATAAATATAAATTTTTTAAATATAAAATAAAAACAAAGCTTTAGTTACCATTAAAAGTACCTACGAGTAAACTTATGAGTGTCATGAGTATGGATGGGAAATTTGTTGTATTTTTTTATTCTTTCTTAGTAATCACCTAGGAACTATTCAAATACTGGTATGATAAAGCTCTCCCCTAAATTCTCTTGCCATCTATTTCTTCTCAATTTCACTTTTTTAACACGTCCGTCAACATAAGTTATAGGTACGTTATCGGAATTTTTTTTCCACCCGTTCCGTGTGCTTGCACTTTCACGGTCTCTTTCATCAATCATCAATCTTTCTGTTTTCCTAAAGCATCTTCGGGAAAAATCTCATGTTTTTCAAAAGCACACGCATAGAATTCTCACATTTCTGGAGAAATGGTGAGCGTGGAAAGAAAGAAGAAATCAAGGCAACGCAGCGGAGAGAGGGAAAGGCTTAAAGAGCTTTTACTCTAGAAGATAGACGATAAAAATAAGTAAAAAAGTAACCATAGACGTGCAAAAGGAAATAGGAGCAGGGATCACATAAAATTCTCGGGGAAAATGGCCAAGAGGTCGACGTTAGGAGAGGCGTTAAACGATGGCCATTAAATCGGATTAAGAAAGTTTTAAAAGCGCCATCCATCGGGCCAACCCTTGGCCCCTTATTCCCGATGGCTTCTCCCATTACGCCCTCTACTCTCTTTCCTTCATCTCCTTCTTCTACGGTGCCCTCATACCCGTCGAAGGGAGGAGAAGGGGGAGAGGGAGGGGATGGAGGGGGAGTAAGGGTGGGGATCCCTGCCTCCCTTCCGGTCATCTCCCTGAACGAGCCATCCCTCTCTTTAGCTCCAGGAAGTGCTCACTTCTGCATGGAGACGAGTCTTATCCGAAGAACATTCAACGCCCGTTTTTATCACTCCCGCCTAACCCATGAAAAACTAGGAAACAAGCTAGGAACTGCAGCGCAGATATCTAATTGCAAGAAAAAATGTTAACAAGAATGATTTTATTCATGTGGGACGAAAATTGACATGGTATAATTGGAGTCTGATTGATAGGTAATGATACTAATGTTTGTTTTTATGTTGTTTAGATTGCTTATAATTTTTTTTCGTACTAAAGGTGATGATTAATAATTTTAAATATAATGATTGTATTAAAATCTATTTTTAAGTATTTCATTCTCTATTTTTTTTAATTCCCAAAGAGAAAAATTAACTTTGGGTTCCGACAATTGGGCTTAGCTCTTCGCCCCTGCTCAATCACTTTCTGCGCTCTGGCAGACAGTGATTTCTACACATCCCTCTTCCGTTTCAACCACTCCCCCTTTGGAAAATAACGAAACAAAGAATGAAAGTACAGCCTAATATTTCGGAAAAAACATAAACAAGTTCAAATTCCTGCTGCCACATGAAACCGAGATTTTAAAGGCGAAATCTGAGATTATGTGATGAGACTGATTGGCTGACTACGGCAATGGCGTTCGTTTTTATGCTGCTATTTACAAGTGCAAATTTAATTTCCATTAAATTTAATCAACAATATGGAAGAGTAATATCTATTTCCTATAGGTGATTAAATAGTATATACATCTTCTATTTATATGTGTTTTATATGTTCTTCCCGATTCTAGCAATTTACTGAAGTTGGGGTTTCAATGTTGGCCTCGAATTTTAGCGTTTCTAAGCTTAAAGGAAATTTTATGATCACTGCTTACCTTCTATCATTGGAGGCTATAATCTTTGGTCATTTATCATCATCAATGACAGAAAATCAATTGGAATTGGTTCGAATTTGCTCCCCACTCATTTTCTTTATTGGCAACATTTTTAAAACCTCTACATTTTTTATTTTACGCATTCTTTCCCTTCGTTCGTCTTACGTCAGAGTGAATTCATTGCGTTCCGTAGTCGTAACTTTTCTTTCATTGATTTCCTTATTAATGTCACTAATGGCTCTGTAAATCTTGAATTAATAACTTCAAACACATGTAGTATCCGTGAAGAATTTTTACGCGATGGTCACTCACGGATATCCTCCCTCATGAACAAGATTTAGTGGCTAAAACAACAGAGGGAGTTCGATATCAATGTCGCGCTTTGTTACCATTAATAATAATTTTGCAACCATATTCTTCAGTCTTTGATAGCTAGGTGTAAAGTACGATCTTCAATTACCAAGTTCAGCGACATTTTCAAATTTTCAGGCCTATTTCATTTGAAGTTTATTGGTCGTATTCGTCGACTAACTATTGCCAGTTAAAAGATAATCGGCTGCCACTGGACATTAATTTATCAGTCAACTTCTATCAGTTAAATATCATCCATAGTTGACTGACCGCTAAAAATTGCAATCAATGACCATCGGCATATCATCAACTTTAACCACTGTCATCAACAGCGTCAGCATCGTAGGTTATGACCATGCAGAAAAAAAATTGAGTACGCAAATAATAAAGCAATCCTTCTAAAGCTAACAAATAGCTAGAATGATGTGCGATTATGCTGAGTTCCCTAGCTAGACCTATTACCCCGATTGACCACGTGAACTGAGAATTCTTACCTGAACTTTTTCATAGATGCATTTTCATTGGCTCCGCAAAACGAGAGAAGTTCTAAGGATTAATACAAACTGAATTGTAATTAGGTTTTATATTTTCACATGCAGGAAAATGTTAATGATATGTCGTGGAAACTGTTTCCGAAAATATTAAATGTGACTCAGGAACCCCAAAAATACTTCGTACGAAAAATAAATCTTACCATTGAACTTAATAGTTTACTGTTTTTATAGAAAATTACGAAATGAGATTCAATTTCATACTTGCGATCACTTGGAACAGGTGCAGAACTTGCTATTCGAAACAGTACATTTTTGTGACGCAACAAAATTTTAAATATTTAAATGGATAGAAAAATATATTTACAGTTAAATGTATGAATTTAGGAATTCTAAGTTCAAAACCGTGTTTCAAAGCAAATCGCAAAAAAAAGCTAAAACGAAATTATGAGTCCACAAAAAAACTTCCTGGCAATGGTTTATTTCCCCTCATTGATCTTTTTCACAACTGTTTACACAAAACCCTGGATTTATGCCAGGATTATCGATTTCTTACTTAATTTTAACATAGTTGAAATTATTAGGAGCCATCAGGGCTAAAACCTACTAGCTAATGAGTGCATGATGTAATAACAGGAAACCAGATGCCTACGAAAGGGTGCCTATCAGTCCATTTTATAATGCTTTAAAATTGATGAAACGTGGAAGCCTTTGCTGTCTTCGCTATTAGTCCAAGACATTGTGAACTACTGAGCGAATCCAAATGTCGAGAGTGATTTCGGCATTAATGTTGATCGCGTTGGTGAAGCTCACCACTTCTCCCCCACCTCTTCACATTCCCTTCGGCAAACGGAAGGAAAAAGAGCCTGAGGAAATACTTGTCCACCTAAAGATAAATGAAGGACTGGTGCGGAAGCTGGTACATTACTGTAGTATTTGAATATATTTTCAAAGCTCTATACATCTGGAAAGGAACCAATATCAAGGAATATCTCATGAATATGATCGGTAAAAAAAGCATAAAATATTAGATAGTAATGGGTGCTTCTCATAAAATATTAAGGGCGGAACTTGTATGACATAAATAACATATTTAGCATGTCATAAGATTCTTCCTTGAGCACTGACGCTGACCCAAGGTGTTATGAATCATTGAGTAAAGTATTGACAAAATATAATATTAGATATAACAACATAGCGCCTCTTATTGCGTTACTAACATTGCATTGCCAGCATGAAGCATCGAAATTTATCATGCTCCTTTCCTAAGCAACGCTTTAGGTCCAAGACGCTCTGACTTATTGAGCGAAGCCGAATACTTACGACTAATGTGGGCATTAATATTGATCGACTTCATGTATCCCCCTACCTCTTCACATTCGCTTCGGCGAAGGGAAGGAAAAAGGGCCCATGGAAGGGCCTTGATGTATAAAAAGGCGGAAGAGGAGCTAGAAGGCCTCCCATTCGTCCGCCCGAACACCGGAGCGCTGCGAGCGTTTCTTTTTTTCTCTCTCCTCTTCCAAGGAACGGGTGCGGATGGAAAGAAACGGTTGCCTGGGTGCAGAGATGTGCCTGTGTGTGTGTATATAAGAGTAGGAGAAACAGGAGGAGGGAAGGCGAGAGGAAAGAGGAGGCGAGGGGGAGGGAGGTTTAATGCTTGGGATGGCCGGAGGGGGCGAGATGGGGTCCCCACCTAAAGGAGGCGGGGGAGGGGGCTGCGAGTTTTCCAGTGCGATGGAGTGAAGAGGTGAGGAGATTGGGAAAAGGGACTGAAGTTCGGATGGAGGCGGGGGTGAGCGGGGGTTGGGAGGGAAGAAAATAAGGAAGGGAGGTTTTCAGGGGCAAAAAGAGGGGTGTGGGGGAAGAAAATAAGGCTGGAAAGGGCCTGGAGGGTTGAAGTGGGCAGGCTTTAATGTTTCGTTGGGGGCAGAAAGAAGGGAAGGAAGGTTGATGGGTGGGCGTAGAAGAGGGCGAAGGTGGGGGCGACTTCCGTACGATGGAGTAGAGATGCTGGTTGGGAAGGAGGAGAAAGGGGGTGGGGGATTTAAGAAAGCCTGGCCCCCGCGAGAGGGGGCGGGGGCAGTGGGAAGGGTTACACCGTTGGAAGTAAGAGAGGTATGGAGGTCTGGCCCCTTCGGGTTGAAAAGGAAGTTGCGCATTGATCCTTTGAGTCGTCTGCTTCTGCGCAATCTGTAAAAGGTGGAAAAGGAGAAAGGGTGGAAGGAAAGCCCCCCCATGGGTCCTTTTCGAGGGGGAGAGGAGGTGGGGGCGCCGTGTTCTTACGTGGCCGAATGGGCGGGGGAGGGATGGTGTGGGCGAGTATTAAAAGGGCCGAGGCAGTAAAGCACGCATGCGCAAAAATTCACCCCCACCCCTCGCCCGCCTCGTTTCCATCTCGACCGACGAAAAAGACCCCGAACGTAAGACTGTTGGAAAGTGGTGGGGTGGGGATAAGGGTTGGATGGCGGACGTCAAGGGGGAAGCAAGTGGGTGTAGGTAGCACCCAAGGCGAATGGGGGTCCCTATGAAGAGAAAAATGACGAGGCTTGGGGAGGAAAAATGAGTTAGGGGTCCAAGGAAGATCAATTATCTCAACTGGAGCGAGATAATCCTCAGGAGGAGGGAAAATACTGTAGTTTCAAAGTTTTTCTCAGCTACATTTGATGCTGACATATTCACATGCTTACGTATAAAAATGTTACCTAAACTGAACAAATGACTATCCAAAGCTAAGAGTTCATTTGATTTCACAGCGAAACCATCTGAAAAAATTGCCCAGATTATTTTCTGTTCTATCACAGAGGGAAACTCACACGAATGGTTGTCCCTAGAAAAGCGTTTGCAATTAAGAACCTAATTCTCTGGATTTAGGCTAGTGTCCACCACCCATGGACTGACTAAGTAGACCCTCTTGATAGATAAGTATCATTTTTTCTATTTATACAAATATTTTCTTGAACTCAGCTGGTTTGAGGCCATGGACTCAAAACGGTATTAGTTCCGTCTCAGCCAGAAGCTTCTCTTTAGTATAAAATCACCGCTAATCTCTTAGGTAGCTATCAACGTAAAGAATATGTCCTTCTAAACTTACTTTTGGCATAGATATCCGGAAATCTTCCCGAAAAAAATTCATTCACTGCTTTAAGGAGTGCAAGGAAGCATCGATATTCTCACCGAGGAAATATTGATACTGCAACACCTTTCAACATAAAATATTTTTTTTATCTAGACAAGTATACTTATCAATGTTTAACACATGCGTAGTTTTACTGCTTCTGATCAATCTCACAATCTCTTATCTGAAATGATTTCTCAGATTGTAAGTAATTGGTGGTTGAAAAAATAATTTATAAAAGCGATGAGAATGGTCAGCGTGGAAATCTGTTTGATCAAGCTATTGTCTCAAAGTTGGCCAAGATGGATTTACTTCGGAGCGAGGAAGCCTTCACCTTCATTGACGATTGTATTAGATGGAGACTGCACAAGTTTCAGGCCCTGATGATTCTCATATGGAGGAAAACAGTAGGAAAACATGATGGCATCTCAAGGGAGGACCACGCGTTGGAATTTGCTTATTTATATTTATTTATTTATCTCAATTACCACCGAAAACAGCACCATGTGGCCTTTACATCCGGAGTTTAAACAATCAACAACAGATAATGACACACATCCATGTCCTGGAAGGGGGCACCTATCCAGGCGGGACTCGAACCCGCGACCTATGATATGGTAGACGAGGACTTATCCCCGCCGCCACCGAGGCCGACTTCTTTAGAGAAAATGGCCATCTTTATGGTTATCTATATTTGATATTTGATCTAGATTTAGATATTAGATTGCCTTACAAAAATTATATATGATTTAGCTTTTAGATTATATAGATGGCATAAAATGAACTTTATGATAAAAAATAGCCTTTTCAAGGCCATGACACAATACAACACAAATAATCTATGCAAAAAAATCCAGTCGGTAATCTGAGTTCAATTTAATACTACCATCGTATTCTGAATTTTAACCTTTAAGAATAACCAAAAATACACAATTATATCGCAGGTTCCTCCAACTCGAATGTGGGCTGGAGTTATAAGTCATCATTGGAGTCGGACATTTTCTGCGATGTAAAGACAGTGCTAAGCAATGAATGTGATAGCATCGGTGCCATTCTGTGATAGGTTTCTTCCACATTAAGCTATACTTTAAATTCCGTTACAACTGCAACACTCATAGCTACTTTAGCACAGCCTATAGTTAGGTATTGTAAACCAATGTTGAGCGTAACTTAAGGTCATCAAATTCTTGCAGTGCGGTGACCTGGTATTCGTATACAAAAAAGAAATTATTCTATGAGTATCGCAAAATGACAAACATGGGTAAAAAAGATCATACAGACAATTGAAGTCCATTGACATAGCCTGAAAAAATCGCAATATAAATTGTCAGCAAACGGAGGTCTTCCACATATCTACATTGAAATTCGACTTGTGTTTTCTCTTGAAATTAATCAAGATGGAGCATAATTCGAGGAAATGGATAAAAATATTAACAACGATTTTTTTACGCATGCCTGTTTTCTTTTCATATTTTTCCAATGTTATTCGGTAGCATTTTTTGATATTCAGTGCAAAGCTAACGCAGCCAGAAACAGCCGAACAAAGAATGTCATAGACAATTCATGAAATGAAAATATTGGCTAAATTATCCATTTGCTGCATTTTTGGACGTAAGTGCTTAACATAGCCATTCATAGTAATAATATGGGTAGCGTAATGAATTACTTCTATTTTTAAAGGTAAGGCGATTGGACAATGTTTTTGATTTATCGCTTTCGCGCATAAATTGACGATGATCTTGAGTATTGCCCCCCTCAAAATTTAAGACACTCCCACTTTCAAAATTTTAAGCAAGATTAATTAATGATAAATTAAGCTCATTCAGACGCATTAATCATCCCGTGACTACGTCTCACTATAATAGTCAAATGTATGCTCAAATTTGGATAGAAAATTCGTGTCAAATTGCGAATCAATAACCTATCATGAGCTCTTTAAAAATTAAATATTATTGGTACCCACTTGGATCTAACTATTACGGCGATGAAGATGGAAGCAACAGAGAATACAACAACCCGAGCGAGATTTAGTTAGGGAAACTAAAAACTACACTTTGGCCTTCCTGGATAAAAGAAACATTTGAGAAATTTTTATAAATACCGTTATCAAAAAAGGGCCTTCATAATCAGAGATAAAAATTATAAAAATCCAACAGCAAAGTCATTGGTAGCTATATATTAATCATTATACACGAAACTGAACGAGTCAGTAAACACATTAGCAAGGGCCTGAAGTAAAACAGCTTTTTAAAGACATTGGCACAATAATGAACAATATATTCTTGTTTACTATTCGACAGTCAAAAAACTCAGTCTGTAATCCAATTAAATACAACCTCCATACCTTTATCCGTACTAAAGTACATTAATTTCAAGGATTTTTTAATTAAATAACATAATTCAGACACAATATTTCACCAACATTAGCGCAGACACTGCAGCTGTTACATTAAAAAATCTCAAACCACCTATGGTAACAAACGTGGGACTAACAGTTTGATGATCCTTTAAATGGCTATGCATGTGGATTTCAAAAAGCCGCTGTTTCTCAGGGGTTAATATTTTGAGGTACCTGCAATATGACCAATGGCGAATATCAATATATTCGATATTCAAAACATATTGTTTTAACTAGTCATTTAAATTATTTAATAATGCGCACTATTGGCTATTCTCAAATAGTTACATACAATGCATGTAATGTGATAGTGCGAATATGACCAAAGGCAAGAAATGTTTACAAATCTAGCCATAAACATTGTCTTTATTATTTTTATTAATCTTAATTAATTAGTGATGGTAC
Organism: Ischnura elegans; assembly: GCF_921293095.1. Lineage (NCBI taxonomy): Eukaryota > Metazoa > Arthropoda > Insecta > Odonata > Coenagrionidae > Ischnura > Ischnura elegans. Next base: position 105,828,001 of record NC_060249.1, read on the forward strand.
CTTCAGTGAGGGTAGAACAGATAAATTTTCTACGGGAAAAAAATCATATTTTTTGTTGCGTGTTAAAAAAATGAAGTTGGATTCTGAACGGATTCCTACCTTGAGGATTAGAGAGGATATATTAAAATCATAAATTATATAATGTTCCAAAAGTTTATGTGGGTACTCATCTGTTTCTATTACTTCGCTTCACTTTCCAGGATACATTGAAGGCTATTGTATATGTACATACATGAAGACTAAATAAATTATTTTGAGCGAATAGCTGCAGTCAATTTCTCCAGCATCAAAATGTTATTTTAGGCTAATCGTTTACCATAGTCAACACTGATACGAGAGAATTTACCGGGCACCACCAAATCTCTGATTACACTTACAAAAAACGGAGTAACGTCGACTAAATGCAGTTTTTCGTCTCTTAAACCCTTTTCTAACAATTACTCAGGTAACTACAGGTACTCTAGATAACTAAAAGAGAAAATCGGACAGAGCTTTGAAGGTCAAAAGAATTCTTACTCACTGTAAGGGCCTTCCCAATGGCTGCAAAGGTAACTTACCACATAAAATGATACAAGAGGCGTGGGAAATTAAAAACCTTTCGGTTAGAAGAACCATGTGCTTTCTAACTAGTAGCCGTTACTATATCCGTCGAAGTTAATGGACCCCAGACCTATTTAGCTTGGGTCTCACTAGGGTTATCCGGTTCTTACATCTAAATATGACCTTGCTTCCTTAGGTTAAGTCCCAAAGCTTAAAATTTGGCATTAACAACTAAAAATTTATACTATAACAACAGCTAAAAGGCAAATCAAATAAGAACATCTATCTGTTATTGTGCATTAAAACTTCCTTCGGAAGAAAATAATTATTCTTAAGTTTGAATCTTCAGTGTACTTAAAGTCATATAAATATTTTGTATAACATTATACGACTTGAAATAAAGTGTACGACTGAAATGCTATTAGATATAATAAATGTAATAATTGATCATTTATTACTGGAACTTTTTATTTTAATAATTTATAATTGGAACTTGGAATTTGGCACTTTTTAAAGCACTCGAGCAGGGTCAATCCCAAAATGAGCAAGAAGCCTAATGGTTTCAACACGTAGTCCATATCACGTCCGTGCGGGCATTTGCCAAAGGTGTCGGCTTTCTTCTACCTGCGGCCGAAGTTATTCAGAACCTGTTCACAGGTTCGAGTCCCCGCATAAAAAAACTGACTGAGAACTTTTTTTGTGTCACTTTCCATTTAGGGGGCATGGCAATTCATGCAAAGTTTACAGCGTTGTTTCTTCCTTAGAACTTGACGGAACAGTTTTGGGTCCTATGTAGAGTTTTTGGCTTGCTTTTAACGGTCAGTTGTGCAACCTTTTCAATTTTTATGAGATAAATTTATTCCCATAGAGTAGATTTTGAAGAAATAAAACGTAGATGAACTAATTAATGAGAAACGAGTAAACAGCCTTATCCTAATTCAGTCAAATACCGTTACTACAACTTACCTACTATATCAAAGTATTGATAAACGTCCATGCCGTTGTTACTGACAAGAGGATATTATTCGTTTATGGTAGTCCACAGAATTTCAATTACTGCTGTTTTTTCACGATTGCATTCTTATTTAAGGTTCTATTATGGATTTTCGGCTTTCCAGACCAGGCGAATGAATGTATAAATTAAGTGAAAGAACTTTCAGGCCGGTAGCAGCTTGCAATTCAACAAGTAAAATGCGCCAATCGACGGAATGGGCATCGCATTAGTATTCTTCCCAAAGTTCATCATGAGGCATACCTTACATGTATTTTTAACGGCTCGCAGAAAACCATTCCATTAGTTATAGCATTTGATGGCCTCCTAAACTTCTTCTATTGATTGAAAAGCATCATATTTTCAATAACGTATATAATAAATTTGTTACTTTCAGCATAATTCTTAGTAGTTCAATAATAGCTTGCATCTAGGGAGTTACAGTTTATTCCAGAAAAATACTTTTTTTAATCACATTAGTAATAAAATATGAATATAAAACATGCGTAGTTTAATTTTTAGTGGTTTTCTTACGAAAACAGCAGGGATAAAATTAACTTTGCCAGGTTTTTATCAGTTAGAAGTATACCTCAAATACAAATGAAACACATTGAGCGAATGTAACCAATAATTATGAATCCACAACATAATTAATCGAAACACCAGGAAGATTATGTTACCAGATAAATTTAGCCAGGGTTATACAAATTGACAATAGAAATTTGGACAAATATTTTCTTCATGTGAGAGACTCGAGAGAAAATTTCTGATATTTTTGCAAAGCTAATTATTTATTTCTGTTTTCACTTTTTTTCCTGGGAAAAACATATTTATGAACATTTCACTTTCTCGTTTACATACTTAGATGAAATCGATAACTATATCCCTAATCCACGCACAAAAATAAAAATTCAAAAATAATATACTCTGCTCGCATTTCTTAAAATTGGAAGAAACGGCAGAAAAGTATTCACTGAATAAATAAGTTAATGAAATACTAACGAAACATATTTTCTGCTCTTTTTGGAGCTAATATCCCTCTAAGGCCGAAAAAAAACAGGAGAAACGTCCTTGATAACCATAGGAGATTAAAAAAGTACAATATTGGGGCCGCCTGTTTCTATGACTCATTGCATGGGAAAATTACCTTGGGCCGACCTTACAGTCTTTTATATTCGTGTAAAAATAAATGCACATATAATTCTAGAATTTATTTCTGATAATATCAGAAAGTATATAAAATAAAATATTTTTTACTTCTCAAATTGGCGTGGTAGTCGAATCACGACTTTCCCCTCCGAATCGTGCCAAACAGAATCTAATTCATGAAGAACAAATACAAAAAAGCTATCGCTGAAAATTTTATGAAATGGATAGAATAAAATTGGGAATATATGAGTTAAAATTAAAACCATTTTTTATAAAAAAAGCAAAATGCCTAGAAGATGATGAAACCTTCAATGAAGGATTCTGAAATAAAAATTTCATTTATGATATTTTCATTACAAAAAAAACCTTCGATAGTGTGAATCGTAGGCGAAACTTCCTAACAATATTTCGCACCTTCCGCTGCGGAGCATTCCGCGCAGCTGCACTAACAACTAAGTTCGAGGAGAGAACACGGTCAAGGACCTCCTCTCACCTCTGTACTTCGAATGGAAATGGAGAGGATGTTTAGGAAGGAGAAAGTCTTGAGGAAGGTAAAGGTGTGGAGTTAAGACGGAGACGAGGGGGATGAGTGAGTCTGGGAAACTCCGGAGCGAGGCGGGCGAGGAAACAGGCGGTTGACGCGGGGAGAGGAACATGGGAGGAGACGATAGAAACTAGCACGGGAAAGAGGAGGCGAGGTTCTCTATGTGAAAAGCACTCCCAGACACCCCTAACCTGTCCCAACGGACGCATGAGGGCAAAGGAGGAGCAAACCGAGCCGGCATCTTCTTCTTACCAACTTCCCGGTCCAGTTTTGAGAAGGAGCGGGCAAAGGGTGCGGAGGAGAGGGAGTTTTAAGTGTTGAAGGGCAAAGCCCTCCTCCCTATGGTCTCCCCACCATCCCCCCGACCCGCTTCAGTAACTTATCCTCTCCTCTAAGGTTACTACTGGGACCTACGCCAACTACGGCGGCTGAGGAGTAGGTTGACCGGCGACGACGGGCGATATTCGGGGCCCTTGAAATGTCCCTTTTCGGTCACCCTGGTCCCCCCAAGCACCCTCTCCCATTACCACCACCATATCGCCACTAACACGGACGTTCGCCGCACAGTATAGCGGCATTCCGGGGCGGGCTTACGCCACACGTAGTACCACTCCTCGCACGGCCCTAACTCCCCCTTCTCCTCGCCGCCACGTGAACTTTCACTCGCCCGGAGTTCCTCACTCAAATGTTAACGATCTTCTCCCGACCTATTCCTCCAAACTTGAGGAGGAGGGCGCCTCTTAGGCCGCCAAAACAACGGTGAGTCTCACACGGGTTTCTTCGAAAGCTGCGGATCAAAGGGACTGCATGGAAGAGGCCCAATTCCATCCCACAGAAGACTGATTTCTGTTGCCACTTCGATCGCTTTTAAATCGGTTTTCAAAAATGCCCGTGGCGCGGTAATGAGTGCAATGTGAATGCACTTTTTCCGATATTTTGCAGTGACATTCTAGTAATTTCGAGGAATAGCATCGAAAAATTATGAATTGGATAAATTATCATGTATATAACTTTAGGTCAATGCCCATAATTTACCTTATTTCCCCGTAAAACACGGATCAATATGTCCGTCAGCAACACGAGTGGCGACTTTTGTAAACCGATTTATATGCGCTATGAATGACAAAACTTCTAGAGACCGACCTGAGGGTCCTCTTTTGTAATATTCGCACTGCGGATACTCACGGTCACACTCAAAGTGGGTTTCTTCCCAAGTCTCCAAATCAAATGAGTAAATAAATAGCCTGTTTAGTTCAAGTGTATCATATATGAAACATCTGGTTTTTTAATGATTTTCTGATCTAAGAATGTCTCCAAGTATTGAGCGCCGCTTGTATCGTATTCTATGCATTCTGTATGATTTGAAAATTTTTTAATTGGATTAATATTTATCAGTTCTATCTCTGTAGAAAAATGAAAATAACGCCAATTTTCAACGGAAATTGCACTTTTAGATCTGAAGAGGTAATTCAAGGGCATCTTAGAACGGTGGCTCGTGATAAAGAAATATCGAAGACAACATTATGATAATGATGTATTGTGGTTGATGTTAATATAGAATTATAATATTGGATATTGATAATATTGGCGGAGCATAATGAAGTTCGTGATAAAAGAACTCAACAAATCCATTCAGGTTCAAATATTTAAATAAATTTAATAGAATCACTCATAACTCATGCTTCCAGGTAGTATTGCCAACATATGAAAGCATTGAAGTAAAAAAGACAGGCATCATCAACAGATTGTATATTTTTTAAAGAGAATAATTTAGTTCAAGTTCATTGCTGTTGATTTTTCAATAGAAGAGAAATTATTATAGATCCAATTATCACATTCAGTTGTGAACCTAGACGTTGAAGAAATTCGGCCACAGTCCGTTAGTGATGTTTTTTCCTTACACAATCTGCACACCATAACAGTCATCACATCACCTTTCAAAATTTACTTCCTCTTACTTCAATAAAAATCAGAGCCGACCATTAGTTATATATAAACAACTTACAGCTGTTTTTTTAAAGCAAGAAAAAAGATTCATTTAATCTTTCATCAATGAGGCTGGTACTTCGTGAAAATAGATACTTTGTGGCACAATAAATCAATGGTTTTACTTTAAGTGTTCGATGACTAATTAGTAATTCAAGGCGAAAAAGTATAAATATTAAAATACGCTACATCGGCAGCAACGCGAATTAATAAATACATATATTATGCAAAACGTAGGTTAAGCTCTTTGCTAATTTGTTGCTTTTTAGATTTTTCACTAAGAAATTTATTGCTGCTTTATTGCTTTTTTAGAGTAAGCCTTAAGCAACCAAAGTAAATTACAAGCGACGACCTCGCGTAACAAGAAATATTCATAAATTAGTATTTTTTATTGCGTTTGTGCTCATAATCCATCGTTTGCAAGCCTTTTTGAATGCATCAGGTAACTCGGTGAGAATAAACTGGTCACTCTTCCGCTCCTTCTCGCTTCAATTCAAAAAAAAACTTCCGAGTTATGGCAAGCGCGTGGTCACCGGAAAATTCCAAAACAAACTCGACGAGATAAAATGAAGCCCTGCTCGCGTGCACAGGCGGCCCTTAGCCCAGCTGACCGCACTGTTCTGCGAAATAAAACACCCCAAAGAGAGGAAGGGGGAGAGATCTGAAAAAGATGAACTTTGTGGAAGAGAAAGAGGGAGAAAGGCCGTGGAAAAACTGTGCCGGCAGCGATTCAAAAGAGATATGGAGCTGGATTGTAGTGAAAAGGGGAAAGAACGGTAGGGGGGGTGGTAAAAGTGTGTGGGGAAAGGGGGCCACCAGATCGCTGCACCAAATCTCCGTTTAAGTGGCCGCCCAGGTCTTTTCTTCATGCCATCCGGTTCGCGCGTTAAAAAAAGCCGAGAAAAGGCAGGGAAAGGGGTCAGTTTTGCGATGGGGGAAAGGAAGAGCAGTTTTGCAGGAGGAAGGGGCGGTAGTCAGCGGCGCATGTCATGTCCGGAAAAGGGAGACTCCGGACACATTGGAGTGAAAAAGGGTTTGAAAACCATTTGGAGAAAAAAAAGAAAGAAGCATTCTTTCCTCGGCTTGGGAAGCGTGGAAAGGGGACGTCCGCAGGGTGTGGGGTGGGGAGAGGGTTGAAAGGTCAAAGGAGAGAGAGGTGGGGGTCGACGAGGCGGAAGAAGGGGAGAAAAGTGGGAAAAAGGGGACACTTCATCCACGTGGACATGCGAGGGTTGATGGGGATAACACGGTTGGGGGCGCAATCCACGGGGAAAGCCAATGAAACCGTACAGGGGTTGATAAGAAGACTCCGTATACTTATCGGAATATCAAAATTTTTCACATTCTATAATGGACTCGTTCGTCAATTTTATTTTACTGCCGATTGTAGTAGGGATTGAAAAATAAACACAACCTTAAATATCCGTTTTTCGATTCGTCGACTTTTTCTCGAGTTATTTCCGATGAGTAATTGATGGCCTTGACACTTTCGCAGAGAAGATGATGACGTCACGAATCCATGCCGATCGTCTCTCCGCTCCTCCACCCCTGCTCGGTGTTGCGCATGGGACTCACGTGGTTCTTTGTTGTTTACAATATTGATTTCTTCCCTAATTAAAAACTTCTCCATGAAGACAGAATTGAACCAAAATGATTCAATCAACTCATGAGAAGGAGTGGCTGCTTTCGTGTTTCCTCATTTTAAATTTACGATAGAGTAGCTGACAGGGAATGATTTGTTTTCCCAAACATTTTGTCTAAAAAGAATCATTCCTTCAAATAAAGCAAATTCTTTCAATGAATTTCGATTTCAAGTATGAGTGCATGGCCGTATGAAAGAACAAAACATACAAGTTATGAATTAATAGATGAATTTTGAGCCCAGTTCACAAAGCAAGCCTCAGTAAATACTATTATTACAACAAATAATGGAGGAGAGGAAAATTTCAAAAAGTAAGCAGTACTTACTGATTGCTATTTTATATCAGTTAGCATTTATTTAGGTGATCATCAGTATAGTAAGCATATAATTTTATGAACTGTAACCTAAAAAAATAAAATTAAGCAGAAAATTTTATATGCTCCCTATTTGGAGGGCTATATAATTTACTGTACATATTTGTGCCTGGTGAGATGAAGTGCAACCGTCCTATCCTGAGTGGAATTATATTGAATGAAACTATATAAATTATTTTTCAATCATTAGTCCCTCCCATTATTTTGAACGAGGTATCATTGCGGCAATTAACATTCTCTATAGACAGGCACAGATATAATGATTTTGCTGAATTTTAGTTGGTATTGAGAAAAATTGGAGGAAAGGGAAGATATATTTACATAGGTATGCCTTCCATCAGATCACATTAACCCTTGTATTGACATTCATAGAAATTGGGAATTCGATAACAACACACCCTTAAATAAAGTATTGCCCCGTCACAGAAGTTTGAGAAACAAAGCTGACGTATATCTCCTAAGGTAAGTATCAGTTGACAATAACAGTATGTCGATACCCAATTAATATATATGATAAAAAGTAACTTGAAGGAGATAACTTGGTAGTCATCCATGGCCACCTAGAATGGTTCATGGGTTTAATTTATTCAACATAAAATTGACTTTAGAAAATGAAGGCTAATTCCGTAGTTAATGTTCTGTTACCGTAACACCACTCCCAGCAAAGGAGAAATGAAATTAGTCCGCCAATCGATTTAGACATTAGCATTAGAGGTTAAAAAATTTCGAGCTGAAATTCGAGGTTTACTTTTATATCTATCCGCAAATCTGCTTTTGATAGCTGCTGTGAAGAGATTCATCCAAATTTCTGCTCAATTTTAGTATTTACAGTTTTCTACTTGTATTTAAAATCGGATACCACGAATATATTGAAGATAATTAAATAGTTTCAAATTCTAGGATATGTTTTGCATGCTTGTCAGGCCAAAAAAGCTTACCAAAGAACTCCCCTAATCACTTATGAGTGATAACTGAAAAGCATCTTTTATTTTGAACAGATTAAACTGAGATGCACCATTAGATAGTTAATTAAAAACCATTTCGATTATGCTTTCGTGAGTGATACCCTTGAAACATTAGTGTATGAATAGGACATTTAAAACGAAAAAAAATATTGCAAATGATTACAATAATCACTATTACTTGTTGGTAGGCTCCCCATGTAGAATCCTCACCGACATGCGGTGAAGAATGTGCTCTTACCCAACCTCAGCTTGGACCCATGGGTGCATTCGCACTGTACCTACCTTTATTCCCCACAAGCTCCTTTTCAAACCACTCCTTTTCCTTTCATCGCTTATTACAATTACGGACAAAACCCTTTTTCAAATTTTGAGGGGCGCGCGAGGGAGAAAGGTACGGGAACAGGAATGAGAGGCAAAGGTTACGAGCAATCCTAGGGAGTCGCCACTCTGCCCCTCCAGGACATCTCTGAAAAGGGCCCCAAGTTGGCCGCCGGGCCGCGTGTGGATGATTGTGACGGTGGTTAGCCCCGCGGCCCAATACAGCGACAGTATGGAGGGCCGCAGTATTACGCCAAAGGGCCCCCCAAGGCTGACCAACACCGCCCGCTGACGACTGCTTATTGACCCTTGCCTCGCCGAGAGTAAAAAAAAAAGCGTGGACATTGGCCGCCTGGGAGCATTGTCAGGCAGAGGTCTTCGCTTCCTTACGATGCCCTCGGTAACAATGAGTGGGAAGAGATGCCGGTCAAATTGGACGGTTGAATTGCGCTGCGCTCATGCGGTTATTATTCCTTACGCTCGAAAAGTAGGAGGACGAATCCATCTGAAAAGAAGTCTACGCTACACATAAAATGCAAGCAACATAATTTCTCACGATGCAGTGGACGAAATGTTTCTTCTGTCCGCCCTCGGGGTTCAAAAGTGTTTCGTAATAGCAGGGACGAAAATGAATTTTCTGGGGACAAAATGGGGCTCTATCGGTGCGGACGTAATTGCGATGATTTTGCATCCCCCAAGAGACAGAATTTTGACTCCAAACGGTGAGCTCAATCATTCCATGGCCCAAAGCTGTTTGGAGATCCCACCGAAAATTTTATTTGGATTCGTTCAACGACGCTCAAATTTGCTAATGAGACCTCCGCTGGGAGAAGTGATTTAGTAATCTCTGGGTGCAGGAAATCTCATTCAGAATGAAAACTACTATACTTATTTTGTTCGTAGTATACAATTAGCACAAATTGATGCATAAAATATTTAAAAATATAATGAATTTTTACCTTTTGATGCCTACTTAGTTCAAGCGGCATAAAAACATTCAAGTAAGAGTCGATGTTTTTAATAATTTCTAAGACAATAAATTAAGTCTTAGTAGTCAAAACAACATATCGTCTTAGTTATTTAGAAGCATTAATTGATTAGACCATAAAATGGAAACTAAAGTAAACCCCAAACGGATTTTTTTATTGACATGAAGTTACGAACAGCTGGTAAGGCTGATGTTTATGTTTGGTATTCGTACGCAGACAGAAATCTCCTAAATGTGATTATATGAAACATTGCTTCGTTTTTCCAAAGTAAATGTATTAGTTACTAAGCCTTTTAATAAATTTTAAGCAAAAAATATTTAGCACTGATTGAAAAAATGAAAAACGCGAGGATGTGTCATCAAACTGTTGACTTTGGTTAGATCACAGGAAATATTCCAATAACTGTTACTTATTCATTAATAATCTAACCCCATGTTGGGCTTAAATGAGAGCGCAAAATATTAATCAATTGCATGTTTGATTCAAAGATGATAAGGTATATCTTGATAACAAGTTTAATCCCGCTCTCTCATTATAAAATACAATGTTTAATATATTATAATCACAGTGAACATAAGACATTAACTGAAATCACAAGTTTTCCTTGGCAATCATGGAAGCAAGACCTTTAAGTTCTAATATAAACTGAAAAACCTCAGTGCACATAGACTAGCGTTTTACATCAGCTTCATTCAGATTTCAAATAAAAAAGCTCGAAAAATTTAGCACGATATCCATTGTTACGAATAATTTTGTCGTCAAGATATCATAAGCCATTTTAGTAACGGCTAAAAAACAGATTGCGATATGCGTTGGAAATTCTATACTACTCATGACAGACCCATTTTGCAATTCACGGTGAGCTTTCATCTCCAAATTCCTTACCTGGATACATAACTAGACATTCCTCGTCCACCAATGACCGTAGTTTTTTTATGCGACTCTCCTCTGAAGATTAACCATACGGGGTAACCATATGACCTAACACAGGTATCGACCCTACAACAAATCCATCTCCGAGAAAAGACAGGGTCGCGTAAAAGGACATGACCCCCGAATCGGTGAGGGACCGAGAGGTCCAGGAGATAGACCGGTCTAGAGAGTCCCTATCTAACACGTTCCGTGAGGACACTAACCATTCGAGAAGGCCACATTCCTTGTCCCCTTAGCCCTTTCTCGATCTTTTCAAAAACTTTTCGAGAGCATTGTGTCGCCTGTATATTCAAATATCATTCTTGACCCCGTACCCAGGGCAGTGTCCCATGCCGGGATAGACAGACCGTCGCCCACCCACCTGCCATAGGTACAAAGACCTGCTTCAGCGGGACCAAGACTGCCCTTCGGAGGGACTTTGCAGTCCGGTCGGACTGGCTCTCCTGGGGGTCTGAAAATACACCTAGCGACGAAAACTTCCCACGATGGCCAAGGGAAATGCAGTCCTTCCTCCAATGGGCCATTCCACGGTATACGACTCTCTCGGACCTGATTGCCCAAAATACCCACTCTCTCTTTTCCTTTATTCCTACCTATCTAACTTCCCTCCCCTCCTTCTCTTTGCGCTATTGCATTCAAGTTCAAGCTATGTGGCAACCGGAATTGACCTCCTTATTTTCAAGGTGGGTGAACTGGAGGTGAGGCCGGTCAGTCAGTGATTCTCAGAGGTCCACGTCGAGAGGACGGTGGCAGTGAACTCTACAGAGGTGTTTTCAACTCCGGTGTTCTGTTGTCCGATATGGAGCTATCCTCGATGGAACCGTGGAAGCAAATTTTTCTTGGGAGGCCCGCCAAGAATCGGCAGAGGATTTGCAAAGCAGGTCAGTGTCCGTGAATTTCGCGGTGCAAGTGACACACAGAATCTATTTAAATTTCCGCTGGAATGGTTTCCATAAACATTGGATGGCATCGTTACAGAACAATCTCTCCATCAGTGACTGAAACATTTACTTCCGTGAATGAATTTTCTTGAAAAAGTATTCCTCAATTTGAAGCTTTGTTGACGTAAAAATACACCATCCTGCGCCGAATTAGTGACAATCTAATCAATTCCAATGCACTTTAATCCCCTGTAGTTACAGTTTTCATTCATTTTGGAAAGCGACTAGAACACTAAAAGAATAATGCAGTGCACAATTATTACTTTACCCTAGTGTTTAGTGCGGTAAACTTCCAACATTTCTTTCTCAACATGCTCACCACAGAACATTTCTACTGAAGGAAAATTCAGAGTAATTTAAAACTGAATGATTCAACAGATATAATTCTCAATGATTCGTTTAATAACCTTACTTCTGCTCTTTTTTCCAGATTCTGTTTTCACTAAGAATGCGACATTTTTTGGCAGAAGCTATAACCAGAATAGATGGCCCTGAGATATTTCTAATCAGTTTGAGGAAATCATAGTGTTTTTGACTTCCGCGTAACTTCTACACACAAGGAGTTTGATACCCTAATGAAATCATTGGCTAATATGTAAGATAGCTATCCAAAAGTATACCTTTATGGAGACATTTCTTTCAAAAAATAATTAATGATCCTAAAAACCTATTGATAATCACTGAGTTCAATCGATATGTATAATTATTTTATGACTCCAAGATATGAGTAAAATATTTCGCAATATTTCCGCTAAATTAATTAGCGCACGATGCTATACGTTGTATACTATTGCATACTCTTGAATTTCACATGAGAATCTTAAAGTGTACATCTATACTCGACGTGCGCAAAGAAATCTTGTGGTAGCATTGTGCAATTTCTAATTTAACCCACATTAAATTATTCTGTTTGCTCACCAAAGCTATACTCATAAATTGCTTTGCATCTGTCTTACCTTTCAATAGAAAGAATGTCACAAATATTTCTCACATCGAAATTCGTTTGAAAGCGAAACCATTAATATTGATGAAAAAAATAATTTCTTTGAGGATGCATACTAGGTCTCCACATAAATACCTGATCGTACGTTCGTCGATCGAGAAGCAAATTTTTTATATGTAATGAATAATTATTCCACGTTTTGGTGAGTCCTCGTTGTAGTACTCTTTTGAATGCCGACTTATTTTCAAAAGAGAAGACTAAACTTGAGTGAGTGACATGCCACTACTTTCACGAGTTAAACGCGGCGAGCTTAGAGAACTACGTCATAAATTCTTCGATGAGTTGGTTCAATCAATTACCAAGTGATAGGTGCTCAGTGAGTGGTGGTGTTTTGCCAATAAATCCCAAGGGAGGAAATTTTAGCAGGTGTATAATTAATGTTCGTCGGTACCGCGGACGAATGTGGCGTTTTTCAAAACTACATGAATTGATGAGTACCCACTCGTGATTATGATTTTACCTAAATCATTGCAGGTTCTCGTGATTTTGAAAAATGTGCTCATGCCAGCTTTGACAGACCCCTGGGAGGAGCTCATTCAATTTTACATCAGCTGGATCCTTAATGTCGCTAACGACCCTAACTTGTGCTTATTGAGTCCAATTTTGAATTATAAGAAGCGAAAACCAGCTGATTAATATAGTACCAGATTAATTTATTACTAGCTCCATATAATATACAATTGAGGTGAGCAATTTCCAATACAAACGTTACCCGGCACAGTAGTTACAGATTATTTCAAAGTGAAAACTTGCCTCATAAATACCTATCACACGGTGCATTCCTATTATTTTTATCATTTTTACAGATAACGTATATGAAAATTAAATTAAAAAATTGATGATATCCAACTTAATAAAATCTTATTTCCATATTTTTGTTATTTCTTGGTCCCATATGATCAAAATTATATCACTAGTACAAGTAGCGCGTAGAGAAGCAATAACAATCAAAATATCTTCGAATAAGAGTTCGATATTTCATTTATTAAGCAATCATGCAGAGGCTTGCAATAAGCTTTTTCTCCAAGCTTTCGCAGCTATAGGTACTGTTGTCATAATGTACAGAATCTTTTTTTTTTTGTAATGAAGATGGGTATTAATATAATTTTCTCCCCATTGAGCATGCGCCCTATGAATCAAAAGATATCCGAAATAGCAGTGAATAGTAAATTCATTCTGTAGCTTACACAAAAATAACTGGGAAACACCATTAGCGATAAATGGCGGTGCATTATAATTTTACGGACCACGCGTTAGCCCTGCACTTCATAAGCTCCCAGCTTTAATATTTGTTTGCATGGATTTAATCACTGCTTCAATTTTTAGTTGAATATGGAAAATTTAAGATCCAAATTCACGTAGTCACCCTGGCATTGAGAGCCACGGGCAACGTACTTCACAAGATAAATTCTCAGAATTAACGTTCAAGGTGTATTTTCTAAAGGGTGTTCAATATTGAAACGTCATCGCCAAGGCGATACTGGAAATTTGTTGTAAAAGAGGGCATAAATAATTCCAGTAATTACTATAAAATTTTTTGTCGCTTTTAGAAATGAATTTTCAATAAATTCCGCTTAAAAAAATTACATATAAAGGACACCTTACCTCTGTGAAACTGCTCTACAAAATACAAATGAAAAATATTGATATATTAATCTACACTTTATTTGTAACCGACGAGGGTATCGGAATACACAATTCGTTGGGGGACTATATTTGTAACATATTGTACCATGACGATGACATATCATGCGGGAATTTACGTCCGATTTACATTAGCACTTACCGTACTGACCTTAGTAATGTAGATGTGTTCCCCAGTGATATCAATTTTCAATACTTTTGTGTTATTTCTGGGGATGTGCGAGTAGTTTTTTTTTAATCTCGAGTCGAGTTGAAAACTACTCGCGAGTATCGAGTCGAGTCGAGTATGATAATTTCTGGACCAGACAATACAAGAATACATTCTCCGATGTATTCTCATTTTTCCAATCCAACTATGAATTCTCTATTCTAAATTTTTAGCTTGATGTATAAGGGAAAATATAATGTGGAACGCTGATGGTAATCGTGTCATAATGAGGAGATAAATGGACAAATATACGCTTTAAACAGTTCAATGAGAACAATTGAATGAATAAACTTCTGGTAATATGTCAAAATTTTAAATAATGTATCCATCTAAACTACTTGACTCGGCGTTTGTAATGCAACTCGAAACAGTCGAGTACCAGCTACTCGACTCGACTCGAATTTTCGATTACTCGCGCATCCCTAGTCAGATATTTCTTAACAACCAACCTTTGATTCGAGAAATAGGTCTTCGATATCATTTTAAGAGATTAATTTTTATTTTGCGATTTCATTTGTTTATAAGAACTAGTACCACGTTTTTTAATGGCAAACTACGATTTTTCGAAAGAGGGACGTCGTAATATTACCTCCGGAGCAAAAATCAAAGGATTTCACGGGGCGTAAAATTACGTCCATAGCGTGCAAAGTGTCAACTGTGAAATAGCGCAGTTATTTCAATTTGCTTATCGCAACTAGTGCATCAACGATGACCGCCATCTCCGACCGGCACATGCTGTCCGCCGCCCCCGGGCGAGGTGGCGTCCGTCGCGCGGGGAGAGGCGCCTCCGCGGCCGTCTTACCCCTCGGATTATCGCCCGCCCTCGCAAGCCCGCGATGGGACCGGCAAAGTCCGGGGACTCAGAATGCGACGGTCGACGACTGTGCCGGAGTCACACCACTGGCAGGGCTTCTTCCGCGTGCCCTCGAAAATCATAGTTGCTCCTCCTATCCCCAACTGACTCTCTAACTCGCCAGCGACACTCCCTCCACGCGCCATAAAACCATCGCAATCCTCTTCCTCCTCCTCCTCCACGCCACTTCCATTGCACATACGCTGTTATCCCCGCCACGCCTAACCTTCACCCCTTCCGACGCACGCTTCGCCTAACTGACACCCCCTCCTCCTCACCCTCCTCTCATCACCCTCCCCCACCCCCTGATTCACACTCATCCCCACACTACTACTGTCGATACTTTCTCTCCTTCCCCTCACTGTGCTCGCACACTCGACTCACGCCACAAGTTATCGCCTGTAAACCCACCGTCGCCTGATCATGTCCATCGGTTGCTGTTGTAAAATCCACCCTTCCGATTTTCATCTACTTTTCCATCTTGACATTTTTAAAAGTAAATTGAGTCTTTTCATTTTTTTTCTCGACCTGTTGTTTCAATCCCCCAATCATGTCAATGCCGAATTCCATCAAATCCCAAATTTTTAATGATGCCTTCAATTTTCTTCTGACCATAGGTAAAGGATGCGAGAGATTTTTAAAGACATTTTTCTGGAACAATAAAAAATTGTAACAATAGTTAAAATCAGTGCCTTCTTCGAATTTTAGTTGAAACGATAATTGTGGTACCATAATCTGAAAATGGTGAATCATTAAGGGTAAAATTAATTTAATGGCAGATATTATCTCTATCCATATGATTTCCAGCTTTGTCTTTTATTTGATCCTATTTCCACGCTATGAAACTAAATCCACTTCTTACATGTTTTACTCTTCCAGGTATATGTATCAAGTTTTTTAAGATACCCAAAGTTTCATTAATATTTATAACGAATACCTAAATAATCATAGACTTTATTTACTTTGCATCTAATCTACCCACAAATTCACCGCCTGAAGATTAGACCATGAAATAGTTTTAGAAGACAGATGTATAAGGTAACATTTTTTAGATACCTGCCGGCGTCGGTGGCGCCGGGGTAAAGTCCCCGACTGCTAACCTAGAGGTCTGGGGTTCGAATCCCGCCTGGGTAGTTTGACTACCATCCAGGGTATGGATGTATGTGATTGTCAAACAAGTAATTGCAAAAGAAGACTATCTAATCCTAAATTCGCTTGTGAAAGAAAGACGACATTGTCATTGTTACTATGCTAAGGCAGGACAAGCTTCTCCAGATGATTTTTCCTCCATTAAATTTTCTGGGTACACTCTTCCCCCAACAACTACTGTTGATACTTTCATCTTCTCCTCACTTAAGGTCATTGATCTCGCAGAATCGCCTCATGCCACAACTTATCGCTTTAAGTCGCACCATAACCCCTCAATCACGTATTATTCATGTTGTAAAATCCATAAATACGATTTTAATATATTTATCCGTCTCACCGTAACTACAAGGAATTAAAATTTTTCTTTTTCCTATGCGGCTATGCAGATTTATCAAGCTACTGTATAGTCTGGTCGAATAGCTTTAATTTTTCAAGATAAAATTTTAAAATATAACATTCTATGCTACTAAAAATTTGAAATTTTGCCAGCCAATTTATACAATGATAATACCAATGTCTTTTGCGAAAATTTTGAAAGTGAATATCGGCATCGTCTTAAAATTAAGGTAACCTGCAGCTACCATTAGCTCAATTAGTCCATGTCTAGTGTATTCAATCCAAAATAATTAATAGTGTTATAATAACATTCAATTTAAAGATATGCTAGCGAAGATAAACCGCACAAATCCCAAATTAAAATGGCTTTGAGGTTAAAAATACGCGTTTTTTACGACGATTGTTCTAATAATATGGCCTTTATGCCATGTAAATGATTTTCTTTCAAGACATCTTCTCAATAAAATCTTATTCTGTCGTAATTATTATCCATGCCATTAAGTTATAATCTCAGCTCATATTTAAGTGATTCAACTCGTAGATATTTTGTCAAAAAATATCGAAATTTGGTAGATAACTTTTGCTAGTGGAATACCTGCACATAAAAGATATTTCAGCCTACACTATACAAGTTTGAATAAAAGTATAGGCAATTTGCATTTTGCCATAAAATTTTACTTAGGAGAATGAATAGGTACTTTCAACGGATTGATATAAAATTTATGCATAAAATGTGCATTAGATCCATTCCAATTCAATGAAACAAACTTTTAACATGTACACAAACTTTAAAACTGGCCAAAACGGATAAATGGAACATATTTCTGCTTAGAATAATTTAATATGAAAATAGATAAGCTGCACAGAAATGCACTCAAGCTTGTTTTTTATCATCACCTATTAGAGTTGTATAAAAAGGGTTATTTATTCATTTTTCATTTTCAATGCAAGGCGTGCGTTCATCTTTCACGGTTGTATCCATTGTCCCCTCTCCGAACTCCACAGCCCCTCGGTCTTTTTCCGCAAGTCCCTTCAGACTCAATTTATTCTTGTACATTATTTTGCCTCTGCCCTCAAGAAAACTATACTTTAGCGGCGCGTGTGCGTCATCCCCAGCAGCGAGAATACAGCTGCCAACAGCGCGGAGTTCTCCGACCCTTTCTCGACTTTTGGGCCCCCTTTTCTCATCACGACTGCCCCGGAGGGACTCCACGAATGCGACTCGTGTTGCGGCCCACGACACGGGATGAGTGGACTGGAGGGAAATTATTTTTCTCTGCGCGCAAGGGGAAGGAAATAAGGCAGCCGGAATGCATCGCACCATAAAATATTCGTACCTCTTGATGGCACGGAGCAGTGATTGGTCGTTAAACAAGTGCCCGACAGCGGGAGAACAAGCATCTTTACAAGGCAGTCATCTGATATTCCATCAAAGATGCATGCAGGGAAAACTGAAGGGCTGACATGAAATAGGAATGCGATTTTGTAGGTCTATAGTTTCCTCCTCCTAAACCTGACTATGGTATTATGTACGGAAATATGGCGGGTGGCTCATCTCAAAGAGTCATATTGTGGGTCACTTAATGACTTCAATACTTCGATGGATAAAAATCCACAGTAACACGTACGCTAACATAAAAATAATTAAACGCAGAAACAGATTTAAGACGTGGTAGCTGAGAAACCTCCAAATAGAGAAAAAAACTTTTATACGAAGTATTATTTTGCACAAGTTAGAAAGAATGTTGCAAACATGATTTTATTTTTATTTTTAATGGCTTTTCGTGGAAAATTTCACACATATTGCATTCTGCAGGCAAGCTATAATGCCGAAACGCACTTAAACTAAATCTTATATTCGCATTGGAAAAGTTATTACTGGGAAAATTTTATGCTTCGAATAAAAATTATTCGCGTTTATCTACTATTTCTAAAGCAGCAAAGTTGTATACTAGGCTGAACTGCGCTCTTATTGTTCATGTAACTATGCGTCACAAAAAAAAGAGAAGATAAATATTTGACACGATCTAAATGAAGCCCTGAAAAATGTGGTGGTCGAATGAAATGCCAAATTCGAATAATTTAAATACGGTACGAATCACTTATTTTTGATTAATCCACTCCCCAGACATCCTAGTTTTTAAGTATAAGAGAATAGAGTATAAGACGATGTGGAGGGATGATTTGGGAAAAAACGCTCCTTAATATAAACTACAGAAAATAAATGCTGAAACACCCTTATTCACATTGCTTTTGACCAGCGAATCCAAAATCAGATATAAGTAATGAGGGAAGATTAGTGATTGCTATGGTGGCAAAAACGTTCCTATCTGCCTCAAGAATCAGTTTGAAATATAGGCAACAAGGAAAATGACTGGTTTATCATCCACTCCATATTGAGAATTCATTGAAATTAGCCACTGCCTTCGAAAATAGCCCTACACCAACTTCCATTCAATTAGGGTTTGTAATTTACCTTTCCTATCTGAAACTGGGTAATAGGTTTTTTATCCCAAGTGCTATAGGAAGGCTATAAATTGACATTACGACGAAGCGGACTTCTCTCTTTATACCGTTGGCTTACGGTTCCAAATTTAGTCTTGGCGATACTCAAAGACAATGAACATGTGTTTCGAGGGTGAGATGCAAGTCTGAAGCTGGAGTTGATCATGAAAGAGAAGGGTATTCCAGAGTATTTCATTCTTAAAGTCATTCCTAATAAATGTCACGACTTCACAACCCAAAAGCACGGGTTCTATACTGGGAAAATCAAGTAGAATCGGCAGTCGTAGAAAAACCACTTTCATAAAATTTAGCTGAATCGAATTTATCAACTAAAACATTCTTAAATGTATACAAACTTTTATTTCCCTAAATATTTCCATAAAACATATTTAAGCGTGTCAAATTATCCCCCGATTTCAATATTAAACGCTTTGGTGCGGTAAAACTGAGGGTAATGCACATTCATTTTGGTAAATGAATGAATTGATGAATAGGGTTCTCGAGCGCCGTTATCAAAAATATTTGAGCAGCGGAACCCTGGGAAAAGGGTCGCAAAAAATAAATAAAAGAGGGTTTACATCACCTCCAAAGCTCTCGAGACTTTCCTTTCTGATTAAAAATGGGCTTAATTGCCACTGGAAAATTTCATGCCAGCCGTCCCCCCAACGGCGTGCAAACGGAGCCTGAGGAAATAAACGACCAAAAAGAGGGAAGGGCCTTGGACCGAATATATTTCCCTTCGATTCGCAAAAGGGAAGGATTTTCTTTCGCACTTGGCAATCCCCTTGGTGACCCTGCCGAGGAGATCTGAATGTAAAAAGGATGGAATTGGGGGAGGGGGGCGAGAGAAATCCGGGGTGCCTGGGGTGGGGAATTTGTGGGGAGAGGAAAAAAACATAAGGCAGGATCAAAAGGAAGGAAGGCGGCCGGGGCAAGTGACCGCCACTCCGGACCGCATCCCAGTGGCCAATACAACTCTTTCCTCGGGACATCTTTCTCCCTCATTCCCTCTTTCTACCACTCTCTTCGTTTTCTTCTTTCTCTCGACTCTTCTCGCCTTAAAATCCTTTGCCCATGTCTTTCCTCTCCGTTCGTCCAGCTCAATTAAAAACATGTATGTAATTTGAGATCCCAGACAAGATTCATTGAAAGCAATACATAACAGCACTAGAAAAAAATAGGAAACTTCCGCTTACAAACGGCACAAGCATCATTTCAAATCCATGTAACCGTAAGTCTTAAATTAAATTTATAAACGCCTGTAGCCTAATTTTCAGGTGCAATAACATGCATGTTGTTTACAAAGTATGAGCCAAATATTCTGTATCTAGCAATCCTCACCCAAATCATATTTCTATATGTATGCATTTCCGCAAAGCCATTTCTGTGTATCATACGTGGAACTATGATTGCTCCCTCATTTTTTTCCTTCATTTTATGTGTTTTATTAATACAATCCTACACAAAATGTGCTACTTTCCTATGATTATTCTATTTTTATGGGAAACTGTTTTATTTATAATCATCATCGAGTTGATGAAAGCTAGGACAGTTTTCCCTCCGTGTTATTCAATTGGAGCAGCTTTTTCATTTCACGTGAAAAGCGACTCATTACAGTCCACAGGGTATAAGTGCAACAGTCGAGATTGACTTTAATAATATTCAGCACCACCATGTACCTATCTATGCGTAAATATTTATATTTTTTTCTCCTCCTTCATTGCCGAATATATTTTGCTTGATTTACTGCACTGTACTATTTAGAAGGTAAAAATATAAATAGGCTATAATGAGCCCTGGAAATAAAGCAATGCTTTGAATCATGCGCGACATACAATGTTAGAATTATTTGGTAAATAATAAAATTTACAAAATTTCAACGATTAAACACCTGTTCGTCCTCAAATATTTACATCAAGCACCTCCAGCGTAATATGTCAACATTTACAGATTTTGTAATCAATATCAAGCATGACCTCAAATAAATTATCTACCGTCTTAGAATATTAAAATTATTAAACAAATCGAATCGTAAATTGTGACAGAAAGGAAATAGTCATCTTAAAAATATTTAAATAATTACGTATTTAATAAATCCGTACCGTGCAGTAAAAATTAATTTGACACAGAATAAAAAGCATAAGAAAGTTAATAACTAGAGCCATTTGTTTATCCATAAATTTTCACGCCTGCTTTTCTCTTATTGTTTACTTAGTTTCCAGAAAGTTCATGAAATTAAGCCGCAAAGAAAGAGATTCTAGGATAAGAAAGAGACTAGGGGAAGAAAGGGCAAGATTATTACAGCACGTTGCTCACTATTCCTCCTCCTACATTTCTTCCCACTTGCCTTACACCTTCTTTCACCCTTTCTCTCTCTCTCCCTCTCCGCGGAATAAAAACCACACACAGCACCGTTGCCCTAGCCTCTTCGACCGAGGCAATTCCTCAGGAAACCGCAAAAAATGAGAAAGAGGAGAGAACAAGTCTGGAAAGATGGGAAAAACTCTACGAGACTAGGGAAGAGGCGAGGGAGGACCTAACCAGCTGCATGCTTCCATGAGCCGCACCAGCCAGCATCCCCAAGACGTAAGACCACTGCGGGGTGGGGCGGAGGAGAAACAAAACGCGACGCACTGCGAGGGAGAAGATAGAAGGATTCGAAACTAGCCTCTCCACCACCCAGGGAGACGAGTGGGTGGGCTTGAAGAAAAGCGGAGGCGGGACGCGGGGGTGGGTATGGACACTGCAAAGGGGGAGTAAGGGGGGGTTCGGGGGACTGGAAGGAAAAGAGTGGAGAGCGTCGGAGGGCCGCTCCGCTGAGGGGGTTGAAATGAGAAGAAGAAAGGTTTTGGCAGATGAGACCACCCCTTCCCGGCTCACCGGGATTAATGGAGGACGGCTGATTAAGAGCAAAGAAACGGGAGAGGAGAATTAAGGGGAGGAAGGTGGAGGGGGTGGGACGCATCAGGCGGCAAAAAATGCGAAAGTGGAGAAGAGTGGCGTTAGTCTGAAGGGAAGGAGCGAGGGGCGAAGTGCGAGGGAGGAAGAAGGTAAAAAAAATGGAAACAGGAGAAGGAAGATGAGGGGGTGGAAGGAGGAGAGAGGTTTTGGGGCGGGGTGCAAAAAAGCAGAAAGAGAGCGGTGTTTTCGGGTAGAAGGGGGTTCTGGAGGGGGAGTGAGAAACGGTAGGGTCGTAGGAGGTGGTGGTGGTGGCCTGTCCGGCAACGTAAGAGATGAGAAAAGGAGGAGCGGTTGAGGCAGGCGGAGCTTTTCCTGCGCCGACTGGCCAACTGCTCTCAACGATACCAGCCGCCCCCACCCCGGGGGGACCTCAAAACCCCCCCCCTAAAAAACCGCCCCTCTTTCCAATTCTTTCCGTGTCTTATACTTTTTTTTCTCTCCCTTTTCTCTCGACCTTCCCCTGGCCGCTCGCAAGACTCCTTTCAAATATCCCATTTGCCCCTCCCCCCCACCTTTCCCTTCTATTTCCTCGTGTAGGAGGAAAAATAGGGAAGGAAAGGGAGGAAAAGGAGCAGGCAGGATCGAAGTTGCCCCATGGCCATCTTGGATTCTCTTTGCATGCGCCCATATTAGGTATCCCATACACACTCACGCTCACAAGCATTCGCATATAGTAGGCTCAGTAGTACCTACCTCTTCTCTTTCTCACTCCCTCTATCTCGGGCGGCCAGTCGTTAAAATCCTAGAATCACAAGCTGGTTTGCTCGCCTTCTAAAGCTGCTCTTTGCGAGAGGTGTCTCGTGCTCGGCAAGAAGGTTCCGGGCGTAGGGATTTGCACTTGTTTCTTTTATGACTGGAATGAAAATAAAGAGATGCCATGTTGTAAACCGCTTATGATCATCACCTTGCTTGAATTGTTTATTTTTTTACCAACAAGTATGCATTACTCATGATGGTGAATGCAGCCTTAAGAAATTTCTCTATTTGAACCAGGAAAATTCAAAAATGTGGTTTAATCATAATCATTTAAAAGGATTATGACTGGTACAAAGCATTTTAATTTTTTTCAAAGGCATCATGGAAAAACATAAACAGATAGGTATTTCTCATTACGCAAGGTTTTTTCCTTACGAGTTATTGTTTTGAAATTATTTCATCCATTTTATAATGATGTGAATTTTTGCACTTAATGTTTTATTTTTTCATATAAAATGGAATTAAAATTACTGACTTCACTATAAAATTAACTATCAGTGACCCATAGTATTAATTAAAATATGCGATTTCCTAATAATCTATAAAAATTAACGAATACCATATCGCAGTGTAGATCCTCGGTATTTTGGGAAAACTGGACTAAAATGATATTGAACAACTGATATTTTGATAGTAATAAAGCTTCAAGCTATCAATTGAAGAGATCATATCGTCTGATACGTTATTATTTTGCATCCGTAGGCAAACATTGGGGAAAATTTTTCATTGAATATTACATCGAAAAAATCGAATTTAGTAATTTGTATTGAGAGTCATCGAATCATTTGATATTCGAAATCAATAATGCAGATTTAGATTAAAAGTTAACTACCGGGTCTTATTCAGGCATGAATACTCAGCTTATTAATTAATATATCCAATAAAAAACAACAAAATAATCTTATTTTCAATGGTACTTATGGCAGCAATATCGTTTGCATCACTTTTATGACAAAACTTTCTTTTATTATTGATAAAAATAATCAAATGATTTATTTGTAAATTTTTGCATTTATTGAGGATTGATAATAATTTTTTTGGTCTCACATGACCAAATTGAACAGGAAATCAATTTAGGTCGTCAAAAAATTAAAAATCATCAAATGAGAAGCATGTTAATTAAATAACTCATATTCCCACAAAAACCGAATTCATTGATTTTTACCTTCAATTAATTCGTACTAGTGTTAAATTATGAAATTAATTTTATTCATGGGTAACTGATGGAAAAAGTTACATTCATACAAAAATTCAGTTTCATTCATCGAAAAATGCTTGAACTTCCTTATTAAGTCACAAATCAATTAACTTCGAAGTATGTTATGACATGATCACTGCTTTAAAACGGACATTTGAATGAATTTTACCTAAACTAAATCAGGACACACACGTGGGGAAATACGCTAGGGCTTATCGCCAACATAAATCCATCCTTGAGTCGTTTTTAACCAAGATACATTCCACTTCATTAAGTATTTTATAGAAAGAGATCCATTATCTTTAACGAAAAAAATAACCGGAGACAAAACTATCAAGCCGGATCACGTACTATTAAACAGTGAACGGTAATACTTTGGAATGAAGTAGGCTCACTTCAGAAGTCACGTGTTATAAGTGCCACAAGATTACTTACACTTGAGTTTATTTTCCCCTACTTTCTTTATCATTACTGCTTTTTCACCACTGTTATAAACTCGTCAGGCTTAAAATTCACACTTGGTATGCCGTGAGAAAATTATTGCTCGATAAAAATATTATTCTCAGTGTGCACTTAGTTTTATCTCACACCTTGATAATTAAACTGGACCATATATTAATAGATTAAGAGTTAGAAAGAAGTTCCTATTTTAAATTTGTATCTATACTTTACAAAAACTTTAATACCCAGACTAAGGCTTACCAAGTGGAGATATGAGGTACAGACGGTAAATGTATAGACATTTTTACCTGGGTTTTACTTCAACTTCAGGTATTGGTGATGTTAAAATGTTTTCTGAAATAAGAAATTGCAAAGTAGTACAACAGCTTAAGGTTCACTTCTCGGAATACAGCTCCGATGGCTCTCACCATTGACTTTCCTCGAATGGACAAATGCTAAACTACGAACTTTGAATAAATATTTGCCAATATAATGGTAAAGCGATTCCTATGCGTGCGAACCACAGAGCAATATTTTTGTTAGGTGACACTATTTTCAATAAATCGACCTGTCATGATCTTAAATCCTAATAAATGCTGCATAATATTGAATTAATAAACTACGATCTGCTGGTGATAGCTATTACTCAACATACATAAGTATTAATTATTATCTCACGCCAAGAAGAGGTTGTCTGAAACATTGGAGTTAAAATTTACAATAACTAACTAATTAATCACGAAAATGTTGGAACAAACGAGGTAAACTAGGAAGAAGGTAGCTTCCCACGAGTGCTCGTAAAATTTGTGCTGTTTCCCCAAAAACAAATTGTTCGTATTTATTCAAACAGTTTGTTAAAAATCAATCATATCTTCACCTTTCTGACTCGATTGTGTCCAAAAAATGAATTTATGCGGTTCATTAGCGAATACCAGTCATGAAGTACTATATCATGACGGGTTTTCGCTTGAGGTGGAAGCCTAATAGCATACATTTTTCATTTCTCTTTAAATTTCTGAAGAGATTAAAGAATTCAAACCCAAAAGAATTAAATGTAACATAAATAACAAAAATACATCCATCAACTCGCATATCTAGTCTCAGGAGTAAATGAAAAACTAGTTTTCATGAACATAGGTCTCTCATGCACCTTGACGGGTTCTTTCAGGAATTTTTATACGACCAAAACTCGTTTCCCTGCTCTAGCTTAATGCAGTAAGAAATGAGAACTGGTTTTTCCAAATTCATTTGCAAGAGTGGGGAAAAATCTAGCCTTAATTTGACGGCCTTGCTGAGTTTTCTTTTGTGTACGGGTTTAAGTAGGGTTCTTGACAGGTTCCCCAGCCTATTAAGCAAAATTGAGGACAGCCAAAACGCACCTGTATTAAGTGGACCACCACTATTCTATCTACTTCTTTCGGAAGGGCAGTGACACTTCATGTCCTTCCTCATTCTTCCCCGCTTGTCATGAGGTTCACTGAGTTTACAGTTCAACATTAATTCAAGAGCAATTACAGATCATACATCGTATGTTCCCTTTTTTTATCCCCTAAAACATGATTCTTTAGCTTTCTCACATAACTATCTCAGTTATATCCCACAGTTCATGTTAAGCATTGCGTGGAAAAGTGTTAAATCTTCCAGTATACTTAGTACCTATCGATCCATAAAAAGACAAATAATTAGATTATATCAACATAATAGATGCGATAATAATGAATAATTATCATTACTTTTACGACCAGTTAAATATCTCCAAAAGGTCGTACTTTATTTTCAGCATAAAACTGCAATACATATTATTAGCTATGACAATATCCACTAAATGGCAGTGATCCACGGTAAGCGGATCATCAGAAATAAGAACCTTAGAGCATTGTAAATTTAACAAGACAAGTAAGAACCACTGAATAGTAACAGACTGTTATATTTTCTTCAGAACAAGGACTAATCATGTGAGACAGAAAAAAACTTAATCATATATGGCATATATTTATTTATTTTCTTGCTGATAAGGGCTTTGGGAGCGAAGAGTAAGGTTTTTAAGGCTGAAAATAGTGAGCCACGAATAGTTCCTTGCTATGCAACGCAGGTGAATCTATAGGTTGTAGTACATAGTACCTTTTACGTGTATCAGTATGCATTTAAATGTGCCGGATTATGATTTTACGTACAAAATCAATGAAATTAATTGCGAAATCTGAGCAATATGCACTTAGGTCATCCTTACATTACGGGGTAAAACCATGCAGAAAACGTTATCAGTGGAGTCTTCTTATGCTGCTACAGTCACGACATGACTGCTAAGGAGCCTCATCCAGTGGCGAAAAGGAATACTTAGAAGTGCAATCCTTCCACGACTTCCTCTTCCAAACTCTATATCCTTGGAAAGCTTGAACTGCGGCATTGCACCTGTACAGCGAAACCTGTAGCATCATGGTACAACACCGGTCATGCCAAAATCCAGCGGGTCAGCGAATAGCGAAGACTAGCAGTCCGCGGACAAGGGTTTGTGTCGGCAGCGGCTGTTGAAGGGAGACGCCATAGCGGGGCAAATAGGCGAGGGATATGGCGGGGAGCGGGGGGGCTGAGATGGGGGCGTTGGCTACGACCATCATGGCTTCTTAGGTCCCGAGCGCCAAGGAAACTCCGCCCTCGACGGCCTCCGGGGTGTGAGACGGAGGGGCGGGGGACGCCTTGCGAGGCAGGCAGCCAGTGGGATGGGGAGGAGTGGTGAGGGAAAGAGGCAGAGAGTAAGGATTCTGTAAAAGTTGCTGGCGCATGCTCTATTCCTCACAAGAGGTTTTTGAGATCCCCCTCCCCTTGCACCCAACTAGCGCCCCGCACCACCGACCCTATTCCTTTCCCTCGCAACCCCTCCCTCCACCCCCTCCCACTCACCCCCGCCTTCCACCCCCGTTCTCTGTAAGAACTTTTTCGTTCTTCTTTCGGTTTCTCTCCGCCTCCCCACCTCCCGCACTTACAACGCCCATCGCTAGGGTTGGGGGACGCCTTATACCCTATCTTTCCGTTCAGCCCCTTCTCCAGACCCTTTTCATTCGATCCACCCCTTCTCTTTCCACTCTTTCCAAACCCTTTTCCCCATCCCACCCTGCCCTCTAAGGGAACCATCACCCCCTCTCCCATCCCTCCCCCTCCATCATGGCCGTCTCGCTAAAGCCTTCGATATTGCCATCTACTACCGCCTTCACCTTTTCCTTTTCTCTAGCCACACCCCGACCCCCCTCGGGCTATTTCTTTCCTATTCCCCACCCCCAACTACCTTCCCATGATGCCTTGTTCCTCCGAGCTGTAGAGGGGGGTTTGTTGGGGGCGCAAGACGGAGATACAGCCTGGGATATCTCCAGCCATCTCACATTTTACTTCGCCCAGGAGCCTGAACGTAGCGTGCCTTCAATTTATCTTTCCGTTCTTGAACCTCGCGCGGCGCGGCTCCGCCAAATGAGAAGCAATTGAGAGATATCTTCGGCATGAGGAGGAAGTATGCATCTGCGAGTGTTACGTGCATACCATCCTCGCACTTAAATGTATTAATGCCCGCACAATGCAGTGCACAGTCTCTCTATCGGCTCACAAACCGTTCCCTCAGGAATACAGGGCACAAAAATATCTATGCAAGACGAGAAGAAATAAAAACGATCTATCCTTAGAAGATATTAATGATTGAAGCGTGATTTTAGAGAACTGACTAAACTCGGAACAATTATGGCTGATAATCTAGTGGTTTACCCGCTAAATTTAGCCGAAAAATCCCAGGTTTCAGCCTTGATGCCATCGTAAATTTTTACCCTAACTCACAAAGTTACCAGCTCATTTTATTACAGAGACCAGAGAGGCGGGCAGCGACTCGTAGGTAGTGTGTACCTGCTAAGTCGACGTGGGTCGCGAGACAAGAGGCTTTCATTAAGAAATGAAATCACTCTATAATTAATTTTCTGGAGTGAAAGGTTTGGGCGGGTTATGGGGTTGCGGAGGAGGCTTTTATATTTCGCATTTTTCCCGCTCCTTCCCACCACCGCCGCCGGTGCTAATTTTCGCCGGCGCTGCCGTCGCGGTGCGCGAAATCTGGGAGCTCCTCTTTAGGCATTCATCTCCCGGGAGAGGCGTCAGCGATGAGGTTTGAAGAAGATGGAGGTTATTATGGTCGCGCCACCACTATCTCCCACCCACCTTCCATCTCTTTCATCCCTTCACGAACGAAACCAACCCCTTTCCCCATCGCGAGGGAGAGAATATATAGGTGTAAAAAAATCAGATGGGGGGTGTGGATGAAAATGGCTGCTGGGAGAGAGGGAAGGAGGAATATCGATAGCGACGCTTCCAGCGTTTAATGGCGTCGCCTAGTGATTTGACGGGCGGAGCTTTTGACGCGGAGGGTGTGTTGAGGGGGCCGCTGAGGAGGTAGGTCGAGGGAGAGGCGGGCGGAGACGAGGAAGACGGAGAGGAGATCTGCAGGAAAGCGTGAGCAGAGAATGGGGTTCATCAAAATCGGGTGGTTGTTGTAAGAGTCAAGGGGGTAGGTTTTCAAAGATGGCTGGGGAGGGTTCCCATAGCGACGTTGAGTGAAGGATTGTCCTCTTGTTATTATCTCGGGCGAAAGGATTTTTGCTCGGCCTGAGAGGAGAATAAAGAGCGGCTGCTTTGTGATGCGGCGCGATAATTAGGCATGTCTTTCATGCTGAGCTCCCTCCGCGGGGAGAACTATGATGTGCTATGGGAAGATAAATGTACGAGGCTAAATATTTCTCAATGAGAAACAATGCATAAATATACAGCAGCATGCAGAGTAGTGTGTGAAGCATTTTATGAATAATGCGAAGTTATAATTCAAAATTCAACTCATTCGACTCGACTTTCTAGTTCTTCGGGCAAGCATTTTTTGCGCTTTGAGAAAAGTTCAAACTTAATTCACGGCACGATTACTGTCTGTGAATTAGCGTTCATTCTATATTTGTTTCGTGCTATCATAAAATTTTATACGCGATTGCGGTGTCAGACATGATTTGGTGATATTTCAGTGAAAGGGATATTTCTATTGGGGATCTCGATTTGAGGATTCATAGGCTGTATTTTCCCAAGTTTTGCTTAATCAAGATATACAGATTAAGGCAAATGCAAATTAAGCGCAAAAATATTAGGGGTGGAATAGTATCCTTTTCCTAAGTATAGCATGCTAAGTGCCGGTTTCTATAATGCCTGATTAGCACTAACTTTAAGATGATCCAACTTTCAACTTTACCTGGTTGTGGCTAAGGGTTCTGGTTGACTTGAAGTCTCATCTTATACAGACGTTAACAAAAACTTTCAACCAGCTCTTGGTCAAGTTAAAAGCCTTATCATTTTATTGCCAGTGTTAAGTAGTCATTGTGTATCCGCAATGTAATGTTCAGCGTCACTCTTTTTCATCAGTATCCAATAGATATAATAAACTTTTGTCAAGGATTTTTTGTTCCTAGATAGATGCTTCAACCCTGATTATGTAAAGTTAGCCTTGAGGCAAGTTTTCCATTAAATCAAAAGGCGATCGTTTTCATAATGAAATTTAGTTTTGTGCTGAGGAAACAAACAAAAAAGCATCATTATGCATCATAGCATTTTGAAGTAAGCAATAAAGTAAGAAAATCAATGCAGAAATAAATTGAAATGTGGTTTACCTAAAATTTATGAATGGTTTCAAAAAGTTACCAAGTGTGGAACGATTACTCAACACTTGAGTCTTAACATAATGAAAACAATTTACGAATAACGTATTTCATACATGAGAGAACGCATACCATGAATCTCGTGCACACGCAAATCTTCCCAGTTGATCTAATAACCTCAATTTTAAGGGAAGTAGATACATACAAAATATGATAGTACTTTAAGCATAGAGAGAGGGCGATCAGGAAGCTGCCTGGCATATGATTGACAGGAGGTGAGACATCCATCAAAAATGATCTAAATGCGTTTGGAATACATAATCTCTTCCGGCACGTGGAAAGTGACAATTTTTGCTAGAATGACATATCGTATTCTATCAGTGCCAAGCGACATTTCCTCACAGCACGAGGCAGATAGGTTGTCTTGTCACGGCGCCATCAGCTCCTCGCGAGAAAAGAACGCTGGCTTGACCGGACATACGCGTAGTCACAGCAGAAGCAATTATTCCCACACGCAAGAACTCGACGCTAGGAAGTAGAGTCAGAACATCCATGCTTGTTCATTCACTTGAACGCATACGCCACGCTACGAAGAGGTGACTGATGGACACGGTAGAAACGATGTAACCAGCCCAATGAGATCATTCTCCTCCTATGCTTTCCCAAGGTGGCACATGGCGTTTATGGAGTTGCTAAACATCTATTCGCATTCACCATAAAGTAACATTAAACAGAAATTAAAGAGATGTCTGATTAATATTGCCTTGGTGACCACCAAACCGATCTATTATTAGTACAATACGGCATCCTAAACAAAGGATATGAATTCATTCATGTGTTGTTTCAAAAAATGAAAACTTAATGAATTCCTGTGGTATTCTATTTTGGGTGTACACTCGTCACAGTGTTGACTACAGGCCAAGATCTTCCTAAAATGTTCTCTGGATCGCCACCGGGACAGTTATGCAATTCCTGACCCGGTGGCGATCCCGAGAACATTTTACAAAGTCTATTCGCCGGGAAAGCACTAAATCTTTCTACCGGCCAACAGTTTCGTCTCTCCTGCTGGAGACTTCCTCATAGCAACGATTTATTCTATTGAATAGAGAGTTTATGAAAAATAAAATAGAAACACACCACGGGTGAGATTCAATAAGCCATAAACGAAGAATGTGAGACAATCAGGTGAAAGGAGAATAGATAATAAAAAATAAAAAGCTATTTGGAGTTTTAATTAACATGTCCTAATTTTACCTTTTATGAACATGTCTATTATGTCACGGGCAAAATAATAACTCATCGAAACAGGCTTTTCAAACAAATTCTGATAGCCTCTGATTCCATGTCTGGCAACCAAAACAACATTTTGTTGGTTGGTTGCCAGACATGGAGTTTAGAGCAAACGATTGAGAATCGTGAAGGTAATTGCAGTGCGTAATTGGCCCCTACAGTACAAACTTCAACCAAGTTTTTCAGCCTAGCCTCAATAACTTGCCCTATGGTACACTTCATTCATCAGGATGGTAATGAATTGTAGTTTCAACCATCCAGTACTCCATAACCCTTTCTAAGAGTGTATTGAGTTTGGCCTCCTCAAGTACTCCATAGTATTTGGGGTCAATCAAAATAATGATTGGGTTTTATGTATAATGATTAAGTTTTCGTTGAGCAATGAGGGAATATAATGTTATAAATCTGTGATTATATGAGAATAGCACAATAGATTTCTATAATACCATGCGTCACCACGAATTGGTATTGAAATAAGTACCGTAGGTTTCACTAAATGGATATGCTACAAAGATTTGATAAAAATATTTTTGACAAGAACTACGACATACGATATCCAACCATTTTCAACTGTAACGTAGTGCCCCGTTAAACTTCATTTTTATTTATTTCATTTCAGTTTATTTACTTTGTTTTGATTCCTTTTCCTTGATTGATAATTTATATTGTTTGTTTAAAAAGAGGTTGCTATGTTGCTGAATATAAAGTAAAGGCATTTTTAATATGCTATTTAAGAGGGATGATATGGATAAAGAGGGCAATGCCGAATTGAATAGCATCAAGAAGTTTGTTTGTTGAGGGATTCCGACGTCACACAGCATTTACGGGCCATTTTTAGGCCTCATTTCAAGTTACCATGGAAGTGGGTGCGGATTCCTAGCCAAAACCACTCTTAGAATACATTAGAAATGCCAGTAAATTCGCGCGTTATTTACTGTACAATTAAAACGACGACCCTGATCGCTCAGCGACCGCATCTCAAATTGCGTTGTTGCGAGTACGTGCGCATCACGCCGCTTCCCGCCCGCTTAATCACAAACAACCTCCCACCACGTCCTTCCACTGAGAGCGATAAAAATCCGTCGATCGATCGCCAATGTCCGAACTTCGGACGCATGACCCTGCCGCCCGCGGACCCACCTAAGTCGCGGCACCGGCGACGGCGGGTCCCCTTGCGGGCGAAAGCCACACGACCTTGCCGCCAGATCCCCCTCGGCCGCTCCCCTGAACGAGCAAGAGGGAAGGAATTCTGGCACGGAAAACTTTTCCTTTTATTTTTTCCCAACCCTCCTTTTTTTCCACCGAATCCCTCCGTATATTTTTTTCGCGCCTGCGTAGGAAAAATGTTCCGCCGCCTGAATCCATGGATGAATGGGCTTAAGGATTACGTTTCGTAACCACTACCGCATGCAGCTGGATACTTTTCGCGACGTTTTAAGGCAAAATAAAGTGGTTTATTTAATGAAAATTACGCTAATTATGGTGATACTAAATACATTTTATTTGACTGGCGAATTCAAGGAAGGAGATATTGATGGCTACAGCAATTGATTTCAAAGGACGCACCAGTCCCGTTCGATTGATAGTGCATCATGTTTGCGATGTATTTATGAATCAAAATTTAATTGCATTTCGTAATTAATATAATCGTATTTAAATGTTCAGCACATGTAAAGCAAAACCCTTGTCAACTTGTCAACAAACCCTTGTCAACAAATCTCAAGAATATAAATATTTACCTCCGAGGAAATTCTGTTCAAAATTTTTCATGCTTAAGGTATAGGCTAAATTGAATTGGTCTATTTTGTATACCAATAAAATTTGAAGATGTTAAAAAGTTTCAATCAAGAAATACTTAGGTCACAGAGGAACATTGGTCTACTGGGATTGATACCTCCTCGTAAGTCCAAAGGCCCCCATAAAAATATCCCTTATTCTTTCAACTTACATTTGTTTCCAACCATTCTTTCTTCATTTTTTCGCGCCTGTGTCCGGACCGCGTATTCCGCGGACTGATTCTGAAAGGCCATTGCAAGGCATGAATGGGAGTAAGACCGACGCTGCGTACCACCACAGAAGGAAGGGTGAGGTGCATTTTACGTCTGTGTTGTGTACGAGAGATTGCACTCGAGGGTGGGGTCTTGCGGTGGAATGAGGAAAACATAGCGCAATCACATGTGGCGGATAGAAGGGGGATAACGAGGAGGTAGGTCGGGGTGGATCCGGAACGAGTATAACCACTCTTTTTCTGCCTAAGGGCCGGCAGTAAATCGGACTGCGTGAGGGGTGAGACGAACCTGCGCCACACCCCAAACGCACTCAAATCCCTCTTTTATTTTTTTTCCACCCCTTTGGCTTGATCCCGGAATTGCGTTCACTGGCCGTAAGTTGTCGTCCGACAAACCCCATTCCTCCCCTCTTGCCGAAAAGAAAATTTTGATTCCGCGGAGTAGAGGGTGAAAATATCTTATGGGGCATTTCCATGAAAATGTCAACTTTTTCTCTCAAATAAAAATTTATGCCGGAAATATTTCATCTTGATAAATCAACAGCTAAATGATTGAATTTTATGAAATCAGTATTTGAAAAATTATTCAGTGCCTAATCATATTTTTTTTTCAAAGTATACTTTGATTCACAGAGTTTTGAATATGTTTGAAATCATTTCACTTAGGAGGTTGACGTAGCAGTAATTTTGTCACATGTTAATTTTGGGCATATTTAGAAGGTATTTCGATAATTAATTTTGTTTCTGTACATGAACATCACCTTCAAAAATACTTTTTGATCATGCAAAGTAAGAAGTTTTGAATTTTTTTGTATTTTACAAATTTATCGAAATATCCTATTGCACAGTTTTCTCTAAAGGTAATTCCATTACAAATGGAATCGCCCTATGACGAAGATGTTTTCCCACTCCACTATCCTGTAACTGTTGTCTCAATGCCAAGACCACTCATTTCTTAGATAAACTCTGTAAACTCTAATTCCACAAGTAATTTGGCACCATAATTCTTCATGCTGAAGAAACACCAAATGAATTTCCTTACCTCTACCAGATATCAATACCCCATTATATTTGCGATATCAATCTAAAAATTTTATATATTGAAGATAACTCTCATATTACTTTGGTCGATACTAAATGAGAAATATATAATCTCATCCATGATTATCTAGAGAATGATCTAAAGAGGCACTGACTGAAATTTTCTACTTGTTTGCATCAGCTGTCATTTTTTTTATTCGCGTTTTCGCTTTTCTTACTCAAATTGGGCCAATTTACGAACCAACTGCAGTCTCTAAAATTTAAAAAATACTATTATTGCATGATTATAATTGAGTGTTGGCTTTCATTTCGACTTTTAACATCAGCAGAATATTATTTGTGACATAATAATCATTAAATCTTTCCATGACTTCTTTTTTCCTCGAATACCCTTGAAAAGTTGACATCTTAAACCAAGTTTGAAAACATCCATGTTGTTAAAGTTCCCCTCCTCTCTGAAGATGAAAATTCAATCATTTTTCCATTCGAGGCTTAAGTTGAAAAAAAATCTGACAAAAGTCGAACTTTTTTTTTGTAGTTTCAAAGTTGCAGCGTCTGAGGCCGACCTTGGAGTCGGCACTCAACTTTTTGGAAACGGTTTCTGCCCCCACATGCATTAAAAAGATTCCCCACTACAAGCCGATGTCATGATTGTCCCTACACGATGACCACTCTTTTCTTTGGCCTGCTCCATCATCTCCAACTCCCCCAGCAATTAGGCGCCATAAAAGACCTGGGGGCTGAAGAGATGGGAAAAACTGAGAGGATTCTCCCCTTTTTCCGACTGGACCAGCAAATGGAAAAAGGGGTGTTAAAACAGCCATTTAAATGACTCATCCCATTTCCCTACCTAATCTGTGATTCATCCACTCCACGAATCTTTTATTGCACACTCATGAACCATTTAACTTCCGCAAAAAGGGGAATCAATCACCAAAAACCGGAAGTCTAAATAAAATCGCATCAAGTCGTATAAATACCCGTTTTTTTTGTAGTAACTCAGCCAAATTTCATTATAAAATGTTATGTAAGATGGTGGTAATAAAGAATATTTCATTTTATTTATCCCCTATATCCCGTTACTGTATTTTGAGAAAAACGTCAGTAATGGAAAACTTATTTTGAATCAAAATTATAAAGCTACCGATTATAAACATTTTCTCAAGTAAAATATTGATTGAGAGTGGTTTACGAGCCTAAAGTACTTACTGGTTTAAATCCCTCGAGGTTTCAATGATTTTCTCCATTCTAGGTTAATAAAATTTACATATCGGAATATATCAAATATACGTAGTCTTACGCTAGTGGCGCAATCAAAACATTCCGCGAACTGTTCCCGAGTTTCTACCGTTTTTAAAATAGATTTTTGCCTGCATCGGAACACTAATTGGATGAATTTTTTATTCACTATTGCATTTTTTTCACCCTCATAAATTGACTGAAATGGCAAATATGTAGTGAGAATTCCTTCAGAAGTGCTAATTATCAGCAGGTGCCTTACTTCCACGTTAACTTTACATTAATTGCATATTTCCTGTTCTCGATAACAATAATTTTTTATAATAATAATATATAATAATAAAAATTTTTAATGTCATTATTATATATCCTAACTTAAGTAATATTATATGCTTTAGTTGCAACATGAGAGATTTTAATTCCAATTTTGGCATATTTTCTATAGTTGCTGGAGAACTTTTAATAATTTAATGTTTTAAAAACCTCTTGGATAGAATATTTCCAAAGCAGCCGCAAAAAAATAACTGATTAAACGTATTTTTTTGTTTTGCAAGTTCAGTTTGCGAAAGGTATGAAGGTTCCTGACAAACTGAAATTGATAAATTCCATATATGCAATTTTCAGGAACGCCATTACCATTCCAGACCGGAGCCTCTTGGCACGAAGGGGTTGGCGGAGCTCTTAAAACACGGCCTTCGAACGCCCTCAAGCCGCAGAAGAAAACTGCCGTAATCTCGCACTTGGAAGATGCCGGAAACCAGCAGATCGCTACATGCAGAATGCCAAGCAAGTTCTTATGAAAAATCTAGGTAAGTTGGTGAGAACCAAAAATGGTATGATCATTCAGATGTAACAACATTAGAACAATAAGTATTCTAATGAAGTACCTTAAAATTTATACTTTAAAGGTCATATAACACCTGCTTATTAAAGAAAATATGATTTTCTCAATAATTAGCACGTACCTGTTGTGGTAGAGTTTTTATATCAACTTGAAGTTATTGGAGTGAAATTTGATGAATATTTACGTGTTGATGTTTCTTTAATTCTGCGGTTGTAACTATATTCAGGAAGAGTAAGTTTAAGAAAATATACGTACCTATATTCTCAAAAATAAAATACTGTGTTCCATTATTTATAAGATCTATTATTATTGCGCTACTGATGAATTTAAATCCTGATGATCAGCCCAAATTCCGAAGGTGCTTCTGTTAAAAAAAAATGCTTTTCTCCACATTTTTTTCGTATTTACTTAACTCGCGAAAACTATTCTATGCTTCACTCGGGCATCACTTTAAATATATTTTACATTTAATATCTCATCTTTCTCCTTAAATATAATCAATTTAGGAGGAAGATGAGATATGGAAAAGATAGGTAGCACGACTTCGCTTCACACGCGTTCAACTTTTATTTTTATTCACCAATTTATTTACACTTCAAGAGTGAACGAATGAGGCATGCAAAGTAAAATCACTCTATTAAACCATCGCAAGAGAATATACTGCATGCAGCCCCTTTCTATCACCAAACTTCGCATGCAATAAATATAATTATTTATTCAATTGATGTTAAGTGTGAATTCCAAATAGTGTTCCAATAGAAGACGCATAATTGCCTCTTTATCGGACGACCGGAGTCACTATTGTGCCGTTAATTAGATTGAAATGTACGCTATCATGTTTTAACTGCAGAATATCTAGAATAAACCCCCTCCAGCATTTACCCGTACTATGATAAGAACATTTTAGCTCCTAGAAAGTACTGATGTATACTTACTGTCTAGGTAAATATTGAAAACGATCTACTTTACATGCCGTGAAGTAATCGAGATGTTTATCGACATTTTCAGTGTAAAAATACGATAAAAGGCCAGTCAAGTGAACATCGTGCAAACTGTTAAGGTAAATATCTAGAGAAAACACACTTGTATTAGTTACATTTCTTTGCTAATAATTTAGGCGTAATTTATCGACGCTGAAAGACAGATAAGTAGTTATGTGAAGAAGAATACAGCGCCAAGGGAGATAAAGTTTCCTCTCATTTGGGGAAAGACTCTTGAAAGGCGTTTAGACTATTTCATCGTCTACATTAAACACAAATGTCGGTATATTCCACACTATTTCTACCACCGTGGAAATTTTATCACTAAACTTTGCCATACTCGTTTGCAGTATTGATTGCGACAAGTCAATAGCGCAAGATAAAGGACTGAGTTTTGGAAAAGATACAATTTTGGCAATAGATTTTAAATAGGCTCAATATTTTTGTGTGTATACCATAATAACAAAATTAATTTTTTTTTAACTCGCGGTCGTCATTGAAAAATGAAATATCAGTCATTTTGAGGTGAAAATCACCAGAAATCAGTATAAAATTCCTCATGTGCATCGATAACCTACTCTATATTTCTGATAGCAGCTAAAAAACAATATGCCGAAGTGAGTAGAAAATTTTAAGGATGCAAATGCGATTTAACCATTAAGTTATTAATTTTTATACTTTTTATTATGAGACAATATCTAATTCTCATTGCCATATTATTCCCTTATCGTAATGTATTATTTTTTATAGGTTTATATTTTTCAATGTAAATTAAAAAAAAAGCCTTGCTTAAGTTTTGGAGACTGCACGCAAGAGGGCGAGTGAAACATTTGGCTCCTATAACTTTGATTTTACACTTTTTCAATTCTTGAGTGGTTGTGTATAAACGCAAGGCAGATGTAGTAGGACACGGACTTAAGGCGCGGCGTAAACGCTAGAGAATTGTCAGGAGACAAGTCACCCGTATGGCCTGTTAAAGAGACACCGGGCACTCACTTTCACACGCCGTCCGCTGTTGATAACGGAATTGGTAGAGTATCGAGGCGAGAGAAGGCAAGAGGTAGAAGGTAATTCTGGTCAACGCTCGGAGGCTATGGGCAGGGGGTAGGTATGTAGTGTTGCTTACCGAGAGCTGCGCGACGGGAAATAAAAATCCCACGGGACGCGGAACTGAGAAGAAAGGTGGTTTGACCCTTCCAGCAATGACCGTCCCGACCCACGTCCTCAAACCTTTGACCCCCCCCCCCCTCCCTCTCACCGTACCTATCAACCCTTTCCCTTTCATAGGGCCTTCTATCAAACTAGAATAAGGAGATCTTACGCAAGATGGCAACTACTGGGGAAAAGTTTCCTTTTTAAACTGGACTGGTTTCTACATTGGGTCGCGGAAAAAGGTTCGACGCGTTTGGTGAAAAAAAATAGTTCCCGGTTTGAGGGATAGAAAAGAGGGACACTCGGGTACGAATGAGGTTTTCAAAACTGGACGATACTTTCACAATCGTTTATAGAGTCGTGGAAGCCCACCTTTCGATCCCTTCCCTCGTCTACCTTTGTGTCCACCGCGGTCCATTTGCGCGGGGCCCTGAAAGAATCCTGGAAGGTTCCGTGAAAGGGTTTGTGGGGACGGGAAGGGTTGACCGTGATTCGGGAGCGGGGTCTGCGTGGACGTCGGTGTGGTCAGGGAGAGAGGAGGTGGAGGGGAGGTCATGTGAGTGCATCGTCACAATTCCGGATTCTCTGGATTCGACAGTTGGGGAGGGATAGTGTGAGGAAGCAGGGAGATAGTGGGGGGGAGGGGGCTAAGGTGGCTCACTGCCTCGGAAAGCGACGCCGAAGGCATCACGATTTCTCATTTCGTTACATAACCCTGACCATGGAGCAATTACGTGTCTCACTGTATTCTAGGGCAATGATAAATTTGACAAGTCGTAACGGGATCATTTTTGCGTTCGATTTGAGAAAAAAATTACTCATAACTAGCCTTTTCACCACTTTTGTAGCATACATTCAAAAACTTTCGGTCTCAAAATGAAGATGATCTGAAAAATTTTTGTTCTGAATCTTCGAAGTTTAGCAGCATGCATTTATTTTTTTCATGAATAAAAAACTTAATTAATAAAAAGCATACAGATATTTCTAGAAAATTCACAAATGTTTACACGACATTATCGACAAAACTCAAAAGATGAGTTTTCATATTCCATATTGCAAACTCATATATACAAAAATACACATGCCACGTGTTTCTACACGCAAACTGGTAAAAATAGGCGCTATTAACATTACTGCGTTACGCTAACGCAGGTAAGCGAAGTAGCGTGCCCCCTTAATAGGTGCGGATATAATTCGTAAAGAGAGGATATGGAGGTCATAAAGTGGGAAAAGAAACAACTGACTACCTCAACACTAGCTCGATTCACTCTTCCTCGGCCTCGACTCCCTCCAACGTACCTCTCATTCCCTCAATTGTGACCGGCCGCTCCGATGCTCAGCGTGCATCTCCTGGGCGCCTTATTCGGCGGACGGGGTGCGGGGATGTGTTCCCCCAGGGTCGGCGTCGGCGCCCGCCAATCGGGACCACGGGGCGCCGGACATCGGGTGCCGCTCTCCGGGTGATGATATAATCGTCCACAAGCGGCGCAAAGTGGATCCAAATTTTACAGATAGTTATTTTGATGTTTACTCTCCGATAAGAGACAGTAATATAAAATTAAAACAAATTTGGTATAAAATGAGGAGTTTTAGCTCCGCTGGAGGATAAAGTTTTTTTTTTACTGATTTCATTTACAACAGGTATGCAAAGTGGTTCTAAATACATATAAACTTTGGATTTCAACTACTCAATTTTGAAAGGAATATGGAATGAATACCCAGAATTAGATACTAAATTAATATTTGTCATCACTCTTAAGTGACAAATTATGCATTTTAAAATGAATTTTTTGTTTAAAATTATTTTATGGTGTATATGCATAATTCCATAAAATATTTGACACATAGCCTATGCATGACGCCAATTTCTGTAATTCGGAACCATTAATCAATACACTCAGCAAAATAACCCTTTTATAGGAATTTGGGGAGAAAAAAATTATCGCATGCGTTTGTCTGCCACTTAATTCATCTACCTGTACAAACTACCCAGAAAACAGAATCAATGGGTGTATGACTATGGATTTTAGGACAGCAGCCGTTCGTCATAAAAAGAATACATAACATTTTTAATTAATGCTTTACTGTTTATAGAAAGACATTAATTCTAATTACTACCCTTTTGAAAAAGTTTCTTTTTCATCTTATCACTTATTTAGCAACTGAAAATATGTGCAACTCAAACATGATATTCTCTATGCTCGGTGTTTGTTTTCGTTTGCTCATACAATCTAATTCAACGAAAAACACATTTTTCCAAAAAATCCATTCCGAACTATTGAATGATAAGCACAAACTAAATTGTGCTGCTGAATTGAGCTTGAACAAAGCCATTGCATTTTTCAGAAAAATATTTTGATAGTTAAATGCTTTTGTAAATAAAGGTTTCACCCGTTGAGAACACCTTTTCAGTTATAAAGTTAATAGCTAAGGCATTGTAACTGCCATTGGTTCTTGTAATACAGTGGACGATGTGGTAATGTGTTTTTACTGAAAATAAAGTCCTTCTTCGCATGTGGCTCAAAAATTGAACTACTTCAATTTAGATGCCTGAAAATGTTTGTCACACATCATTAGGTATTGTTAGAGCAATAGAAATTAATTTCACATTGGCCATTATTGTGAAATTAATTTCCATTATGGCCAATGAGAGACTAGCGTGTCATCAACTTCAGCTTAGTTTAGCCGAAAATATTTTTAAAACCAAATAGTTAAATCCATTTATTAAATTTTCTGCCAAAAAATCACGTAAGGTGATCAAAACATCATACTTAGTCAATAAAATTCAAATAAAAACCTTTGCCATGTAATGAGTGTATCAGAGGATGTTTATATTTTGATTCAAATTATAGTCAAAACGGTCGAAAATTGAGTATTTTAACATTTACAGATGTTTGAATATTTTAGAAAGGGAATCCCTATTGAATAGCAGTGCTAACTAGCCAAATGGAATCTCCGAAGAAGGGTAACAAAATATACCACGGATTAAACTCTTAGTAGCGGGCTCCAAAACAGTATTTTATACTGGCATTTGATTACATATTTTGTGCGGTACCTTTATAATATAAAAATTAATATCTTATTCATGACTAGTAAATTCCTATTTGAAAATTTTGGAGCCAAAGATGCATTTTAAGAACAATAACTAAAACACTAACCTTGAGTGACATATGCACAGTTAGTTATCTCGATAATGACAAAATCTGTTGTAGGTAATAATGAAGATAAAATTTTGTATCTTCGGAGAAACTGATTGCAACAGGTGATGTATCATATATATTTTATGGAAAAAGAAGCAGTGAATTGAATGAATGATCGTAATAATAAAAAAACACCCATACAATAATGGTTCTTTATACCAGTGAAGTTAGTAAACTGTGGCATAACTGAGTCATTTAAATTGTAGTTTATGCAAATCTAATCACTTCCAATTATTCAAATGCCTGTAAACCTGCCTTTGGTTAATTCATGCTGGTTAGCTCATGGTTTAGTAACAACTCCGGCTAATATCTCCAATATTCATGACAAAAAAATGGTCTTACATCACCAATCTCCTACTTAGATGGCTAGATTTTTGTTGAGTAATTTAAAAAGTATGTAAAGTGCTCTCTCTAAAGCCAACAGAAGATGCCTTGAAAGTTATATATACAACATTCAATTTGCGCTCGTAACATAACTGCAGAAAAAAAGTTTATCTATAATTTGCATACATGTAGGGATTTGCATATATTTCATCATCTATCGTATAAATGAAGACCCGTCAGTTTATGCGCATATTTGTAATAAATAATGCACGTTATCTACGCAAATATGCAAAAAATACGTTCATTTTGCCCTCTCGCTGTTCAACCAACAAGTTCAGATGAATAAATTGATCCATTTAAAAATTTTCATCGTTAAATAATTATTTTCACCGCATTTTTCCACATGTTACCACTGGGCTTGTATAAAAACACCAGAATTTGAAATATAATAAAAACAGTCCCCAATATGTTTTGCTTGCGCTTGCTCCTTCAGCGTCAGTTTTTATACTATTTTTTGATGAAATCATTATTTTCCCCAGAGGCATCACTAATGCAGAACATAACTTTTTACAGAATTCAATAATAGCATTATGAAATTGAAAAAAAAAACAAAAAGCATGGGAAATATCACTTGTTTTCAAATTTATCACTTTTTCCAGTAGGTATAAATGCTTTCTTTTCACCTGGTAATGTTCAATTAAGTCCAATTTTTATTTAGGTGGCAGTGGGTTTTATATTTTTTTGGTAGAATATATTTTCAATTATTTCACCTATGATTTTCTCATGTCAATATCCCTTTATGAAGCAGCAAAAATCAGAGGAAGCTGAAAATAAAAATAAATAAAGTGCCTAATTTTTAATGTCTGTGCAATCTACACTATAAATTTAAATTATAATTTGTGAAACGCTATTATAATTTTCCATTATAATAGCGTTTCACAAAGTTAAGCCTGAAAACGTTAGAGATATTCAACGGAATACCACAGACCAATTATATTCCTAGATAATTGATTTGTTCTTCCTTAGAGTAGTTTGTCGAGGATTTATATCAATCATAGATTAAAAAATACATTACATGTAAAAGGTATGCGCAACAAATTGAGTTCTAAAAAATGGGAATTGGCATAGATCTCCC
This sequence comes from Ischnura elegans, assembly GCF_921293095.1. Taxonomy (NCBI): domain Eukaryota; kingdom Metazoa; phylum Arthropoda; class Insecta; order Odonata; family Coenagrionidae; genus Ischnura; species Ischnura elegans. The sequence continues at coordinate 105,871,303 of NC_060249.1, forward strand.
TTGCTTTCATGACCATTATCTCTTGAATCCTGGTCCCGAATCGACAAACTTGTACATTGCAATAAGATCGAAATAGATAACCTTTTGAAGCTATGTGGCCAAAAACTGCCGACAAAACTGCATGTACTGCCTTGGGAATTATAATTATTCTTGTAAAAAAAGAAAATGGAAAATTAAAATAGCTCATCACTTCCAAAGAACTTTTTGTATTTTTCCTTGCTTCCTTCTACCATAACGTATAAAAAACTTAAGCTATTAGCTTGAAATTTTTATGGTAGCACAGACAATTGGCAGCATAAAGTATGGCTATTTGAGCCATTTACAGCATAATTTTCATGAACTAATGTGATTTGATTCTATTTTAAGAATTCGTTATCAAGCAGCTCAAAATTTAGGAGAGTAGCGAGCCTAATGTGCTTTTTCAACATGTTTCTTTAGGCATAACGAACACTATATCGGTTTTTACCAAAATCACAAGCGTTTCCACAGTAAAATACATAATAATTCAGATTGTCAAGATAAATTTCCAAAAAACATGGTATGAAAATATAGTGAGAAATAACCGTCTCGAAGAAATTAGGGGGTGCAAGAAAAGCGTTCCTCCTCGACACTAGGACAAGATCCGTGATGGTCAACTACCAATCCAACACGCGGAACAGTCAGGGTGACGTGAAATACAGCGTGAGAGGGATGAGGCACTCGAAAGTGTCGGCCGAGGAGGTTGTTGTACGAGTTGGAAAAGGAGACGGCCACGCACGCACGGAGCAAGGAAAGCAGGAAAAACGGGGGAGAGGAGTCGGCAGAATGAGGAGAAAAGGATGGAAAGGTGCAACTGTTCAGACGCGAACCTCACGCCAAAGAGTCTCGTAAAGGGACACTCTCCCCTGAGGAACGAATGTAGCAGAAAAGGGTTTGTAAAAGGGGTGATGAGGATGCGGCAAGGGTCGCATGAGGAGGAGAGGGAACGGACCCTAGGAAAAAGGGTACGAGAACAGAGAGAGTTCTAGTGCTCGGGAATTGGGAAGGAATTAGAGATGGAATGGAGTGTCTGGATTTTTTACGGCTGCCACTTAAGTGTATTTGTGGGTCTCAGGAAATGCCTTGGGATGGAGCAATAGGCATTTATGCATGTGTCACTTACATTATCTTGAGAATTCTAGCCATTCTCATGTTCTATCCGTTATTATGGCGAAAAATGCTTTTATTATGGATAGATATTTTTAATTGGCACCCACAAAATACGAACTTTAACAGGTTCGACACCCTTTTCAAAAATTCCATTGCATTCAAATGATTGTATTTCATCTATAAACCTAAATATCTTAAAATCAGATAATTAATACTCAACTCATATCGACAGCTAGGAAGTCTTTAAAAAGCGGATTGGTAAATATTAATCATAATTCTATTTGATGCCTAAAAACCTTTCTTCACTACATCCGCAATGCATTGCCCCCGAACCTTGATTCAGGAGAGGATGATCAAGAAACCTAGGAAATGGATGCTGGACTCTTAAGGACTTATTTTCTGATTAGGACGGAAAGGCGTAAACAAATTTGAACGCGAACCTCCAGCGAAACATTCTCGGGAAGGTACTCTTTCCTCTAAGGAACAAATACATAAAAAGAGTTTGTAAAAGGGCGGATGAGGATGAGGCCAGGGTTTCGAGGGGAGGGAGAGAAAAGGGCAAGGACCCTAGGAAAAAGGGTAAGGGGACAGAGAATGTCGGAGAATTGGTAAGGAATTGGAGTGGGAATGGTCGGGCTAGGGGGTCTGGATTTTTGACAATTGCCCCCTATGTGTGCGTGTCCGAGGGAAGGCACAGCCCTAGGGGCCGGTCAAACCGGACACTGGCCAGCCGCCCCCCGTAACCACCTCCTCCTCGCGTTCTCACTCGACAACACCACCCCATCCAACAGAATCCTACTCCTCCCCCCCCCGTGGTGTGAGAGAGAGAGAGAAGAAGAGGTGAAAAAGAGTGTGGGAAACGTGAGAGAAACTGTCTCCGCGCGGGAAAAGGGTCGGAAAGGTCTTCCCCGGGGCTGAATTCTTGACGGCCCCCGAAGGACCCGGGACTGCGTCCGTGTGAGTGAGTGTTTGAGGCCGGGGGGGAGCGGGGAGACTTATTCGGGAAGAGCGGGGAAGGTGAGAGGCGAGGACGCAACGGATCCGCAAACCACCCGGTCGCTGCTCCGACCGCACTTCGATCATTCCGGGGCGAAATTGGGCCCCGGAGCCCTTCTTTGTGACCGCACCTTTTAGCGGGTTTTCTCTCGAGCGCCGTGCCGCGGCACGCTCTCAGGAATGCCATTGCTTACGACTGATTGGGCGAAGTTTTATATTGCCTCCAAGGCATGCCAGTATAGATTAAAAGAGGCCTCTCAAGACCTATTTATAACGATTTCAAGTATACGAAAATATTTTTCTTGAAGAATAAATAAATGAGGAGCATAAATTTAAGCAATCCTACGTTGATGGTAAATATCCAGTTTCTAGCAAAATGATTTATTCAATGCTGTTAATGCACTCAAGATTATCTATTGTATCACAAATCATAACATACTTACGAAGACTAAATTAAGATCAAATTTTAACGAATATCTCACGCATTTAAATATTTATGTCTTATTTCTTTGAGGAAATATTAAGGGTTGAAATTAACTCAGTTATTCCAACAGCCTTACATAGGTTACAATTATTCAAGTTCAAAAAAGTGAAATTACTATAGAATAATATTTACAAGCATTTTGAATACTGAATTAAACAGCGATAGAGTACAAAAGGGGAGAAAGGAAGCATGTATTTGTTTTAAATATTGATTTTGAGAGGTAATGGTAAAAAAAACATGGCAATTGAGTATTTGCTTAAAATGAGTTGTTGCAATCGCAAGGAATGGCATTGCGAATTTGCGAATAAGCATTGTCACATCATCTCAATTATGCATATTTGGTAAACAGCTCTAATCATTTCTTATTTCTCCGTGAAATTCGGATTAACTCTGCCCGTCAGCAAAGCGAGTGGCGGTTTTTGTAAACTCATTTCACAATAACGCGGTGGATAAGAACACATTTAGTGACCGACGGGAACATGCTGCATGGTTATGTACGTCAATGGCCCTCTCCACTCCCTAATCGGTGTCACTTTCAGCCCTGGGTTCAGAATAGGTGCGATACGTTTCTATGGCGGTAGCGTGGCCAGGAAACACCACAACGAAGCGATCCAGCTCTTGAGCCACGTCTGCACCTAGCTTCACGCCTGCTTGCCCTATGAACCCTCTATCCTGATTACGGGGATAATTATTCGGTTGAGGCCATCTCCCGCCCTGTGATTCTTTCATCGCAAAAGGGGTGTGGTAGGGGCCCAGGGTTGGAAATTTTAGGGTGGCACGTGCACCACACCCTGACCGAACCCTGCTTTTTTTCCACGGGGGACAGAAAGAAAAATTAAGCGGAATATAAAGCGTAATGTTCGCCCGAGCGGTTTCATTCGCAGTGGCTGGATAAGAGGGCCTAATTCCGGAGGCGGGACAATAGGATAAATCACAAACTTGAAGCACTTGCTAGCTCAACACGTTGGTGATTCAGATTGATAAAGAGCCTGGACCTCGGAGTGTTCATCTAGCGTTTGTGAAGCTTTGCATTCGTCATGGGTGTGTAAGACCTTTCAATCAACTCCTCACCTACTACATAGATTTTATAAAAAATTGGTGATTCAGATTGATAAAGAGCCTGGACCTCGGAGTGTTCATCTAGCGTTTGTGAAGCTTTGCATTCGTCATGGGTGTGTAAGACCTTTCAATCAACTCCTCACCTACCACATAGATTTTATAAAAAATACAGGAACACATCCATATTCTGCTTGTTATGTGCTTTTTATGTCATATGGTCTGAATAAATTTCACGGTTCCTTCTAACTGCATCATAAGATAAAGTTTTATAAAGCCATTGAGCGGGGAATGATTATCACTTAACATTTTTACTATTTCGAGTAAACCAGGAAACGTTTCTTTTTTCGAGCCGCACGTAGGTATACAGCTATCATATTGGTTTCCATGACATGCCCATTTGTCTTCACGTTTAAAAGATCATCCTTATTATAAATAAAACCGGTATCTTAAGCTACTGCTTTCATAAAAGAAGTCTGCGAGGTTAAAAGGAAATATAGTAAGTAATTACAATATTTGTATTTTCCATGAAGTGTCCTAAGTTGCAAGAGTATTTCACACTCACTATTAATAAGTGGTAAATCTAGTCCGATATCTTTACCATGGCAGGTTTAAACATTGGAGGAACTTAATGGCCAAGTAAAACATAAGAAATGATGGTACCTATCAGTAACTCTCCCAAAGTTGTACAGCATCTCAATATCAAGCCAAGGAGTGAGAGGATCTTTCTTGCCTTGATTACAACTGTCTTTTCAATCATCATACTCATTTTGCACATTCTCACTCTATTGAACACAAATAGGTTATATTAATGATTCTTTGATCCCTATAGCGATGTAAACTAAAATGATTAAATTGTAACCTTAAGATGAATTGAATAAAACCATACTTTTACACTCACTAAAAACAAGCAAAAACATTCCGCTGATCACGAGAAACGTCAAGGGAATAATCGAATTTATCATAGATGAGTTGTATCCGAATTTTGAGGAAGTATAGCAACCTATTAATTTGACAGAATGAGACTTCAGCTCGAGCTCAGGATAGAAACATAAAAGTGACAAAATCCAATCTGTCCAAATACATTTTCTCTCTGGGAAGCTTTTACCCACAGTTTGTGTTAACGAGATCAATTGTTGAAAATTTCAAATTTCAATGAAAATGAATACTCTCCTCTCTGATATGGATGGTAACATTGATTTAAACAAAATATCTCCTCCCTTATGGTTATGATATGCTTCTTACATATCAAGAAAAGAATGGAAATGTGACGCTAGACACGGACATAAGTAATATGCCTGTAGGCTGAACTTTGGAAGAGTAATTGCAATTGTTGTGGACATAAAGTGCAATATATGACTTTCAATTCATGTGAGTGAAGTGTGGCGCACTAGATTATAGCCACGCTAGCTGCCGCAACGATATGGCATGGATGTGGCATCAGACTCTGAGTATCATCTCAACAGCACACATAGACTGAGTATGAATACTAAGCTATTCTGCGAAGGAAACTTGAAATGTGTGTTCATAGTGTTTAATATCATTAATGTCTAATTTTCATAGGAGGAGAAGCCAGATATTCCAAATAGGATAATTTACGTATAGCATGTTAAATGGAAATTGAAAAAGGTTCGAAAACAAAGTTAATTTAATGCACTTGCCTACGGGCACCTAATATAATTTATTACTTATCCCTTATATCCTTTTAATAGGCATTCGCGGTATACTGAAAGTTTTTTTAAATATTCCATAGTTTTTAAAATCATTAAGAATACATTTCTTGCCTTTCTTGTAAATGCATTAAATAAGACACAAATGCCTTACCTGCCTCACAAATGTATACAAATTATACTCTTTTATGCAGATTATAACATCAAAGGAGTACTGATATTAATTTAGGAAAATTTTTAAACGTTTCTACTCAACTTAGAAAATGGATATGGCCAATGATAGAGGTAATACTTTTTAACTGTGTCAACGTCAATCATTTTGAAGAAAACGGTATTCCAGCACACATCATTTAATGCTTTACTTATGTATAGGCCCTCTAATGGAAATATATTCATGATGTTTTCCAATATGAAATTTACCGAATTGAAGATATTTTCTTTTTTACTGCAAACATAATTCCTTCTGATTACATTCACGTCGGGCTCCGATAATGGGACATTAATTGCGTTTTCGGAATTGATTACGCGCCAAAGCGTGCCTTTTTGCACCATAAAATCACAACGCGTCTCATCAACATGCCATTTAGCTTCAAATAACGGCATTAACTCCGAAGGTCCTGGCAAACATCCATAACCGGAGAAAGCCATAGCTGAGTTTTTGGAACACTCTCACAACTGAGTGATTACTCTTCAGTCCACTAATGCACATTAAACTGTTGAATCGAGTAGATGATTCTAATCTCATTCATTGAGTTTCCTAGATACTAAATAACGTGGGGTCTATGTGGCATAGATGAGTTTACCCAAAAATACAGGTAATTTGCCGTCATTCATTTATTCGTATGCATTTAAACGGCAATTTTATGGTTCTCCATTAAGCTATTTTTTGTCAATTAGATAAGCTAGCATTTTGAGCACTTTTAGCTTATTTTTATAATGTAATAGCTTTTGCATCGGTCTTTGCTTTCGACCATAGTCATTTTTTAATCCGTAACTTTGTTTTTACAACAGAAAACGACTGAAGAGGTAGGGGAAGAATTGAGAAAGCTAAAATATGGTTAACATTTAAATTTATTTTGAAGACTGAGATATTTAGTGCAAACGGCTCATTCACTTTTTAGCACTTAATACTTTTTGGAAGAAAATAACAATTTGTAACATTAGAGAAATAAGACAATTAAAAATCCAAATGTGATATGTATTTTACTCCACTACATCTCAGAATTTAATTCATTTTTCACCTTTTTCAATTATTTCAACGAGAATCTTTTATACTCTGTATGGCACTCCCCAAAAATAGCATATTTAGGAATAAAAGGAGAAAACCAAAGAAAATACAAGTAGTATATCGTTCTAATGAGATCCTCCACTTCACTTCTTAGTATCACATACCCATATACAGGCAAGCATAATACTGATATCATTTTAAACCATCATTAATTATGCTATCATGATATATAATGAATTTTTATGACTGAAATTCGAGTAAAATCTACTGTTGTGATAAGACTACGTAGTGAGTTGTCTGTAGACAGGTAGAATGACGCCTGAGATGCGTTGAAAACACGTTGAAAAGCGTATCGGACGAGAAAGAAACATCAATGAACATTAATACTAGACCACTTATGAAGAGGTTTAATGAATTTAGGTGAAAAGTGATTGGAACTATCACATATTTAAAACATGTGAAACGTTAAACAGGATGATGAGTGCACAGCCCTTTAATCTCACACTTGAACGTTAGCAAAGAGCAGATTTTTGAGGAGTCAGTTAAAGAACAATTAGCAATCGCTGGTTGGATGCAAACTGAAATAAAATGGACCCTTCGCCGTGTAACACCACGATGATAGCGTAAAGTATATGATTACATGCGAGATATCATGGAACACGAAATTTCCCTGATAATAAGACACTGAAATAGATTTTAATTGCTGATCTACGAGTTTTGACGTCAGTGGGGGAAATATACCGAATACAAATACAAAAAACGATGACAAAGTTTAAAATACATTAGCCACTTCACAAGTGATATATTTTTGTTTTGGGCCGGTCAAGGAAGATGATTTGATTATGGCACCGAAATTCCACACACATATAAACGTTTTTTGACCCGTGCTATGATTTTTCCAGTCATTATCAGGAAAATCTGAATAATGAATAATAGAATAGATAAAGACTGCAAATTATGAAACATTGATCAGAAACATTAAAAAGAATTGTGAGATAACTAAGATGCATTTATTTAATTAATCTCCTAAACTTTGATCATAAAGACATGAAGAAAAGGAGATATTTGCAAACGATTCCATTAAGTGTCCTCGAGTGGCTAAGAGGATTCGTTCACTTAAGACGGGTGATTAAGAATAAAAAAATGTGATGGACTAAGTTTACAGATGGATTTAAACCGTGAATTACCGTGAATACTCATAGAGCATAATCATCGAGTTCAAGCGAAGCCAACGTTGTGTATTTGATTACTGACAAAACTAGCCTAAATGCTTGCTCAAATTGCAAAATTTAGTGAACTTATTATGGTAAAACGATGCATTTCTCTAAGTTGGATTAAAGGGGTAAGAACAAATATACGGAGTTCTAAGTGTAAGAAAAAGAAAGGAATGTGACAAATGAGGCATACCTAAGTAATGATACGGATTACATAGACCATACCATGTTTTTAATGGATCCAACCAAATTATCCAAATGAGAGCATTTTCGCTAAGATCACCATTTAGTGAACTCTAGAGGTAACGAAAATACCGTCCGCTGGGACAGCGTAAGGAGGAAAAAAATAACGAGCTAAGTGTATCAAATCCGTTTAGACGGCTAAAACTTACAAACAGAGAAATTTCATAAAGAGACATAGAAGTTCCATTTTCAATCAACAGATAAAATTATAAGTTAAAAAAGTTACCATTTACCAAGCGTAAAAAGATGTTAGCAAACGTGGGAAAAACCTAAGCATGCATTGATAAATGTGAAAGAAAAGGGAACGAATGTGACCGTATTCGGACACTACAGTGAAATCCTCCGTGAGGGACATGAGTTTGTTGGCGCAAGGCGTTGGTGTGGACTTGCCGCGGCTCCTTATTCAAGGCGTCCGCTCCCTTATAGCGTAGGGCTGGGGCGAAGAAGCGGCGCGGGGGGGCGGGAGGCAAAGAAGGGAGGAGGAGAGAGCCTTACCACGGCGCACGAGCGCCGCGTCTCCGGCGTCGACGGCGGCCATCTTTGATGCCTTGCACCGCCCACTTTCGCCCAAGAAAAGAAAGAAAGAGTCTGGAAGGCGGGAAAGAGGGATGGGGGGGATGACTGGGGTGGGGGGGAAAGAGGTAGGGGGAGGAAATAAAGAGGCAAAAGGAAGGCGATGGGGTTGGTGAGGGTAGGAGCGGACGGTGGAAGCGTAAGGGGGAAACGCTTGGGAAGGGTTGGAAGACGCGAGTCGAGGGGAGAAATAAGAAAGGGGAGGAATCGAAGGGCTCTTCGGTGGAAATAGTGAGGGCAAAGGAAAGAGCATGGCGAAATAAGAAGACTGGAGAGAAACGCAGGATACTGTAAAGGACGTGAAGAAATACTTCTAAAAACTGACGCCGTTAAAGGCACACTCCAAAGGTTGGTTTAATAGGCAATGGTATGACTCGCATAAGAATAGATATATTAATAATTATAATAATAACAATATGTCTTTATTCAGGCGAGGTTGAGACTAATGAGTCCTCTATTCCACCTAACTCCTCGATAGTGTCAATGGAAACATTTTAAAAACGGTAGATAAAAGTTTACAATACAAAAAATATACATTATCGGCGAAATGTCAAACAAGATAAACATGTATATGTGGAAATTTGAGTCGGAAAAACATCTTTTTGTGGGAAAAAAACATGAGGATAAGGGAGTAGTATACTTCAGCGAAAAAACCCTCTGCAGGAAAATTATTATATCATATTTATGAGGAAGGATTATTATCAATGTATTCATGGTAAATTGCACGAAATGCTGTAAGATGTGAATCAAGGTTGAACGTAAGATGCAGATGAAAAGAAAGATGGCGACAAACTTTGAAAGCGCAAGAGATTAGCTAGAGAAAGACTGAAAGACCCGAACTTAAGACAGTCGTAGGATAAATAAAAAGGGGAGAAAACAATGAGCACATTTAAACAAGGAGGGCAAAGGAGGGGAAATAAATAACGTTGTGAAATGAAAGGCTAGAGAGAAAGCGGCATTGATGGTAAAGACGGTAAAACTGTTACTTTTAGTTGAACCCTCCTGAGGTTGTTTGAAAACTGAATTGTGACGTTCGAGCTCATCTTATATTAAAGCAATCGGTGGAGTATTTCTCGAAAGGGTTGTACGACGTGAATCAAGTTAGAATGAGAGAAACATAGTATATTTGGATGTAGGAAAATGGAATACATAAGGAAAAGTAGCAATAGTATGCGAAAATGGATGATATGGGTGAAAAAAAGTAGACTGAAGGATTAAAGGAGGAAAAGATAGGAAATATACAACGTGAAAATTACGATCACGATAAAAGAAAGTAGTACGACGAGTAAAACAAACAGTGTGTTGATTCGATAGTTGAGGATAATCTGTACTTCAGGCTAAAGCTAAAGTTGGTGAAGTTGGCTTAAAGTAAAGTTGGTTGGCGTAGGGAAGGATTGAAAGGCTCAAGTCTAGGGGATTGCCAGAGAAATTTGAGAGGGAAGAATAAGCAAGGCATATCGAAACGCATTGCATGAGAACAAGAAAGATGGCGTAATACTAAGACTGTAGGGAAACGTTTGTGTGGGTATGGAAATTGATAAGTATATGTAATATACTCACTCAAGGCGATCGTCACAAGAAGCAAATTGGTTTCGATAGTTTGGAGTGGATCTCATCTAATACTTTCAACTTATTTTGATTATAATTTAGCTTAGGGAAGAGTTTAATGGCACCAAATTTGGTAGAATCTGCGGGGAAGAAAATCGAACGGCACGTCTAAAGTAGAAGCATGTATTTGAACAAAAGGGATTAGTTGTTGGAGTGGTGAGAAAACGTGGAAGATACGTGCAGCAAAATGAATAAATTCTCCTGCGTAACAAACACTATATGTCAAAATCCACACGCTGGCCGTAGGTGAGGGTAACGTTCACCTCGCAGGAAGGTAATTGAAAGTGGATTTCACTAAGGACTGATAAACATGAATTAAGAACGGATTAGGGAGGAATACGAAACGTGAAAGGGGTGAAAACGAAAGGCACATGGTGAGAAACAGACTCTGGTGCCAAAAACCTATAGAACAAAAGGAAATGAGAAGAATGCAACTGACAACCTATTTGCCATGCAGCAGAGAAAAGGAGCAGGTAAATTCGTAATTTAATTAGGCAAAATCCGTGGCAATCATTGGATTTGTGAATAGATTTTCCAAATCTTGGTACTCATTTTGAAATAATTTTCTCATCAAAATAAAAAGTTTCTGTGATTTATAGAGAAAATTGTCAGAATCGCCAAAAGCCTAACTTCCAGGACATGGAAACCAAAGACTTAAAGCAAATCCTTCGTAAACATTTTCCAGGAATATTATGAAAGCGTTATCAACAAAAAAGGGATAAAAATATGCCCTCTCCAGCCTTGGGGCTTGGCGAACGTTTTTCTTTTCCCTATAAAAGCAATGAATGCGGCCGGAACACTGGTTGCCCTCCCAAAGCTGCCCTGTTTACTGGCGGGATGGCGTGCGAGCACGAACGCAAGAAACGGAGTGTTTTGGAATAAGGCGACGGGTGCTGGACCGCGAGGGACGGACGGCATGGGGATTATATATCCCTATCCAGACTGAGGGCAAGAAGGGTAGCTTGGATAAGGAGGGGGGGGAATGGAGGAAAGGGTTAGGACGAGTGGCGGTGGTGAGTGTATGAGTGGAGGAGTGGTCCGGCGAAGGAAAAGAAGGAGTAGGAATACATGGGAGGGTGGGGATTGGGGCGGCCGGGGATTGGGAGAAAGAGGCGAGCTTATTCGGACGTCCAGAGGAGGAAGTTGAAGAGTCGGGAGAAGAGGGTGGGGAGGGAGGGAGCGTTGGAGGGGCGGTTGGATAGAAAAGGGTACGGAGAATGGGGAGGGGTGGTGGAGAAGGAGCTTGGGGGCCCCTTAGCAGGTTGTGTTTTTAAGGGAACCGGCTGGGTAAAATGGGGAGAGAGGAAGGTGGGGGAGGAAAGGGGTGGCTTACTTGCTCGCAGTAGGAATACAAGAGAAGTCTCCGCTTTTTCGTCTTTTTCACGAAAACTGCGACGGAAAGTGGATCACTATTTTCCATTTGCAGTAGGGTGAAAAAATTATATACTCTATAAAAGACGCATATACCGTAGGAGTATTTATTACTGTACCGTTCAAACCGATTTAGGCAGGATTACTAGAAGATGAAACGGAAAAAAATAGCTTAAAAAAGGGAGCAATAAAGGACAGTAGTACATAAAGATTAGCAAAACTATGAGTGAAGTAACTAGATAATGCGCAGCTTTAGCCGATAAATAACAGTTCCCATTGAAACATAATATTCCATTCTTCCGTTCGATATTTACCCAAGCACTCATCTTCCTATGCATAAACCGTCTATTATACATAAGGGGGCAATAGGTAGGAGGTTATCAATGAAATGCAGGGTTTCTCTCCACCCTACTTATTTCAATTGCTTTAGTCTCCGGTAGCCACTCCTAAATTTTGCGTAGCCAAGCACTTTTTTGAGGCTGCTGAATGTTTTATTAATACGTTGGAGCCTGAGGTGTTGTTGTAAATTCTTATTTTTGCAACAAGGTCGATTGACGCCCGTGTGACGATGTTTAATTTTTTAAAGGCAGCTATGCTTACAACCATGAATATAAGTTTTTAAAAATCCATTCAGTGGATCTTGCAAATAAAATGGCATTGACTATTCTCATTTTTTTGATGAACATATGCATATACATAGCAGATTTCGGGAATAAAAAATTACAGGAATAAAACCAATACTGCAAAGAAATAAAAAAAACGTATCAAAATTCAAAACTTAGACGCACCACATTATGAATGATTTGAGTACATTTTACCTGAGATATAGGCAGAAAAGCGAGACGAGTCACGACGGGAACTGTTTGCATCCGTGAAGGGAGAGCCGAACGTAGAGAGAGAAGGGGGTGAGTTTCTGGATTTCAGAGTGAGCGGCTGAGAGCAATAGAAGGGAAAGAAGCAGCGAAGGAAAGATAGGAAAGGAGTGAGGGAGGGGGTAGGATTGAGGTTTCCTGAGGGAAATGGAGCTTTTTCTCCGTGGAGGCGGCTGGAGAACGTTGGGTCGGGGGAGGGCGGTTGATGGGGGTGGACGCGCTCCTCGGGGTAGGGGAAGGAGGAGGTGGGCGATGTCCGAGGGCCGCTTCTTCGGCTTAGAAATATGCTCGGGGAGAATGGACCCGCAATCACAGCCGACCACGCCATGAAAAACTCCCTCTCCCCTACTCCAACTACTTCTTCTTCTTCTTATCGCACTCCCTTCTATATATCTTGCTCCCTCTTTTTCCCCACACAAATGGGCTCCCTTCTTGACCACCCACTCTCTATAGTGGGTGGTCAAGAAGGGAGCTAATACTTCCAATCCTCCCCTTTCCTTCCTCAATACCCCTTCCATTTTCCTTTTCCCATCCTTCCTCTTTCTTCTTCTGATTATATTACTCTACTTATACTCTTCTAATATACATTTTTACTTCTCTCCCTACCCCTAAACACCCACTCCACATAAGACTACTGATATTTACCCTCATCCTTCTCCTTTACTCCCCAATTATTCTCCCTTATCCCTATCCCCCTTCTCTTCACATTCTTCCATTTACACTCACGCATCTTGCTTCCTCTTTTTCGCTACCATGTATAACTATAAAAACCTTCACGAACATCCATTCTAACGAAGACTACTTAGCCTCATCCTCCATTTCTTCCTCTAAACATCCCTACCTCATCTTTCTTCACCTTCCCCCAACCTTCTTCTACCTATCTTACTCCCTCATCTGTGTATTTTTCTTGGTCTATATTCCACCCTCGCATAGCTGGGAAAACCTTCTTAAACCTCGCTCTGCCCTGAATTTCTAACACATTCCCTCCTCCACACTCATTCACTATCTCTATATCCTTTCCTAATTTGCCTCCTCCTACTAATTTTACACCACTTAGTTTCCTACTCTTCTTTTTTCCTCCTTTACCCAGTGGCATTCCGTCTTCGCAAGACAATGTTTCTGTAACCACATACTAAATACAGCATACTACCCGCCTGCTTCTAAACACCCCATTATCCATGTCATCTTCACCCTCTTCCACTTATCCTTCTCCTTCTGATCCCGTGTCTCCTCTTTTTGCCCAAGCTGGCACAAATTCGCTTCCTTCTCCACTCACCACCACACAAGACTACTAATACTTCCGTTTATTCTTCCCCTATACTCCTCAATACCAAATATACATCCCTCTACGTCTACCTTCACGCTTCACCTTCTCCTTCTTATCCTACTACCTTAAATCTTCATTCATCATTTCTTCTCCCCAGCACAACTGAACTTCTTCACGACCCACTCCAAAAAAATATAGTATTCCCTGCTATGCCTCCCCTTCCCAAGGCCAATTTCTCATCACTTTCGTTCCCACCTCCTTCTTCTTCACCTACTTATTCCCTTCCATGCCTCACTACCTCTTTTTCTCCGTCTTAGCGCAACAAGGATCCTCTGATGACCACTAATACTAGCCCTCACCCTTCCCCACAACTCCTCAGCAACCCTTCCGCCCTACTCCTCCTCCTGCTCACCTCACCCCCCTATCTATCTCTCTCCATGTTTTTCTCCGCCTTTGCACAAATGGGATCCCTTTTCTTGACCACTCACTCACTCTTCCTCCCCCAGGTCTAACACTTCCCCTCTCCTCCCTCCCATTTTCCACATCGTCCCCCTCCCCTGTCCCCACATCTGAACCCACGCCCCCCACCTCCTCCTTCGCCTAAGCCAATGGAAGGAGAGCCAGGAAGGAAACGCGAGAGGGGGGAGGGGAGAAGGATATGAAGGGCAGTAAAAGTATGCGTGTGTGCGTGAGCGTGGATGTTATGCAGGAGGGAGGGTGTGGGACGAGGAGGGATAAGAAAGAACACTCGGCTCCCTCAGCTGCTGCTGCTGCCCACGGAATAAAGGCCTGGACGTTTTGGAGAGTACGTGACTACTTTTGCCCTTATTTCAATGGGGAAGACTGGATAAATAGGGCCTTTTGTGATGCGGTGGAAAATTTCGTAGCGATCGTAAAATGACCGTGGAGAGGGGGAGGAGAGAGGGCTTAAAAACTGCTCCTGCTTCTACAGGGTAAGGCGCCGGCTCCATAAAAGTTTATTTTTGAGTCTCATAAAGGGTCTACGTTCTCTTTGTCCCTCGGCCTCGTGTGTTGCTCGAATTAATTTATTTAGAGCCTAACCTAACGAGACCCACCGGGTCATTTAAAAAAAATTAATGAAAAACCACCATACTCTATTATGCTCATCATCTTTTATGGCTTTCTTCAGTTGTGGCCAAATAAAAAAGTATCGGGCTTTGCAATTGGTATGTGATTAACAATGGGAATGGGCGTCATACAGTGCAATCATTATGATAAGGCAATGACGTATCATTTAATATCATTAATAAAAGTAATCCACATGCATACATCGGGCTTTCTAATACGTAGTAAGTCCCAAAAATGGGTAAATTGAGTAAAACTTACCATCTCAGGCCCGATTTTAACTCTAAAAATACGTTTAAATATAAATAAAAATTGGCAATTTTTTGTCATGATTAACAACATGCGCCTATTTTCAAACAAGAGTTACAAATTGATAAGGGCAATGAAAAATCGGACGGAAACTTTTATAAATCGAAAACAGTTCGACGGTTAGCGGTAATACTAAAATTTCACTAAAACAGACGTTTCACTCAAACCACACAAAATAGGTGTTTCACGACAAAATCGGTAATTTACGACACCCAAAGAATTATGGCTAATTTTTTTCTCCTATAAAAGAATGAGAAAGTTACTTAAACCAAGCATTTTGTTAAAACACCATACTTAGAGGCAGTAGAAGGCAATTTTTGTCGACGCTTTAAATGAGTCATACGAAATTAAGCCATTTGTGATGATGAACTAATGCTCATAAAATGAATAAAACGGATGCCGGTAAAAATTTTCCACCGTTAAAGGATCAAACTCGTCGTTTGAGTAGCAGCCCTGAAAAAACAAGCGTGAGGCAACTTGTAGTGGAAGAGGGGGGGAGGGAGATGAGATTAAGACCAAACAACCCTTCTCTGTTCCTCCTTAAAACTAATCGCAAAGGTAAACATGTACTTTATCCAGGAATGAAAATCACCAAGGAAGGGTGGAAAAGTGGGAGGGGACGAGTATGGAAAGGGGGTTCTTACTTGCCTTTCCCTCAAAACCCCACCCCCCAATCTTCTCCTCCGACAACCCTTTTCCCCCAAAAACCAGCGGTCCACTGAGATAAAATCTGAACCCATTAAAAATGAAATATTACTTGTATTGGCTTTGTCTTGGGCCGTTAAAATAGCTCCCGAACCAAAAAGGTGGACGCAAGAAGGGTTGGAGAGAAAATCGGACCCAGCAGGGACGTAGCAGGGCGTGGTTGAAGTGTTTTGAAAGGGGTGGGAGAACGAGTAAGGGGCAGGGGAAGGGTGAGGGGAAATATCGGAGGAATATAGGGATCCTTTCCTTTTCCCAACGAAAAACAAAATGAAGGCTACGAGGGAAGGAGAGAGGAGTATGGAAACTAAAAAGCCGAGATGGGAACAAAGAGAACACAAACCCTCCGCGAGAGATAAAGAGTTTCTCGCTCCCTCTTGGTTGGTTATCCGCTATATTTCCAATTGATTTTCACGCGGCGGAGGAAATGGCGGGCTGGGAGCGCAAAAAACAAAGCGAATCTCACCCGCCCGCCCGCCCGCCCCGCAAACCTTCCCCATTTCCCCGGAGGCAGAAAAACGAAAGCCCCCATTCTTCGGTGGGGAAATATATATTGTATATTCCCGGGCGGGAATTTTGGGGGAAGAAGGAATTGGCCTGGACAGGCCTCGCAATCCTTGCAAGCTCTCTCGTTGGATTTTTAGGCCGAGTGGAGTGGTGGGTGTCGGGAGTGAATTCAGCGAGGCACATCACTGTTTGAGGGAGTACTTATAAATCATCTGAATTCTATTTTGCATCCAATTTCTTTGCTTATGAAAGAGATCTATGATTACGGTATTGGAAATATATCCTTGTATATTATTTTGAGCTTCAATGTGAAATGATCATTTATGGGTTCACTTAATCAGTGATTCAATACGAAAGCCGGTTTGATTTGGTGAGGGTTAAGCTCACCCCGGAATAATCAATTGGTGTGTGAAATTCACACATTTAGGGTATTGGTCAGTTCCTTTACCTGAGCCACCTCGCTCTTCAAGGGTTTCTGTTCGAAGTATCCGAAAGCTGCAACGAAAATTTGAACCCAGTTCCCTCTGTCAGCAGCTACCTCTTTCTCTTTACCACCACCATTCTTCCCCAAAAGTAATGGTTACGGGAAAAAACGCTAATATTCTTGAATTCATTACTTTAATTAAATATATATTTTTCAGAAGTAATAATTAAATTACTGGCATCGTAAATTTTTCGCGCCAAATAACAAAATTCGCCTGAATATGAAATTATTGGAGATAACTTGATAAATACACGATTCTGAGCCAGTATACATCTAAGGAATGGTACAAGGTTTTAGGAAAGATACTATCAGAGCAGCCAGAGCAAGCGGCAGCAGCTGTATCGTAGGTATGATGATGTAAACTGAATGTTGCTGAAACATAAGAGCCAATCGGAATGAACAAAATGTATTTCCGCGAACAATTGTGGGCACTCACCAACATTGCTTCAAAAACTATCCAAAATCCATCCAAAGGGAGAGTGTATGAAACAAACTTTCGATCACTCTTAACGAGATACATACGTAAAGAGACAAGGTCCATTACACTTTTTACTAGAGAGGCACTTGGTCCCGACATGAAGCCCTACCATTCACATCACATTGTTAACATTTTCATATGACGAGATAAGGTATCCAGCTAGTTCCGGTAAGTGCAGCATGGCATGCGAAAAGTGTATCGTTGGTGATGGAAGGCAAAGTCCTCATGAATCCTAATGTGAAAGTATAATAAGAATTAGGCCAATATTATTCCCTAGCAAGTGTACACAGACAAAAAATATAAGAAAGTCATTAGTTATGAAAACAATTTAAATAAAAACAGACTTTATGGGTAATTAACAATGTAATTACGCATCATGGCTTACATACACAAATAAATTGGATGACTCCAGTTGGTTAAATATTGGAGGCCTTCAAAGATATGGCCGGCCTCGGTGGCAGTGGGGTAAATCCTCGCCTGCCAAACCGTAGGTCGCGGGTTCGAATCCCGCTTGGGTAGCAGGCCCCCATCCAGGGCATGGATGTTAGTGTCGTGCTTCGTTAATCCTCCATTGTAAAGGCCTCTATGTGCTGTTTACGGGGAATTTAGAAATAAAAAATAAAAAATATATTAGAAAGATTTTTATAACGAAAGAGCAGCAACTAGAAAAAACTGCAGACTAGAAATGAATGAGTAAGAAGGCGTAGACGAAGGTTAAGGGAAGCTGGCAGCGAGAAAGTAATGAAAGTTGTGAACTCGCTAAAAAAAAAAGGGAAAACATTGAGAAGTGTGGAAGAATTTGTAAGCTTCCTTATTAGGGAGAATTTCACCCTCAAAAATCACATAGCGTAACACGAGTGGGGGATGGAAAGAACACACGTGGGGAGCCGCGCTTCCGTCCGCAGCGAAACGAAGGGCATAAGTAATGGGAAGCCGAGGGAAATGGTCACTACACGAGTCATCTTGGTCGAAATGAGAGAGCGAGGAGCTCCCCGCGAAGGATGGTTGGCAGGAGGAGGTGGACGATGGTCAGGAGTGAGGGAGAAGGGGGAAAGATGGGCAATCGATGGGGAGCGTGGGCTAGGGTTGGGGCCAGTCGAAGAATAAGGGTTCGGAGACCCTGAATTCGACGAGTGAGGGTACGATAGTAGGGTGAAGAGGACGCGAGCGCTTGTTTGCGATGGGGTAAGTTTGCGTGGAATGGGGAAGAAGGGAGGGAATGAGGGGGGAGTAAGGATAATGCAAGGGAAAAAGGATGAAGAGGGAACGGCGGGGAGACGGGGCTGAGGAAGAATATTGATTACACTTGCTCTCCCGGAGGGTTCGTTGGCAGTGGCGGGAAAGATGGGTAGGAAAGGAAGAAGAGGATTGGGGAATTGGAAGATAAGCAGGACAGGATGGAGTAGTACAAAGGAAGTAAAAACATACGAGAAAGAATGAAATTCATAAATAATTAATGAGCAACTAATTGGCTAAAGTGAATATGTTCCAATGCAGAAAAACCAAATAATATTCAAAACTATATGGAATAGTATCACTGAAAGAGGTTTTTCGATTGCATAAGATAATTGAAAAATCTGTTTTTGAAATAATTTTCATTCACTCATTAGCATTTGATTTTAAGTCATCGGAATAATTCTTCAAATTTGTCTCCAGAAGTTTTCAGGATTTATCAAGAATGATGTACCATATGAATTGGTTTCCACACCACTGGAAAATGATACTTAAATATTGAAGAGCATTTATGACTAGCTAAGGAGGCCTACAGAAATGCTAGATAATATTGGAAAGAATTGGGCACTTCTTAAAATGGAAAGGATGTAGGAATAAAACTTTTAAAAATTATTATAAATTAAATGATTAAAGAAGTTATTAGAACGTAATTTCGTGAAGTGCTAAAAGTTAAATATAAATTTTTTATTGAAAATTCAACACAGATATGAAAATTAAAAAAGAACTACAAACTTTAGACAGGAATATACTAAGAAATACAATTCTGAAGTCCAAAATTAATTGATAAAATATTCTCATAGCTTCTCATGTAAGCGCAGGATCCAACAAGAAATGAATTGGCTATTTAAATAATAATACAATTTAGTGGGCAAACAGCAATAATTCACCATTAAGGATGCATCTAAATAGCAAGAGATGGAATACACAGGGAAATATAATAATGTCTATCACGCAAGAGTAGGTCGGATGGCCTTAATTTGAGGCATAATGAAATTTTTCCATTTATTAAAAAAAAGAGATTGCAAGGGTAAGAATAGATTTGGGAATTCCATCTATTATATTCTTCTTCTCATTTAAATTTCTTTCATCCAATATGCTTTTCAAGTCCTCTGCAATTATCTTCCTTTAAGTCGTATAGACAAATGTCGTCATTAAAAGTCTAAGTTGCAATTTAACTTTAAAATTTCCTAGAACTAAGAATATTTCAAATATTGGTACAGATAATTGTCAGAATTTGCAGACCTTTTGTCGACTAAAATGGTCTTGATAGGTGTTTTAAGGAGGCAATCCTGTACGATATGAACAAATAAAAAGCAGGTGTCTTGGTATGGAAAAGTATTGATTTTGAAGTAATTTGAGGTAGCCTTTCCGGGCAACACACCTTCAACATTTTAATGGTGAACTTCAAAAATACGGATAAAAATTTCACGATGATAGGTAATCTCCAAACAACCTCAATAACTCAGTCATTCGACTCAAAATATTACTTTATTGGCCTAAAAACATCATTATCATCGTCTTAAGTAAACAATCCTAAGATTAGTTTGACACATCTCTCCATTTTGTTCTCTTATCGGCCAACACTTTGAATGCGCATATTTTGACGTATTTCACCTCATTTACATTCTTAATAACCTATCCTAATGTATTCACGCCGTCCCCTGTCCTTCATACCTCCCACCTGTCCTCCTTCGATTGTATTTATGAGACCATCATGCCTCATAATATGTCAAACTAAGTTCTCCTGTCTTCTCCTTTAGGTTTTCAAAATACCTCCCTTTTTTACACTCTTCTTAGCACTTCCTCATTGGCTACTCAGTCGATCCTTATAGAAACGAAATTCTCCCACTTTCGAATCATTTCTCGTACATGTAGGTGGCTACATGCACTGGGTACGTGAAGATAATCTGAGGAAGTAGGAGGCCAAGTATCGTGTCCATTGTACCGATATGGAGCTTAGATTAGAAGAAAACTCTTTTACCCGAAGTCAGGACGATAACAGCGGAGGAGTAGGGGCGGATGCCATGCATGCAAACGGCAGCGGGCGAAGACAAAAGCAGAAGACTCCGCGGAAGGTTTGAATGGGGGAAGGGGTTGGAGGGTCTGCTAGGAGGAGGAGGAGGAGTTCGTTGATGTGGCATATGCATGCACAAGCGGCGGAGGCTCGGAGAAAAGAGGCAGTCCGGCTCTAAAACAGGAGTAAGATTCATAAAGCATGAAAAGGGTGAATGGAGAGAGAGAGATAAAGAGAAGGAAGGAAGAACATGTAAGGATGGAAGGGGTAAATTCTGGGTGGGAAGGGGACCACGGGGTTGTGGGAGGGCATGGGTATTAAGGAGGGAAGAAGAGAATTCCTCCAGAGATATGGCCCTTGGACTTGAATAGCGCCGTTAAAAACCCCACTCCATCCTGGAAAGAATCGATACCACGACTACTGTACCTTGGGAGTAAGAGGGGAGGGGAAGAGCAAGGAAGAGAGAGGGGATTTTATAAGGTTTTCGGAAGGGGGAGGAGTTGGTGGGGGCGTTACTGGAGATGGTTGCCGGGGAGATGTTCCCGGATATGCCGAAGGGGGAGGCACAGGAGATTAAAAGGCAGAGAAGGCGGTCGAGGACCGTAGCCCCCGTGGCGATGTGGCCCCTTCCATTGGATAAATAAACCTTTGCAGCCCCGTAAGAGATTGCGCGATATTGGCATCGTGGAAATGAGGCAGGCTGGTAATCCAAGGAGAAGACCTTTATTCCTCCCACCCTACCCGAAAAACCTCCCCCTGTCTCCTTCCACCCCCTCGCCTACGCGTGTGCTTCGTCGTTTTTCCTCCACGTCGTAAAGACGGATTGCTAAAAGGGTGTTGCGAGGGGTTGGTGGTGGGGGGAGGGAAGAAAATGGTGAAGGAAAAGGGTGGGGCGGGGGCAGGGGTCAATATTTGAAAAGAAGGGCTTATGGCGGCAAGGAAGGGAAGAGGGCTGCGATGAGGGCGAAAGGTTTGGGCAAACAACATGGAGGTCGGAAAGAGGTTATGTAAGGGAGAAGGGAAAAAGACTGAGTGTGTGCATGTTTGCGTGTCCTCCTATAAGATACCTTCGCATTTGTATTTACCCTACTAGAAGAGAGAATAGAAATGACAGTGGTTACATAAAACAAACACGCACTTACACATACAAAAGGATAGAATAAGTACCCGGTCCTACCCAAAAATTACGAAAACTATGGCAGTTAATGGTGCATTAAGAATTATATCCCCGTTCGCATCCAAAACTACTTCTAATAGCCTCCAATTGATATTTCAATACGTCTACAGAACCTTTAAGTATTACATAGCTTATGAATTAGTCGAATTATTTACTCGTTACTCAATATTGTAATTATTTTTAAATTCCAACAATCAGATATTGCCTATAAAAATAAGGCATATGTTTTTTAACGTGGAAAAGATATTTTTACGAGGGATATACCTAATCAGCCACAAATAAGCGAGGTGCAAGTAATTATCGCATATATATATTTTCTCCATTGAAAAGGTATTTCTAGTAACAAATTTTCAGTTATTTTATGGTGTAACCCGCAGTTAAAGACCGAAATTTTGAGTTAATAATCAATCAGAATCATTTACATCCATCAAATTTAGAGTAAATTGGGATCATACCTGGAAAATACTGAGATTTTGGCGAACCGTAAATGGGGACGGAGACGCGACCACTGAGTGGCCATCTTTTAGAAGTGTAAACAAATTTTTATATGAAAAATTTTTCCATTTATAATGTTTAACAAGTTAAATTTTATAATGTTGAGGTAAACAGTACAAAAACGTAAATTCATGCCATCATAAACGCAATGTGTGCTCGATTGGGGAATTACGAACCAAATTCTGCATCATAAGAGAGTACAGATAAATGGAAATGGACAATGGCAACATGAAGAGGAGAGATGAATATGTACCTATAACTGAGGTATAGCAAAGTTGAATTTCTTACATGATATTGCTTTAAATAGAAAGGAAGATAGAACGGCATAGTTGCTGTTAACATTGTTTTGTCTAAGGGACAAAATATTTATAGACATCAGAGCTACATCTACGGTAATATCCTCCCCTCCCACAAAAAAATCTTAACGAAGCTTTTTATTTTATAGCCAGCTTAAAATTCTACATTTTAATTAACTGGTTACATCCAAAATGTATAATTATTCAACATCGCAATTGAGAAGCGTTTGTAAACACAAACGCAGTTCATCAGACTCCAAAAATTTGGCAGAACTAATTAAATGCTCAGATAACGCCTTCGAAAAAAATGAAAGACGAATATATCCCTCACGCACCAGCTAAATGAGAATGAGAGAGGGTGAGAAAAGGAGATATGGATAGATGGTCGGGCAATGAAGAAAGCCTCAAGCCGAAGCCAAGGCTCAGTGCCAGGTACGGATAATCTTCGCCCCTTTGGCCGCAAACGCAAAGCACAAAAACCGATGGTAAGATACTCTTGGAGTGTGGAGAGAGGAAACGGAGAGAGAGAGGGAAATATTTAAGGATGGGGCTGAGCGCAATAAGTCTACGCCCCGAGCAGGATTCGAACGCTAATTGAGAAGATGGAGTCATGAGAGAAGAGTTTAACACTCCGAAGAACGTGAATAACGCGTCGGCTGCGTTTCAAATGGCTCTGAGGAGAAGAAGACGGCAATTAGCGTAGTCGATGAGGCGAATACGCCACATTGGCTATAGCTCTGGCAAGGCAGGAGGGGTTTTTGGGGAGGGGGGGGAGAGGAACAGGTGACGGTGAAAGGGTAAAGGAAGATGGCCGGGAATTGATGGGGTGGCAAAGGGATGTGAGGAAAGATGTGACGCGTTCGTAGGAGAGGTTTAATATATGTATTTAGAAATGGGCTGTCAGGGAGGAAAAGGAGGTTGGATTTCCAAGGACGGATGGAGACAAAGTAAGAGGCCTCTGAGGGAAGGAGGCAAAAAGAGGGTGAACGTATGGGTGGGATTGATGGAGATCGAGTTACTCCGAAAGAGCGAAGGATTGAGCTTAAAGTTAATTAAGGAGAGCAATTAACTAACGCAGAAAAATGAGACAAAATAAATCGACATTTTCAATTTATCTGAAATGTATTCTGAGTATCCATTATTACCCAGTTAAAAAGAATTACCTACCTCTTTCGCTTTCTTTCTAGCTTAATTATATATGGTAATGTGTGAGGAAGATAAGATAAAGGCCAAGTATAAAAGAAGTATATAACCCATATTCAGTGAATCTATCAGCAAACATGTACACGGGGCATGTACTTGCACAATCTCGATGTACGTGCGAGAGCTCATTTAAAAAGTGGTTAATTGATGTAACGCATACGAGAATGCATGAACGCGAGGTGCCGACATAGCCGCTGTACTAATTTCGTACATGTAGTCGCGTAATTGAACTCTAGATTGAGAAAAAAATACATTTGTAAATTGTGAACTTAAAAATCACTTTTCGAACATCCTATATGCCATGGAGTATATTGAAAGTCGTTACGCAAAAACCAACGACAAAATGAAGTTTCCAAGTAATCGATCGAGTTTGTGAGCCATGGAAAAATTACTTCGTGCTAATAAATATGGAGGTACAATTACAAAAACAAGAATACCAAAAGGAGCAGAAATATTATTGCAAAAATATGGCCGTAAACAAAGAAAATCCGCCACTATTTGCAGAAATGCAATGAAAATAACATTTCGGCGCTCCGCGATTCCTCAGTAGCATCATAAGATTATGAACATGACGATCATTAAAACCATTCATATAAGATTGAAAAGATATCGTTATACATAAAAGCCTGAAAAGAAACAGGTGCGTGTACTTCAATACTACCAATCGCATTAATTAATCCATTTTGTTCAAAATTTTCGTGATTAGGAAACGATCCATACTTTCGTCAAGTAACTACAACATTAATCAAGATTTAAAAATAAATTATGGTGGATGAGTATTAATTTTTGCTACACAGTTAACCCTCGACCGGGAGCGCCTGATATTTTCATACGACCGGGCGCGTGGCGTACTTTGCCCACGCATTCACATGATAATAGGTACTCGATTTTTGCTAAAAGTTATTTTTATTAGTAGGCATTAGTTCAAGCTTTTACAACTATAAGAGGAATAAAGGTACGCAGGTAGTACAGGTGGTGCACGGTTGGTCGCGCGGCGTAATTTATACGCTAGGTATGGGTGTTGAGTTCCTCTGCCCATCTAAAAAAAATTGCTACAATACTTTGTGCTTTAAACACTCGCACTATAGACAGTCAAAGTATAATGCAAGAATACACGATGCCATTTTAGACCAGAATGTAAATACAATGTTGAAATCCATGGTTTTCGAAGATTGGCGTACTTAATACGCCAGCGCGCTCGAGGGTTAAATCAATCTAGTAATAAAGGCTGCTAGTATGCACCATAGATAATGAAGGATGGATAAATTAAATGTTAGCCTCAATATGTGAGACAAGGTCATGGCGCTGGATAATTTGTCAGGTCTTTCCTTTCCAACGAAACCATGGAAACCATTTTCAGGGAAAATGCTAAAAGCATCCAGCCCTGATACATATTAGAGGATAGCACAAAGGATGCTGAGGAGGAAATGGGCGGGAGAGGGAAAGAGAAAGAGGTGAAGAGTATTACGGATGGTTGACGAGACTTCAAGTTTCCTTCGAGACGAATTAACGCTTCAGAGATTTTCCTCTCCGGGCGGCGGTTCATAACTGCCTTCCAATCCCTCTCTGTGCCTACGCCTTTTACAGCGATCTTATTTGCTCGGGAGAGACGAGGGCCACGCCCATCGAGAATCATAATCAAGAAATTTCAATCAAATTTTATCCGCACGAACGAGCAAAGATGCTGGTTATAAGGTACTTCCAAATCTCCAACCCATTGGTATCATACGTAAGCACGTTTTCATTCCGTGGATAATGGCCAGAAATAGCGCTCGTTTCAGTAATTACCCAAAGTTCATTTCGTCAAAGCCGATAGCACTCATTCAAAGAGCTTTATTTTAAGCGCATCATTCCGTTTTGAAATGTACTCCCACACCATTGAAAGCTCGTAAAGATAATTGAGCCGATGAAATTCGTTCCATCAAAAGTGATCTTGGGAAATATATGTTAGCCCACATCTCTTGATGCGATTTGATTAAGACATCATCATCATAAATGAGAAACAATTATTCATTCAAAACTGGTGTAACTATTTTGTGACTTTGCTTTTACAACCAGACAAAGAATGGTGTTGAAAAGTAAGAGTTATATTCTCACCTATGAAAGGATTTACATGCACCAATGATTTCATGAATATCTGCAATAGTCATAGGTAAAACGGTTCATGATTTTTCCATTTATTTCTAATACTAGACTCTGTAAAAAGCGGTTTAAAAAATTAGATGAATTGGAAGGAAATGACGCATCCCTTCCACTCAAGTGGGGTTTTCTGTGACGTATTATTCATTAGATTGTAAAATAAACAGAAAAATGAAAAGATTGAGTTTTCGGGAAATAGTTTGCTCTAATGATCAATGGAATGCAGCCCATCTTTCTCAAGAGAGGAGAGTAACATGAGTCATTCTTGTTCGAAAGACCCTGATCGAAAATTACAACTCAATTTTTAAAAATACCTTAGTATTCTTTCCGATTTGAATCTATTTTACGCGATAAATGTATGAAATAGACTACTGCAGACAATGCACTCCATACACTATAGATTTGAAGATGCAAGTCCTAAATAAGTAATTAGTCGTTAGAAAAAATTCCTGACGTTAGGGAGGCATGCGTTCTTTGAAGCCAAGCCATCAGAAATTGGCAATATCAATTTTTTATCCAGATTACATGTAAACCTTTCGTAACTCGAAACGTGACCTGATATTTTTGAAAGAAGATTTCTGCTGAATGTAACGCTTATTAAGCTTCAATATGGATCAAAATTAACATTGGTAATATTTGATTAAAACTAACAAGTTTAGAATGCTAACTTTCGTGACTGGCCAAATTAAGATGAGAAAATCTTTCCCAAACTTCCTTGCACCAAAGGCAGGACGCGGCAGTTGCAGCCTCATTTTTTCCCCGGACGTGTATCTTGTTTCTCTCATTTAATTTGGCGAGGAGGCGACCGGCTTAAAAAGTTTCCCCATTAAAGAACAACTTGGCCGCCACGGAAGCAAAGGCAGGAGTTTACCACTACCACCTTCTGCATAGGAATTACGGCAACTTATTTCGTTTCCATATCATGGTTCTCCTTCTCCCGCACACACTATCACAGGCACACTCTTGACTGCAGGCACGTTTAGAAATGTAGAAATGGTCACCGCGTGTGTGCGAACGTCCGGGCGCCGATTTTGCACGTATCCCTCCCAAAGCTTCGTTCACTTAAAAAGTTCACCCTCCCTTACCCTGAAACGGATCATGGCCCGCATCCTTTACTCACTTCCATCCCCTAGCATTTGTTTTCTCGAAATTTAGGATGTGAGCGATGGGGTGACTTCTGACCCCTTTCTTGGTGCGTGGGGCCGCCACCAGGGGCCCTGGCAGCGATGTGTTTGTGTCACCACACGTGTTGGTATTGGTGTTATGTGGGCATTCCAGATGGTGAGGAGTTGGAGGGGGAAGCATGGCAAAAAGGGTAAGATGGAAAATTCTGACGACGCCGGCGGGATTTGGGGACAAGGAAAGCAGTGGACATAGAAGCGTTCAGCCTCACATACACTTAAGGATTGCAATCTCGGAGAGGTTATTCCATCCCGGAGTCACGGGTCTGTGATTTCCTCCCGGAAGATCCGGGATTTCTAAGGATACCATGAATATCTTTAACCAATTTTTATCTAAAAACAAAATATATTCTATGCAGTTATGGGAATTTTGAAGTAGTTAATTATAAAAAATGTTAACCAATATTGACTGATGACGGAATAAAACTACAATTAAACAAAATCACACAAAATTAGTGACCTACAAGTTACTTATGGTTACAATATCTTGACAAGATTAATAGTATAAATATCTTGACTGCAGGAGATGATGATGAATCCAAATACTCTAAACATTATCTTTCACTTTTGGTGCTGTCATGGCTTTACCTTTGCCAATTTTTATTCAGAAATCTCCAAAAATTTAAAAGGAGAGTCGTTAATATTATCACTAAGGAAATTACAAAAATTCTAAATACTAGGCAAAAAATATAATCCATGTTATGTATGATGAAAATATAATATAAGTTTCGTATCTGCAGCTATTTTTCTAATACACGTAACTACTTAAACTTAAACTCTTCATAAAATGTGAATATAGGTCTTCCTTGCAAAAATATTCTATTTAATTTTAAAATCATCATAATCATCATGAAAACTTATGATGATTTTAACTTCTTCAAGTATGACGCGGCTCTCCAAAAGCTTGCTTTTTCCGTTAAATCCTTCAAACTTGTTCTTGTACGATTGTTTTTATCAGGCCATCGTGTCTCATGATGTTACCGAGTAAATTGTGCCTATTTCTTTCTTTCTACAGAGCTCTTCCCTTTTTGAAATTCCGCATTATTCACACGATCTATCCATTTTTCGTCATCATTGTTCTTCATATAAACTAAAATAGCTAAGCGAAAGAAGCGAATCGCAACCTCGGTAAATCGGGGTTCGTGCGAACTTAGTTCTGCGGTTTCCGGATATACTCACATCTGCCGGTATTGCAGGCCGCACACACAACACATACAGTTGCAAGTCCACGCACACACACGTGACAGTCTGCGACGACGAGCGCGGAGAGACTCAAGTGCGGGTTATCAAGGGAGGGTGCAGATTGCGGGCGTGTATGTCCAGGGGAATGTGGGGAGGACTAGAGACGGGTGAGGGGATGGCTAGATGAAAAAGAAGGCTTGCGAGACGGCTGTGATCCTCCCAAGGAGTCGTCTTCTCGTAGCCACGGGAGATTAGGGCTCAGGCGTTGCATTGTGTCCACTAGAAGACGGGACAAAAAAAATAATGCATACGCGGAGTACGGAGGCGGCCAAAAGATTTTATCCTTCAGCTTCAAAATCAAGATTCCTGTGCCTGGTGAGGACTTCAACGGTCAGTAGAATGACTCTATTTCCTATACCCTCTCTCGCCTGATACTGGGAAAATAAAAAAACAATATATATTGTCAAATGCAAATAGCTATGCGCCTACTGTTCCATATAAGTTTCAACCATTACTCGGCGTAGGTTATGATTCATCTAACTTTATTTCCAGGCTTGACTTGGTTGAAATGCGATATATCCATGGCATAAAAACTACAAATTGTAATTTCCGCATTTTAAACTTAATGTAATACTATCCGCTATTAATAATTCACTATCGACCATAGTTTCGATATGGAAAATCACACAGAATGTCGAAATCATGGTTGGTAGTGGAGTTTTATATTAAAGTGCAGAAACTACCATTTGTAGTTTATATTTTATCTATAGGTCTGGCTGAACAAAACAAATACGTGGGATGTATAGACGAACGGATAGGTATATTACTCTGTTTGTAATAAGCAATTCAATTCCATAAAGGACTTCAATGTATGGTAGGCCGAATGTTAGGTGTTATTCCCTTACCTGTTAACACTTGCAGTCCCAGGAACCACGGCCCCATGCCTATAGAAGCAACTTGCGGGGTAGTATGTAGACTTATTTCTTTAAAAACGCTTGTCAATCTACTGCATGAATATGGATTTCAAAATATGCCTGACAACAACTTATTTATCCCAAAATATTATTTCCTCTTCATCAAAGGGAATTTTGAATTATAAATTTTTATTTGTCAGTAAATTTATCCCAGTTAATAACTATTAATTCCCTGTTAGATGATAATTTACGCCGACGGAATTGTTACCAGTTCCTTTCAGCTTGGGAGGCAAGGATTTGAAATTTTAAAATAATTATGCCCAAAGTGTGCAATAACTTTGTACGCACATTATGGATTCATTAAATCACACGTTATTATTAATTGCTAATTGATGAATGATATACTTTAACCCAGAGTGTGAGTGTGTTTTCCAAATGGCTGCACATAGAAGGAAATCGTAACGAATGTATGTTACGCATAATTGGTTATCGCTTCACTTAGCTTTTTTCATTTATTACTGACAGTTCCTTTGAAAAAATATTAGGAGTTGTATTCATTAGCTTGATGACGTATACATGAAGGCACTTCAACAAATATTTGGATAAAGAGAATTTCCTGAAAAACGATACAGAAAATAAAAGATCGCGATCATTCAAGGAAACACTGAAATGAATATTTAGTGACTATTTAATCAAAAATTTGTTACAGGCCATTAAAATCGAAACATTTTCAGTGGCTGATTAACTGTTCGTGACAATTGGCATAGTAAAAGCGTTCCTACACTACAAATTATAAAAAAAGTCGTATTTCGGCCGAGATAGTGTGATAAAAACAATGTGATTAGTCATGATTAGTGGGAAAATTTTCCACCAATGGCACATAATTGATAAAATACGTATTTTTATAAGTGCTTTGGGGGGTTAAAATTTGCTATTTTACGCGAATGCATTGTTATATCCGAAAGATAGTCAAAGAGACGGTGTACAGAGAATATGTATTATAATTGCGACATGAATTCAAATCTATTGTCAGAAATTATGGACCAAAACCGAGCCAAACAGGTGGATACACGGCCGCAAAAAGTAGGTCGGGTAATTGCAGGCAATCTAAGGCTTGCACAATGTACCTAAAATGGCTCCATGAAATCGAAATCCCCCGCCTTAGGAGCAATACTCCGAGTCAGTCGTCCCAGAGAATTGAACGTCGCATTCAATGAATACTTGCCTGCGGAAGCTGCGCTTCGTAAGCATTTCAGAGCGTGATTCTTAAAAATAGAACACACCCATTCGCCACAATAATTCTAAGTGGCATGCGAAAAAGTCACTGTTTATCATCATTCTAAAAACAAACTTCTTAGATTTCTTATTTGCTCAATTTCAATACAGTGGAACTTGGTTATAACGTCATCAAAGGGACCAGAAGATTTTTAACGTTATATCCGAGTGACGTTATAAAAAAAGCAGCCTAAATCTGAGTGAATACAATACAATACAGTGTGCCAGTGTCAGTGACCTTGTAGAATGTAGGGGTGGGAAGGGATAAGAGCTAGGTATGCGGGACAGTCCCCGCTCCCTCCAGACACCAATTAAACAAAAGAATTGTATCCCGTCACCAGCTAAACGTCCAGCTTGTGACCTGTTTTTGCTTTTGATGTTTCTACACATGGTTTCTATGAACTTTGGGACATAATACAATCACACTACCACTTACGCAACTTAAGAATCGCAAACTTTTTGACGCTATACCCGAGCGTAGCAATATTTGTTGGCAATATAAACGGGTTTTCGTACATCATAAAATGTTCAATTTCGGTTGGTCTGTATAAAATGTGACGTTAAGCCCGAGTTGACGATATAGCCGATGCCGTTAGAACCAGGTTCCACTGTATTTGTAATTATCAAATTATTTCTCACTTTCTCACCTTCCTCATTTTCCAGATTTTTATGCAATAAAATCTTTTGCTTTGAGTAGATTCCATTCTCCATAAAACTTCACATTTTACTAAAGAATAAAAATATAGCCATTAATAGGTACATAAGTGTTAAGGAACTTAAATCTTATACATTCAGCCTAAAGCATCACTTTTCGTCAGAAGAAGTCCAAATATTAAACGAATAAGGATTCACTTAAAGTAATGATGTAATAAAAGGATAATTAAGGCAGTAAAAAGTAGAAAATAAAACGCTTGATCACCAAAATGTACGCTACCTACCCACAAAATATGTCTCGATAAAGCCAGCAATTTGAATACATTACACCCTAGAAAATTTCGATTTATAATTTTTTAGCATATTTAACGAAAGTAAAGAAGTATAATTACATGAAGAAAGATTTCGTGCTTTCCCGGCGAATAGACTTAGTGAAGAGTTCTCGGGATCGCCACCGGGTCAGGAACTGCATAACTACCGACCGACGTTTCGTCCGTGTCGGTCTCGGTCATCGTCACAACCCTGAGGACATCGAAACGTCGGCAGTTATGGAGTTTCTGACCCGGTGGCGATTCCGAGAACTCTTCACTAAGTATACTTACATTTTCTCCTCCCTTCAAAAGAAATGATTATCACAATATATTTAGCTTGAGCGCTCAAACATTTACTGCATATCAATAATTCTACATTGAACCCCTTACTGGAGAATGCTGCCACCAAGAAAATTAATATTTTTTTATCTTTTATGAGAAAGATAAAGAAAGCAGGGATCTCTGAAAGCACTCTTTTCTCCCACTTTAAATACAACAGTAAATTACGCTAATAAATTATTTTAGATTTTCCAGGTGAATTAAATGTGAAAAATTTTGTCTGGCTTCTCACTCATCGATGCTTTGTGGAATCACCCGGTGCGAATCCCGTGAAATGTTTTCACAGCCAATTCCAAAAATATCGAGGCTAGTCTGGAAGTGAAGTCCTAGGAAGAAAACGGTGGTAGGGAATCGAAGTTATCTCTCATTCGGCGATGATAATGGTCAAAAGTAAAATTTGCCTTGATGGAATGGAAGAGGCAAGGACAGAGTGAGTAGATGGATAGGAAAACTTGCACCGAGACTCTCGTCTTGGTGCGAGTATACGTTGTTCTTTCCCGAGTATTTTGGAATGGCGCGCTTGTTTTTCACCTTTTTTCATATTTCACATTTTTATTTGATTAAAACTCATTCTTTTTCCAGTTAATTTATAAATCGTGCTCTAGACCCCTACGTTAAACAAATGAAAACTTTTATCTGCTATCTCCCATGCAGTAATAAACATTTTTTTTTCCTTTACTCCTTTCAAATAGTGCACCTTAAGAATAATTCTACTAAAAAATACCTTCCATAAATTTACATGAAAATCATTCCAACAATGAAAAGAAGGGCGGATTCTTTAAAAAAAATACTAAAGACTAAAAAATCAATAATTTTGAGTACCCAATTTTTTTCTGTACATCAATATTTCTCTGATAACTTCAGGCTTTACTTTGTGAAACCTCTCAATATTGGAAGTAAAAAAATAAAACTTTGTAAGGTTCACTATTATTTTAATATGGGCTCGACCCGGGTACATCTTAGAAGATGTAACCACGTTACGAAACCCGGGTCATGCCCATAGTAAAATAATAGTGAACCTTACAAAGTTTTATTTATTTTACTTTCAATATTTCTCGTTTCAATCCCTCTCGAAATCATACTGCAATCGAAATAATTCGGTCTTTTTATTCCTTTCAGACTCGCAAAAAATATTATTTTCAAGTCCGTCCTCTTCATTTTTTAATTCCAACGTCCAATCCATTGCACAGCAAAATATACCGAGGCTAGCCTAAAAGCGGAGTCCCGGAAAGCTGAAGGCGGAAAGGGACCTAAGTAATCCCACTTTCAGCGCTAATTATCGTCAAAAGCAAACGTCGTCGCGATGGAAGGAGGGAGTGGATGGGAGAAAGAGGTGCGGAGGTACTTGCGCCGAGCGGCGGGTATGTTGTTCTTTCCCGAAAATTTTGAAGGCGCGTCAGCCGTCGCTCCCGTTTCACTTGGCTGGCTCTTTTTCTCCCCCTGCTCCATATTCAAGTCTCCTCCTCTTATTTCAGCCGGGAGCGCACCATTTAGAATAAGAGGTGGGGCGGTTGGGAGAGGAAGGCGAAGGAATTGAACCTTTCCCTAAGCACGCATTCGATCTGGGCCTCCTCTCCCCCTCCTTCATAAAATGGAGAGAGAGAGAGAGGTGGGGGTTGTCGTGTGGATGGAATGAGAGAGTGGGATGGGGCAAACCCTTTCGAGCCCCCCCCCCCCCCCTTCCGCGATCTCCGAGCCTTACAAAGGAGGGTGGAGTGAGGGAAAGAGTTTGGCGGGAGAAGGAGATAGAGAGAGAGAGAGAGGAAATCAAATTACCACCCCTTCCCCCAAATAAGTATAATTAGGAACTTCGAAATGGACTTGAGGCTCGTCAATTTACAAGTCATATCCAGCCTTCCCCAACACACACACACACATAGACGGAGAGAAAGCCTTCCCTTCTCTCTCTTACCGCTGCTCCTTTCCTTCTCCCCGGCCCACGTTACAGCCACCCACCTCCACCGCTTCCTTCTCTACCTTGCCAAAAACCTACCCCGACTTCCTTCCTTCCCCGTCGTATTTTCGGGGAGGCACCCCCCCCCCCCCTCAACCTCCCACCCCTTCGTCTTGTCTCGCCTTTTCTTCACTCCCTCCCCCCCACCCGCGCTCAAAACCTCCCGACCAATCCCACAAGGGTGTATCACTCACCCCCCTTCCCACACTCACTACTCCTCCACCTCCTCCCACTACACTGCCCCCCCTTCCTCCAAAGTGCGCCTTTTTGATCGAATTGCGGACTCCCTAACTCCGTTATCTCACGAGTATTTCCCCACCTTCCTTTCACCCTTAACTCTCCCCTTCCCCCTCCACTTCTCATCTACTTCCTTCTTCTTCGCTTCTCTTACACCCCCAACACTTCGCCAACTAACCTTTGTTTGGCTTTCCTGTATTTCCCTCCAGCCTGGGCTAGGAGGGAAAAAATTGAATGCATAATAATAAATTTTCCTTTGCTTAACTTGCGATATTAGGATTTTTTAGTCTTTTCTGATATTTACACAGTCAAACAATTATAATCATTTCCGGCGATAAACCTACCCACGTGGGATTCAAACCCATGAGCTCTGGCATTGGAGATTATCCCACAACCACAGTGGCTATCTGGGTTGTCATCCCTTGCAGAGATTGACAGTCCTAAATTCACACAACCATATGCCAGTTAATACACCTATCCATGGTTCTTCCTTACTACTAGTCTTCTTCTTCTGTTCCAAGTACTTACCTCTAGCGGGCGGTGAAGAAGGACACGGAAAATGAACACCATAAAATAATCAAACATGGCATTGGATCGGGAATAATAGATTACTCCAGTGCACCGATCCTGGTATTGTAATGCTTATGTAGCTACGGTCTATTCCCTTATTTTCGATGCTTCTACCCAGTATCCTTCTTTCTCTACCACAAGAAGTAAGTACCTGGGCCAGATGGAGAAGGCGTTCGAAAAGCATCGCGATAATGAGTGAGAAGAAATAATGAGGGAGGGGGAAAAATAGACGTATAGAAAAATCATTTCTTATGTTTACAGTATCTTTCATGCAACTTTTTGCCTTGCCGACCCGGGTTCGAGGGAATTTCGGTAAGGCAAACAGGGGTCGGTCCAGGTGCAAAAAGGTGCTCTATTCCCATTCCTTCGCTTCTCTTCCTCCTCTCGCCTTATTTCTCCTTCATCCTTTGCCTCTCTTTTTGCTCAATCAGCACCCACTTTGGATCCGGGATGGTGACCGGTAAGTGGAGGATTAAAACGGCCTCATTCCGAGCGAGAGAGAGAGAGAGAAAAGAGGCTCCCTGGGGGCTGATGGAGGCAATGGTCTGCCCCCTCCACCCCCCACTTTTCCCGTTCTTTGATGAATTCGGGCAAAAAGAACGCAAAAGGTTTTAGCAGAAAATCGCTCCAAAAAGCGTCCGAGAGGGGGATCCCGCATTCCGATGCCCGAGCACTTGCTTGCGTGAGCACGATATCCTCCGACTGCGTTTACCTTTCAACGGCTTTTTGCTTTCTTTTCTCGCCTCCACCATGCCAGAAAATTTCATTTTCTCAAATTATCCAGATTACATCCATTCAGTTCTTGAAGCGTATTAAATTCAAGACCTTTACACCATTCAAATAAAAATTCAAGCGCCAGTGAATGCGATTTTAATCCAGTTAAGACGTGTAACTTAAATTCAGATACCCTATCCGATTTGCCCTATCCTCGACGTTTCTAACCATCGCATTGCATGCCATTTTTTTATCTTTTTATATGTTATTAGTCCTACTATCCTACTCAAATAATAAACAATACAAACCAAACAAGACAAAACTTAACATTATGAGCGGCAAGTAAATTGTCGGCTAGCCGTTTTGAATTTAGACTCAACGACGCGGGTTTGACAAGTAGAGAATTATTTTTTGTTGCGACTGGTTGGTTCAGCGAATGCATTTAGTTACTAATATTCAAACAGGTAATTAAAACAGGTAAAAAAAAATTAAAACAGGTAAAAAAAATTGAAAATTAAATTTAAAAAAATTAAAAAAAAAACAAATAAATCATAATTTATTTATTTAATTCTATGTTATAAATTATAATTATTGTAAAATGTACATAAAAACTGCATTAAAATAATTTCAATGCCCTAGATACCCCGAAATGTTACATAATAAGCATTTTTATGATAAATATAATTTTTTGATGTTTCAAAAACAATGTACTAAGAGTACTAAGTGGTTATTCGCCATTATCTTACAATTTTCACCTTTCCATAAATGTGCATAATTGGATACCATCTGAAATATACATTGAACTTCAAATGTATTGAGCTATAAGAATAAAAATTTCCGTAAATTAAGACGCGCACGTACTTTTAATTACAGGCTGTAGGCTTACAATCAAATATTTACTAAATAAATAAATAAACGTTTGAAATAGACTCACACGAGCATTATAAATTAATAATTTAAACATCTTCTTGCCCTAGGGTGGGCACATAGAAACACGGAAAAGAAAAGGAGGGAACCTATGGGGAATAGTTATTTCTTTCCAATTATCAATGGGACGCAGCCCATCTTTCTCAAGTGAGAAGAGGAAGCTTTTCTTCGTGTGTAGCATTACTCTTTTGTCAAAGCAGGCATTTGGATTCTATAAGAGAGCTATAGTACAACCATATAACATGGTTCTCCCTAGCATTCATATTCAAATACGTGGACTGGAAACAGTGTCCAGTAGCTGAGAGCGTACCTGAACAGCCGAACCCCGCGCCAAGTGCGTAAGATTCACGCTCCGACTACATCCCAACAGTCGACTCCTAGTGAGCCCCACCCATTCCGCCGCTCTCCCTCTCCTAACGACTTCCTTTGAGCACCGCAACGTCGTAAATATAAAAAAGCTCATTATGCTCCTTTCGGAAGAAGCCTCGGCAATCCTGACTTCAAACAACTCCAGTTGGGGGTCTGGAAGAGGATAATAAATGAAACGGTGGGCTTATTTTCTCTTTCAAGGAAAAGGGAGCGAAAGGGGTGGAACAAGGAGCTGGGAAACAGAAGGGGGTTGGTCTCTGAAGGGCTGTGCTGGAAAAGGGATCGAGAGAAATAAGGGATGCCGTAGGGGGTGGAGAAGAAAAGGATGGCTGAGGGCAAAAGACAAGATGGCGCTAACGGGACGATCTGAAAAAGGGAAGGAGTGTGAGGAAGTGGGGAGGAACGTATACACAGTCCTCGCGAAAGCTTCTAAATGCGCACAATAGGGAAAGTGGATTGTAGGGGGGGGGAGTAAATGAATGGAAGAGAAACTGAGTACATGGAAGTCAGAATGACCAACGTAGTGTCAGACAGAAACTCAATGATTAACCCGAAGGTTTGTTTGAACAGGTGAGGAAAACTGCTTTTATACGATTATTAATAAGAAGTGGAGAACATATGTCAGAAATCTGATAAAATCAAAATATCGCATAGTGATTCAATCAAGGCAGGTGATAAATTACATAGACGGGAACAAAAATCACAAACATTAGCTTGCCTTCCAATGAGGAGTATATGCGTAGGCTCCAGTTCGTCCCGAGGAGGCTTGATTTCAGTAGCCACTTAGGGAGCATTTTAATCGGTTTTCAAAAATATCCGTAACGCTGTAATGAGGCCAACCCATGTATTCTCAATACTCGCAAAACAATATTTAAATTCAGGAAGGAAAGCAATCATTTTTTATGAATTTGATAAATAATGTAATCACCAACATTAACTTCGTTGAACACCCCTGATTTCAGCTTACTTTTCCGTGAAACTCGGATCGCTCTGCTGGTTGCATTGTCAGTCCCTACTTTTGAAAATCCATTTCAATGCACTGTGGCAGACAGCATATTAGGTACCCGACTGGAAAATCCTCTATTATAATATTCGTGTTTCCACCAATGACGACCGGTTCTTAGAAAACTCTCATCCAATCCCAAAATCGTCTCCTACGCAATGCCGTAATCTTTTACGGGGACTGTAGATGGCATCCAAATGGGAGGGTTACGGGAGGACTTTTAGCGTGTGCGCAGAGGGTGAGGTAGGAGTAGAAATCGTAGAGGGAGAGAGGGGAAGGGGTTTTAGCTCGCAGAATAGGAAATGGGAAAAGGGCTGACGGGGTGGTTTGGTTTCTGCTAAAGAAGGTGCACGGCGCCCCCGTATCATGCTTCAACCTCCCGCGGAGATGGAAATGAGAATAAGGGGTCTTTCTAACGGTTGGATGTGAAAGGGAGCCGGGCGGGAGTGGGTGCTGGTGGGTGGAGGAGCGGGGTAGCTGCTTCTTTCGAGGCAAGATGGGTGCGGCGAGGTGCGGTGAGGGAGCAGAAATCGAAGGGAACTAGTCCTCGGTAGTATCGCTGGCTGCCAGATAGTGGCTAATAAAAGGCCAAGTACAGGAAAACCTTTCTTGTTTAAACTTGATCTTTCGTTTGGTCAGCAGTGATCTGTGCTGTTCATGGCCTACGTGGAAGCCATTGCAACTTGGTAGGATTTTACTTTCTCGTCTTTCGGTATGGTATGGTATGGTATTTGGAGGAGGCGACCGACAGCTGAGGTCATTTGCACCATGAGGGAAGGGTAGGTAAGTAAGGGTGGAGGGAAACCCGGCGTCGGCATTAGCCTGCTCTTGACGAAAGGCGCCAAGGGGACCACGGCTTTACGTCCCATCCGACGGACGGAGTGTTGCGCTTGAAATGTCTTCCACACAACATTCAAGCAGGGATCGGGCAGTCTCCGAAAATTCTCTGCCACCGCCGGGATTTGAATCCGAGCCCATGGGGTGGGAAGCCAACACTCTAGCCACCACACCAACCCGATCCCCCTCTTGGTAGGATTTAAAGAAAAAGACTCACTACATCTCTGATCAAGTCATGCCAAAAATCCATGCCAATCAAGTCATTCCACTGCATCTCGCCTGCCTCAGCTACTTTTTGCATGATAGGAGCGACCTTCAATAGTCACGCATACACAATCTACGATTACAAAAATTTATGTACGGAACGAAATTGCACCGTCGCATGAACGGTATCGTATACGTGCATTTTTATGTAGGATATAGTCTCTTAAGAACCTATAAAACCAGTATATGTAAGAATTATTTTGGTATTTTTTATTAAAAATTGAAAATTTACTATTCTTAAATTTCCTTTTTCATTTGTTTTAGATACAAAGAACATTTGTGGTGACCCGCACGATGAGGATGTTTCATAAATCTCTGAGCTGCATCAAAGCACTTCAAAAGCTACCTTACCAGGACCAATTATGAAGTTGCACAATCCAAAGTAAGTTCACCATGAGAGAGCATTAAGTTAGTTCTAAACTACATATTTTTTCTGCAATCTTAACCATATCGTTTGAAAATTGAGGCAAAAAACTTTGAAATAAGAGTGTGTGACACCAATTACAGCAGTAGATATACCAAATAAATGTTGAACTAACTATTGTGAGGGAAAAAGGCTCCAGATTAACCTTGCTCCACTACCATCGGTTCGCGGGGAAATTGGTATCCTTTCTGTATTTTAATGGTAAAGTATTCTCGGCGTACATTTCGATGAGGAAATACCAAACTCATCACATATTCGTCCTTTCTTTTCCATAAAAATTGGGAACGGAATACCTATAGTTTGCCTGCACCGAGTCAATAGCCTCTTCGTGTCCAAAATACAATGAAATTTGAAGAAATATTTTGTAAAAAGTGGTCAAGATTTGAATAAGTAAAATTAAACATTTCCAAGGCATTATCAATGCGAATTCATTCAGGTGGCCTGCGTATACTACACTAGGGGCAGTATAGCTGCGGCTGATTACCCTTTGTTGGAAACTGGTCGAAAAAGAGCATGACATCAGAATGGAAACCAGTTCTATCGAATATTGATGCCAGTAGGACAAAATATCCCATGTTGAGTCATTTTCCAATTGGGAAAATGTACATGTAAAGTGATTGCAAGAGACTCGCGTAACGTGAAGAAAGGAGCTAAGGAAAATTAACGAGGGCAGAGGAGGTGGAAAACATGGAAGCCTTGAGATATTCTCCTCTCACCCAAGGAAGTCTGAAGTGAGAAATAAGGGAACTGGATTAAAGGACTGGGTAGGCTGAAGGAGTTAAATGGAGAGGGGAGGTGGAGGACGTCTTAACAGATCCTTCCGTTGGAAAATAATTGCTGATAGCTGGAATTTACTGGCAAACACTTGAGGAGAAAATATTGAACGCAAGCAATTAAGAATTGAATTCAAAAATTAAATCACTAATCTCTATCGAAATATAATTTGAGGCGGTAAATTAAGTCATTCTTGCCCTCCAAACCCTTGACAAGTGAAATTAGGACTTTACAAAAGAACCACTAGGTCTCAAATAAGGTTCATTCATCTTAATCAAAGAAAATATTTATTGCAAAAACGACAATTTAGTGTAACATTGTGCAAATTCCGCAGCTTAAATTTACTCCAATTCAATTCGAAGGTAATTTTTTTAAGCCATGTCATTGTACGGAAAACTAAATGCATTCCACTTATTTCTCATTCATATCGGTAGCACAGGCCTAAATATCGAAGTATTTTTAATAGATAGGTACACAAAGGACAACCTATTAAAGGTCCAATAACCTCTTTGGCAGTAATGTGCAAATTATAATCCATCTGGTACATTTAAAACATGACAAAATTTACCCTCGTCATAAGTGGTCTTTCAAGGCGACTTAATAGGAAGTCAAAGTGAGCAAAAAAGATGTGCTTTGGCTTGATCACAATTCTAGTGTTAGTAACAGGGGCCACATCAATGAGGCAGAAGATTATTAAGCTAAGATCTTAAGCTTATCTTTACAACGCGTTACACCTTTAAAATATGACAACCGACGCTTCATTTTGAAATAAAATTTGGTAGCTCATTCCACTTAAAATTATTAAATTAAATTTTAAAATTTAGTTGATGAATATTTTATTAAGTTTCAAGAAAAAATTAATATTTTTCAATTGTTTAGGGCTTGGAAAAATAATTAGTGAAATATATCCTTCAATCGAGAAATTCGTGAACTTATCGCGTATCCGAGGGAAATCAACAGAAAGAAAGCCCAGAAAAGCATTAATTCTCCATGGTATCAGTGAGTGATATCAACAACTTTCCCTATCTCTCATCTTGGTATGGCTAAAAACCCAAGCCAAGCGGAGATTTCTTATATACTGGTGGTCGGAGCTCCCAGCCAATCAGCTGTCTTCTCCGGCTTTCTGCAGTTGCGGTGGTTTCTATACTATACTTGCTGCTTTCATTGAAGTTTCAAGCCGGCTAAAAATCCATTCACGTTCTGCCAAAATCTCTTTGAGCAGGCAACGGATTCAATGACGTAAACGAGTCTTTCAAACACGGAAAAAAATTCAACAGCGATGGATTTTTTTTCCAATAAAAGAATATTGTGGATGGATAAATAAAATGATATTGTTATCTACGAAGTAAATTTCATTACAAACCCGCTTTCATTTAGGTATTTTTATGCACCTCTATCATAATAGGCAATTAAAAAAACTAGGCAAACCAATAAATAAAGTGATTTTGATAAAACTTCACTGACTAATAAATTTGAATAAAAGCCTGATGAACCATTTCCGAAGAGTGCACTTGTACATCGAATGAGTGTGGATTAAAGATGGACATGGCGGAAGTATCGCTTTGATGACAGAACGGGAGTAGGAAGGGGGTGTTTGGAAGGAAAGGGAGGGGACCATGAGGAGTGAGTTGACTTGGTTTGCTCAGGAAGTTAGGCCGGGTACGGTAAGGAGAGGGGAACAAGAGAGGGATAATGGTCTAGGGGAAGACCCTGCGATCTCGCAGAGAATCTGCGACAGAGGATGAGACTAGCGTTGGCGTAATAACCAGTTAGGGAATGAAAATAAAGGCGACAATGATTGTGAAATAGTAGGGAGGTGGATGAGGAAAAAGAAGATGTATAATTTCAGAGAGCATTTTGGGTTAACAATTGATGAAATAGATTAGGAAAACTGACCTAGAAAAATGAGAAACTAAATATGGCTGGTATTGGTCAACAGCATCATTTCATGCCAAAAAAATCTATAAAGTTTAGCAAAGTGTCTATTTCTGCAACTGCACGGCAAATATGCCACTACTTTAATTTTCATGCCTGTGAAAGCCGCTGGAATTCATGCGTAAAACATTAACAGATACCTTTACCAATGGTCATATGACCACATGCCCTCACCGATTCTATGTAAATTTTGTATGTAAATGTATTCTATTTAAATTTCGCTTGATTGCACAAAATTAAAACCATAGCATTTAAATTTTCTGAAGACATCAACTACCATTTGATATTCATGTCAAAATAGAGGAAAACAATTTGAATGGTTGCTGTTAATTTCCCCATTTTTAAATCAGTGAAAGTGTACTACGTACCCAAATATAACAAATTCAAATTTTATGAATAAGTGAATATGAATCTTTATGCTCAAAAAACAATTTAGAAGGATGTTAGCACAGCTAATAGAATGGAAAGTAAGCTCATAATAACACAAATATGTTTACGCGCAAATTCAGAGGAAATGATGTATATTAGACCACTACAAGAATATAGACAAAGCATTAGCCTTAAAAAGTTATTTAGTAAAAGGGTGAAAATTTATGCATTGGTGTTTAATAACATACTGAACTCTTTTCCATTTATGTATTACAATATTTTGCGCCCTTTATCTTATTATGTAACTAAATCCGCAGTAGTGCTATGAAATAGAGATATTTTATCACGGTATTATTACTACTAAAATTGAGTGATATCCATATAACAATGTTGAAAAAATTATGGAAAAAATATGAAAAATCGATGCAAATAGAAACTAATATTGTTTGAAGGAATGTCTATGCAATTACGCAGAAAGAAAGGTAATGCTGAGTATGGTAAAGTGAAAAAGATATTTTTGAAATAGTAAACGAGTAGGTAATATATATGAAGACAATAAATGTGCAGAGGAACGAGGGAATGTATAATATGCGTTGAAGGAAGACTAAAGAAGAAGTACTGACAAAACGCGAAAGGTTAGAAGTAGATTGGGCTACTTGATATTATTAATGCAGGAATGAATAGGAAACCGCATTATAACGTAGATAATTGCTTGTAGCCACCGAATACATAGGAATAGTACACATATCATGGATTTATGGATACGTACCGCCCTCTCTTAAATTTTCTTCGATAGATTAGTTCCAATGAAAGTGATATAAAGTAATTACCTATTCCGTTTTTAATAAAAAAACAATTTTGCAGAGAAATACATTTTACTGATATTTTATCAAAAATAATAATATCACTTGTAGTGAATTATGGAAAAATTGGTCATATGACCTAAGTGCCTTCAGGTAATGTCATGCTTAGAGATTCTAGTTGAACCTCTGCAACCCCTAATTTTTTAACGATGGATCTTTGCATAACTTTCAAATGCGATTGGGCCAGTATGAAGTCCTTGACTTAAAAATATACCTGGATATTTCACTTATTCTCCTATTTATTTTCTTCGCTCTCTTCTTTATTCAATTTCGAAGCCCCGTTTTACTCACTCCCGATCATCTCATCCATAGATCCTTTATGACACCGGCATAATGAGGAATTCACGAAGAAAAAAGGATCCGAAGAAGCTGGGGAGGAGTGGGGTGGCGTGAAAGAAGATGTCATCACTGCCGTTGATGATGATGACATAGGGGCGGGAGATAAAGAGGGAGGATTTCGGGGAAAATTCAAAGGAAAAGGGGGATAGTATGGGGATATATATGCGCATGGGTTCGGGAGGAATGGAGGTGAATTCCTTATCTGCGGAGATGGAGAAAAGGAAAGGGTTGGCTCGAGGCGTGGCATTGACGGAGTGAAAGTGAGGAAAGGAGGATTTTGGCGGAGGGTGGGGGTATTGTCAATGCCCCCGGCTATGACGCAGAATGAAGATCTGATGGGAATTAAGGTTGGGAAAGGGGGACGCGGGTTAGATCGGTGGATCGTGGATACACGGGTGGAGCCAGAAGTTCGATCGATATTTCACGTTGGCTCAGGTAAAAACAATAAAACGAGACTAGATTTAGAAATACACATAAAAAGTTTAATATTTACAATATAAGAGTTTTTTTGCACTCATAGTTGTAAATAAAATTGATCTTTTCTAATATATATTTTTATTTGGTCTTTGACATTTTACGGCTTCGTTAGGATTTTGAAACGGGGGTTGATTATTACTCTTGATCATCAAAAGTCACAATGAACCACGAATTTTTAACCAAATAAGGAAATGATTTCGAGTTGACCATTAATTATACATGGTACCGGAGTAGAAGTAAAATTGACCCCATGAACTGGGAAATGAAGGTATTTTAGGCATTTTCCTTCTTAAGACTGATGATTTACGCAAAAAAGAAAACTTTATTTAAGCCTTAATCC
The DNA here is from genome assembly GCF_921293095.1 of Ischnura elegans. Lineage (NCBI taxonomy): Eukaryota > Metazoa > Arthropoda > Insecta > Odonata > Coenagrionidae > Ischnura > Ischnura elegans. The sequence goes on from NC_060249.1 coordinate 105,915,388, forward strand.
TAAAATACAACTTAAGGTTACACAATAATTTTAAACGACGTAATATTAGTGGGATTGTCTATCAAACCATAGTTTTATGTTCTTAACAATCATTTTTTGCTGACCCGACTATTCAATAGTGAAACACATAAAAGGATATACGCCATAATTTTAAATTTTCCAGGAATATAAAGACCATCTGCCTCAGATATTTCCATCATCAAAAGGTATTCATCCAATATAGGCATTCCCATCGAAGTTGAGCTTGCGAGAGCGCGGATAATGGATAGAGAAAAGATGCTACGTCCTCAGCATGTCCCCTCCATCCCTCAGCTACGATGAGGGATGGAGGGGACATGCTGAGGACGGCATGGGGGGGTGAGGTGGGAGGAATACTCCCAGAAAAGGAATACAGCAGCGTTCTCTTCAACCTGTCTCACCCCAACCCCTAGTTTCCCTCCCCCTCACCGGTAAGAAAGGATTCGAGCTGGGAAATATGAGGGAGGGCGAGGAGGGGGGGGGGGGTTGAACGTGGGAATTCAAAGACGGAGTGGGATGAGGTGGAGGGAAAATTTCGGCAAGAGGGCCCCTCTACTGAGGAGAGGAAGGTTTTGCGCTCACGGCATGAGGTTCTGCATCAAGGTACTTTTCCGTTCGCTGGCGATACAACTCAAGAGCACCTTATATCTTCTCCCTCAGAATCGCAGCAGCCCTCATGCCTCATACATCTCCGTCCCATCTCCCTACTTTATCTCGCCAACTTGCGCGCTCATTCACACACACACACACACAGGCAGCTCACCATCGCGCATCTCAAAGATTTAATGTGCCTCTATCTCTTCCTAGATGGCATCATCAAACGAGCTGATGGATGCACGACCTAGAGTGCGATTCCTCATACCACACCCTCCGTGCGCCTGCATTCTCGCCGACAAATGGATCGAGGGGAAAAGCGCAACCCCGTCCCTTGCGAAATTTTCCTCGCCAGTCTGGAGCAATGGAGGTTTATCACAGTTTTCGTATTGGACTATAGCATTGTTCACGGCTCCCTTTAATGAGGACTTGTTTAAAAGAACAAATTTTCAAAAGCTATTGAAAAGAGGTTTGATTAGTTCACCATGAAAATTTTATTTATACAAGATAATTCTTCATAACGGGGTAAAGTTTATTCTTGTACTCTCCTCTCCCTATCGATTTATTTTTTTCAAAAACGACCACCGACGTTTGTTATTTGCTGAAATACCAGGGAAATGGTGCTCTAAATTAATGAATAAGGAAGGTATTTCTCAGATTTTCCTCACGCTTAAAAACTTCTTTCGGAGGTGTTCCATATTACTTGTAAATAACAATGATGTAGTTTAAGCTATCATCATAAATCATTGACAGATTGGCAAAGAAAGGCTGTAAAGGAAAATATTCCCCATGATAAATATAGGAGCAGTAGATATAACATTTTGTGCATACACTTTAACATTAAATCATTGCATACCATGCATTTATATACAACCGATTGTCACAGATATAAATTTTTAAGGCCCGATACGGAGTACACGTGGTTATTTTCGGAAGAATCACTACTGGAGAGCATGCTTTCTACATTTTATGGTAGTTTTTCAAGTTCTCATGTGCAAAAAATTCGTTCGCTTAAAAAAAATTAGCTATCTAAGTAATTAAATATTATTTGGCGGAAATTTTCGCCTTTTAATTTCAGTTAGAAGACATTAGACTGGATGTAGCAATAATACTCTCATTTTAGATATTCACATGTAATTAGTCAGGATCATAATTTCTATTCCCTTAAATCGCATCAATAACTCAAAAAAGAGAAAAGCATCTGAATACTACTGACACAAGTTGTAATCTTAATTTCAATGTTAGAAATTTTTCTCGAGAGCAAGCCTTTAGGGTCGCCTTCACAGCTAGCGCGTCAACTACATCTCCGTATTCGTTACACGCGGGTTAACTTTTATCTTTGGTGTTTCCATGCAAATTGAGGCTGAATATTCTAGCCTTATCGAATCATCGCCGAAGAGGAGATAATTTGCCCTTAGTCAGAATTTTAGGTGGAAGGAAATGAAATTGAACTTCACCTCACGTGCGCAGGCATAACGGAGCTGAAAAAAAGGGAAGGAAGGAGGCTCCACCGCCACCACGCTGACTTTATAAAGGGGAATCCTCAAATGAGAGCTCAGATCCCCATTCAGAAGGGGGAATCAGCCGAAATCCAACCACCCTCCTCGTGCCTAGCGTTTTACATCGCATCAATTGAATAACTCAAACGCGAACAATTGAACATCGCGCCCGCGCAAGGAAGGTTGCGCAAGCCCGAGAGAGAGAGTCAGTCTTTCCATCTACTCGCCTCCTCTTCCGCGAACGTAAATAACTTCGCAATCGCTCCGCTAAAATCTTAAAGGAATAAATTGAATCTTAAGGCTTTCTCGAGCGCCGCGCTTTTAGATAATGCCATTTGGCGGGGAGCGCAAAAGGGTTTGAGATGCTCACCCACCCTCTCACTACCAAATGAGGAGAAGTCGACTGTTTTATCTCATGCATCCTTCACGGGGGTAGGAGAGGGTGAAGGGTGGGAATATAACCTATCCTTATCCACCTTGCTTCTCAGAAGAAGAGTGCTATACATCTTAGGAAGGGTACCACTGTGTCCCGAGGGAACCGAAAAGGATCTAAGAGAGACGAGTAAGGAGAAGAATACTTTCTAGTTTAAAAAGTACAGTACCTCGGTGGAGGTACTGTACTTTTTCACTTCGGAGGAAAGCTTCGGTGCACACTGTTATGATGTCTTATTCTATATCCTTCTACGTTTTCGTAGGCTAATGCATTTCCAGCGTATTCTATGGGAATTTTCTGCTGTCATTACGAACATAATGTATTCCAGTAGCGTTTTTTAGGATAATAACATAAAAATAACTTTAAGTTTTCATAATTCGGTATTTTTTCCTTAAAATCTTAACTTAGAAACTACATACGTATGTTATTATCTGAAATACTCGATATTGTACCTTAATTTGAAAGCTAAGATATATTCCATTTATGAATATAAAGATAAGGAATAAAATAAATGAACGCAAGTTTTTTGCTGAAATTTCCTCGGCGATAATGAATAATCTCTAAAAATACGTCCGAATATTCCTTATTGCAGTTACTATATGTTCATGAATTGGTGTTTCACACTGACTACATTCAAAGATATAGGACGTCCTGCTGCTTTTATTTCTCGAGATTAACGCTTTACTCCAAGGTAATGAGTTCCATAAGGTTTCAATAAGATACGAAAATAACGTCATTGACGTAAAAGTTCAAAAATATTATTTACGTTTTTGTACTCAATCTACTAAAAAAATTTCATTTCCGAGTCATATATTGCATGAATCATAGCTGAGCATTTTTTACGTAGGTCCCGACGTTTTACTGGTTTATGCACCATAAAAGCATCGATTATAACTAGACCATAAATATCATTTTGATAAAAGTTTTTAATATTATATTAAAGCAAAATAGATACATAGGTGGGTCCCACTACTAGTTGCGATCCTATATTAGCCGAGTTAAAAGCCAATGAATGCTAAAATTTAGTAGAATCACGTTAGTTGCATTTAAATGGCGTAGCAGTCTGTTGATAAAGACATAAAAAGCATAATCATAAAATATTTTTTACTTTCACTATATTTAAATATTTGTACAAAATGCCACTTAGCGGTGAAACATGCTGTGTAAAATTTATTAGGGTGGGTTAAAATTTATGGTTTAAAAAATAATAAAAATATAAGAAGTGATATCCGACATTTTAAACTCGTTTAATTACAAAAATTAGCCAGCCTTGAAGGCGGCGGGGTTCAATCCTCGCCAGCCAAAACGAGGGGCCCTGGTTCGAGTCCCACCTGGGTACAGGTGCTTTTACATAAGTTGCCCAAATATATTAAAATGATCATAATTGGGGGAATATGTGATTATTACAGATATTATTACTTGTCGAATTTTCCAGTTAATTTTCATCCTTATTTATATTCAATAATCATCAATTTGGAAAGTATGACTTATTATTGGTGTAAAGATTTCTTGGGTTTTGCATCCGGTCAGGTCCCTTATGTCTCCTTACAACGTTTCGATAAGCAACTCGCCCATCGTATTCAGGGATCCAGGATCCAACGCCATTGGATTCCTGAATTCATTGTATTCCTGTATCCCTGAAGACGATGGTTGCTTATCAAAATGTTGGAAGAAGACATGGAGGACCTAACCCGGCGCAAAACCCGATAAATCTTTGCTGATATTGCTCGCCCGGAAAGAAAAGAAAACATTACATGGCTTATAATTAACAAAATGATCGAAGATTATTTTGTTTTACAGTTTTTCCGCCGCGGCGGAAACTCGCTAAGATACGGGTATAGGATGCTGGGGATAGGAGGTGGAAGTTGATACCTGAGCGGGAGGGAAGGAAGGTGGAAACCCACGCCTTGGTAACCGTCGAACGCCTTGACGCGGGCCACCCACACAACACCCGCCTCGTCAAATCGCGATCCCCCCACCCTGAAAGAGAGGAGGATCTCGGGCTAGAGATCGGAAAGGCGGCGTCGGCTATGGTTTAGGGAGAGATGGCGCGGGAGAAGAAGAAGAAGTAGTAATGTTGACTGGGGGGTGGAGAAGGATTTTGAGACCGAGGGGTTGAGAGTTAGCGAGGAGAGGTGAGGGTGGGGGCAATCCGAGTTTCCAACCGAAAATAATTGAGGCGTCGGCACTTTGGAGCGCCATCCCTTTGTGAGAAGTTGGAATGAAAATCGTCGCGACGTATTCATGAAATATGCATTTGGGCTGGAAGGAAAGGAAGAGGGGGTGGAAGAGGGTGGGTGGAGGAATTGATGGGTTGGGATACGGGGTGAGGTACGGTTGGAGCGAGAGGCTGTAGTTTTAAGGGGTGAGCATGGCTAAGCCAAGGATGGAAGGTTAGGGGTTTCGTCTTTCATGCCTATCTTACCCCTCCCACTCACTGCCGATATCTCACCAGTCAGCAAATTGAAAGAGGATGAAATTGTCAGGGGGGATATCAATTGCTAAAGTAAAGTAGATAAAATTACCTACAACTGTAAAATGCAGTAAACTCATATTTCCTGGATGAAGTGAGTATAAAAATAAAAAATGTTTTTGTTTCACTGGTTTTGTTCCAATTCTCCAAAATGTACAAAATAGTACACGCTGATTAATCATAGGTGCATGGCTAAGCCAAGGAGGTTATGATAGATAATTAAGTGGTTCTGTCTACAAGGAAAATCTCATTTCTACCTCTCACTTTCAATTCTTTAGCACTCAACGGAAAGTAGAATATAAAATGTTTAATGGGAATCTCTTAATAAAATATCTACAGATTTAAATTTTTGAGCTTTATTTATTAACTGTTGCAAAAGCAAATACTGCGATTTAGAGAAAATATTTGTGAGATAAGAAAATGAGTTGTTAATCCACATAATTCTAATATAAATAGTGTGAGGCTGAAATGGAAGTGTTTGTGTCTTACATGAAAGTACTTGAATGCGTTATTGAGGATATTTGCCTCAGCCCAAAAGGTTTTCCTTGAAAGGATTAGATAAATACGTCATACATAAAGAAAGTAACACTGTCAGAACCATATAAAAAACTATGTTATCAATCACTTTTAAAGTGGATAATTTTAACAAATTAAATTTTTTCAGTAGTAACTCTCATCGGTCCCAAAAAAAATGTTGCTGTTATCTATTTGATCGTAATAATAAAGCATGTAAACAGCCTTTTTTGACAAATTTTAAGTTTAATAAATGGTCTAATCCATGTGAGTGAGTACAGTTATGCAAAATATAGCTGTATGGAGTGCAAAAGGATTTGTCTCCTAGTTACTCACGCCTTCCCCTCGCTTCCGCGCTTGTCAGCAAAAAGTATAAGAGGGTGAAATGGTAAGAGATGTAGCGGGGTGGGGGTGGCGGCGGTGACTACTAATAGTATGGGTAAGGATTGGAGAGCTGGGAAGACATGGAGGGGGACATATAGAGGGTCGAAAAGAGAAGGGTGGAATGAACAATGGCAACTTCGCCTCCAAGGTGACGCGGAAGATGGCTGGAGAGAAATATAAATGCGGGGCACGGCGGGGAGATGCATTAAGGTCCTCTCTCCCGCGACAGATTGCGTTTGAAATGTAGAAAAGGGACGCGCGGAGGGTTCGAGTTTTAACGGGGATTATGCGGCGGAGTGGTAAGGTCGTGTGGGTGTGTGAGTGAGTGTGGCCCTGGGAAAGCAAGGGTCCCGCGTCGAGGAGGAGGAGTCGTGGGGGAGGGGCGGGTGGCCAGGGTTAGGGAGGCGAAACACTCCTTCCTGCCCCCCAAATCGCAAGGGGCCAAGACGGGTGATGGCAGGATGAAAGGAGGGGGTCAGGGATATATGAGCAAGAGTCAAAGATCTAGATATGCAGAGGAGTCCGAAAAATACACCCGAGTCGAAAATATACAACACTAGAAAATGACAAATGTTTGTCCAGTAAAGAGCAATGAATCTAGGTTTTTTCTATGGTAAATTCTGGATGTATAATTTACAAGTATTAATTTTTATTCTAACAGTGTGCCGGAAAATAACGTGGACCAATTACTAATTAAATTTCAAAGTTAAACTTTTCTAATATAAGCATAAATATCTATGAGAGAGCTTCAACGTAGCTTCGTAGTGAAACAAAGCTAAATCCAACGTTGAACTACATCCTCGGATTTACTTTGGGTACTGGAAAATTAAGCGGTTAAAAAACAAAAAAAATATTGCTTTATCTCTTTTCCTCCTTCGTGAGCATTAAATGCAGTGGAGATAATATTTCCGATCGGAATTAATTGCTTGAAAAACAACTTTATAGTCGTATTCGGCCAATCACGCGATCTCCGATTTTTCCATTTCAATCAGCATAAGCTAGGAAATATTCTTGTTCATATTTAGTCTTAATATTTCAACTCTATGTTCAGAATAACTGTTAAACACTGACTGCCCATTTCACAATCCATTGCATTCGTAATGAAGAGGAATACTTTTTTCAATGTAACACAAATGAATAGTGTAGAAGCAACGCATTACATTGAAGATTTACTCAAATATGTGATGCATAAAATCTTGTTGCAACATCGCAGACACCAATCTCTGGAAAAACTTAAAATTCCTTCTTCCCTCATGAGCATATGACATCCACTCGTTTCTAAATTCTGGATTTCTGCCAAGAAACCACATTTTTTTCTTCGATTCCAGATATTTAATAAACGAGGTAAAGTTTTACGCGCCAAGCTGAGCCACATATTCGCATAAAAAGAATAGGACATTGGCCAATAATGTCTAAAAGGTGGAATCGTGGCTGTTATTTTCTTTGTGTTCACCATAATGCTTTTAGAGAAACGTGAGCGGCAAAATTAGTTGGCTTGATTCTAAGACGTCGAAGGCATGTAAATATTTCAACTCTATGTTCAGAATAACTGTTAAACAGTGACTGCACAGCAGGAATATGAATATTTCTGATTATAAAACCCAAGGGAAAAGCATGAAAATTAAGAAGTGGCTTACGGATTGTGAGTTGCAGGAGGGATTGGCGGGGCAGAAGTTGTGAGAGCTTCCCAGGAGGCGGGGGGTGAGAAATAGGAAAGGGGAGGGAGGCAGGAGGGCGAGGAAAGGTTTCGGAGAGGGGGGTGGGAAGAGCCGTAAGGGATGAAGAAAGACGATCCCGAGGCAGACGTGAGTAATTAGACAGCGCGACAGCAGGCGGTTTGAGGATTCCGTCCTAATTTATCGGATGGAAAAAAATCCACGCAAGAATGGAATTAAGGGGTGGCCCACACCCACTTAAGCTCCCTCCTCCTCCCTCTGCTCTTCTTCCATTGTGACCCCCCTCCCTTCTCTTTCCGCCCCCCAGCGCTGATCTCTCAATTTCCCCACCCACTCAATTCATTCCTCATGACATGTCTTCCCCACTTTCGATCCCACTTGCTCTCCAAATATCCATGAGAAACGTGAAATGTAGCATTTTCCTCATTTAGTAGTGTAGAATTGCAATGATCCATAGCTAATTTTCTGATCGGAAAATTTATAATTAATTTATAATACAAAATGCCAAAGTTTTCACAACCTGTTGCATTCGTAATAAAGGAGAGCACTTTTCTCAAGGCAACACAAATGAATAGTGTTAAAGCAATGCATAATATTGAAGATTTACTCAAATAAGTGTAACATAAAATCTTGCTGCAACATCATACACACCAATCTCTGGAACAATATGAAATTCTTCCTTCCCTCATGTGCGTATCACATTTATCCAGCCGTTACTAAATTCTGGATTTCTGCCAAGGAACTCGTTTGTTTTCCTCGATTTCAAAGATTCCAGATATCTTATAAACCATAATGCTTCTGGAGAAGTGTGAACGGCAAAATTAGTTACCTTGATCCTTAGACGTCGAAGGCAAGGAAAATCGCTAAAGGTAAATGTACTCGTCAAGAAAGCGTACAGTGACCAAAAAGTCAATAAAAGGAGGTTTGCGCTAAATTTTGAGCAGAGCTCCATGAAGTTATTTCCATTAAATTCTCCATACATTTATGCTCTCTTCCTTCTAAGCGTAAATTTCCTAAAATATGCTACGATAAAAAAGCGAATCCGTTGGTAAACATCTGCAGTAAATTTTAGAACTAAAATTACTGAATGTTTTCTCATTAAAATATTTTTAAATCAATACTAAACGCCTATATTCAACGCCAAAACTTTATACCAAGAGAACTTCAGAGTAAATCACATATGGGGAAGATAGAATGCTTAATCTAAAACTCCCCAATACACATGCAAAAAAATGACAATATAAGAGTTGCTTAGGTATAATTCCTTACCATTTCCTTAAAAGTAATTTCCTTCACTGAAATTCCCTTAACTTTTTTAAGTATTTTAAGGTAGCGAAAATCAAATCATCCTTATAATATAAACTTTTAATCGTCCTAAAATTAATTATGTTTTGAAGCCTTTCAGGAGACGCTAACACTGATAATTCCACATCTAAATATTAATCTCATTTCAAATTATACGCAAAACGATCAATTTTAGCAAGAATTTTGCATCACTACGACCACATGGAAGATGGGACAAAATTAAACTCTTTCCCGCCTGCATAAGCCGAGAGGAGATTACACATTTTTGAAAAGAACTCGGCAAGCGCGCTTGCATTAAACTTCACTAATTCATGTGGCGCCGTCGCGCGCGCTTCAAAAACTTCTCTCGAGTATAAGATTAAAGCCGCGATGACACCAGGGACTAAAAGTGCATCGCCGTACTTTTCTGGAGTAATCCTTCAGTGACCCTAATCTCTTTCCCTTTCCCAGTCCTCAGAGCACCGCCTCTTCCTCATATATTGCCTCAACCCTTTCGTCTTGCCTCCTCTCCTCGTCCCTCATAATCCCATTGCAGGCATGCAAAGGCAACGGACAGTCTGTGCATCCTCTGCGCGAGTCTACTTCCCCGCCCCCGACTGCCCCAACAGTGCAGAAGCGAGGTCCCTCTCTCAGGAATTAGAGCAAGTTCCACGACGGCCCGGAGTCCTCGAATGTCATTAAAAGACCGACGAGGAATTATTTTCGCCTCTTCCTCCTCTTCCGCTGGAGGGGTTTTAGTGTCCCGCAGGAATATCATATCGAGAAGACGTCCTCCATGTTGAATGCCTCACCGATATAGCGGCGTCCACAGTTCCCGAATGCGAAGAGTATTCGGGCGATTCCTAGCAACTGTGCTTCCCATAAAATTGACTCATGCCTTAACTACGTTAAATGTGAAGCGGCCATCACAACAAGTTTAAGTATTCCAAGAAGTTTTTAATAGGACATTTACAAAAACTGAATGCCATTACAGACAAATGTACCTCAGTTTGCGAATCTACTCTGTGAATTGATATATTACGCTTTGTACTTTTGTTTAATACATTTTTAAACTAAGATGTATGATTTATCAGTATCAGTACATGGGAGTGACTGCGTTGATAGATTTCAAGATTACTCCGCTTTTAGAGAATATTTACACCCTAAAATTATTTTCTAATTGAGTCATATTTGTGGGACTACGGCTGGTCTTTTATCAAACGAAAATTAGTAGACGAACGCTGTCGAAATTTTTCTGGATGATATTTTCCCATTTATCTTCAATAACCCTGAAGTAAATTTCACTTTGGAATTACAGCTTGCAAAAATGGCTAAGATATCAATTCTAAACGAAATTATAGTGATAGTATACACCATAACTGTCGGAAATACTTTAAAAGACTGGAACTTGAGATAAATAACTAAAAATATTAGATTTCATAAAGGAAGTTCTTTACAGTTAAGGTGCTTAAGCTGAAGTGGAAGAAAGAAGAAAGGGTGTGCAAAATTATATGTGGGAAAGAATTTCTCCCCTAAAAAGATTAAGTAATACTGGAAGAAAAGTTAACAACAAAGGAGAAGTAAAAGTTAACAAAATTCCGAAACGGAAAAAATCACTTACTTAGATGGAGACTCGAACTAGAATCCCCCAAATCATGTGATTAGCGGATTCTTCCACAATAGTACGCCAATGACCTGGTTATTTCAAATAATACAGTAATATTTTCCTTGTTCATGGATTCAATTGCAATCAGCTTGTTATCCTTGGACACCCAAGGGCAAAAGTAGATAATCTCTCTCTTAGGATACTTACAATTGAAAGGCTTTCATCGAAGCTGAGAGGGAAACCTAAGTTTCTCCCACAGCCTCAATTTAAAATCCACAAATTCTCGCACCAGCTATTTTCCCTATCGCTTCCTTTCCTAGAAATTCTCTTTTCCTCACCCGCGGCACCTACTGAACAATCACCCGATCCTTCTGCGATTCCCAGAAAGTATCACCAGCACCCTATACCCCTCTTCAACCCCTCTCCGAAGAACACCACCCATCCGAACCAAATTCCCCCCAGCGCGTAATCCCGAGCCGTAGCCATTTTGTCTCCCTATGAGGACGAACCGCGTTTTCGCAAGTGGGGGCGGCAGTGTGTGTTGGAAGCGGGATTGGAGGCCAGAGAACGAAATAAATTGACTTCATTGGATATTCGGGAGATGCAGCGACCGTGCCCGTAGCAAAGATATCCTGCTGGATCGCGACGGAAATAAGCATCTTTCCGGAAATCCGTGCGTACTCTCGATACTAGGAGTGCGCGGTACTATAGGAGGAAAGTTCAAGGCTATACGTTGTCAGAATATTTGAGCAGATATGTTTTTCGTAATACTCCAAAGGTTACGTAAAAAATTATGGGAGGGGTAAATTACAAATTGAGGGAATGTCCCTCAAGGAGTTCCATGAGAATAAGTACCAGGGGAAATTAAAGATGGACACATTGGTTGGGGTGAAATAAAGGATTTCCGAACAGCAATCTCAGGATTGTGGAGCAACGAATGAATAAATAATCCTCATTGGGTATGGATTATGAGTCTCGAGGTACTTATAGCATCTCTAGATAGAATGAGAATGAACAACGAGTTTTCATTATAACTGCATACAATGCGAAAAATACTGTGGACATTATTGCTATGGTACCTATTCGACAACTATACTGGGCTCAACTGGGCTACACTACGCTAGACAACATCCAAAGTTACATTTTCATAATATTAATTGCATTGAACAGGTATACTTAGCTTTCATATGACTTCATATGACACTTTGATATGACTTCATTTTGTATTAATGGAACCAAGTGTAGTTAATTAGAGGAAAGTAGTAAATTGGATGAGGTAAAAAATTCACTAACTCATTATTAACTTTGTGGTATTCCATTATAAGTATTATTGGATATTACACTATTAATTATACCACTGCTTTATCTTATACCATTTAAAGGCAGTGTTGTAAGTAATAGTGTTTTATCCAAGAAATCATCGGATGAGGTACGCCAAGGTGAAAGAGCGGCAATAACCAGATGACAAAGAGGGTTTACGAAAAGAGTAAGGACAGCATACATTTCATGAAATTTCTAAAGAAGCGGTATATTTAAAACAACAAAATTATTTGTATAAATTTGATTAGCGCTAAATATACGAAGATTATAGCAGCTTATTTCTTACTGTATCATAACTATAACAAAATTTATTTCTCGAATCAATCTCGTACTTTGGTATCATGAAATTGTCATTTTATACATGTGTGTCTACACGTCTCTTATAAGAAAAAATATAACAAGATGATCTGATAGGAGAGCTGAATTTTTGATCTATGATGATCAAGATGGTTTAAATACCTTGCGGTATCTATATTGTTTCTTAAACAAAAACGAAGTACAAAATTAATTCGATGGCGCGTTAGTAGTGGAGTAAGTAAAGGAGGAGAGTAGTCAAAGGGATGAGGTTTCCCGAAGCTAAAGAACGCCATTCGTGGAGGCAAACGATAATGAGGGCTGGCGAGAGGTGTAAAGACTGCAGCTGTGTGAGTGGAGCTGGAGGGGGAGGTAGGTAGGTGCCAAGAAAGAGATGTGAGGAGAGAGAGAGAGGGATAGGAGGTTAAAAGGTGCTGGCGGTGCGCGCTGGAGGGAGGCAGAGGAAAGATGTTGTAATTTGGGCCGAGTGACGAATGGCAGATGAGACGCTTCAAGGGGGCGACTTTGAAACGGGGCGGGCGGTGGCTGAAAGGGCCTTAAGAGAGGAAGGGGTGGAGAAAGAATTGGCTTCAAATGGGGCGGGAGAGCCTTTGGAAGGGCGGGGGAGGTCTGCTGTCACCGCGACAGAGCGAGGGTATAAGGGGGAAGGGTTTTGGATTAAAAGGGGAAGAAGGCGGCTGGTTGGCTCAGACGAGGGTGTTGGGGGAGGGAGTCTGTAAGAAAGGAAATGAAAATGGGAGGGGCGAGGGGTTGGGAATGGAATAAGGAGGCTTCGGAAAGGGGTTGCGGAAGGAGTGTGGCAGTGTCTGCTTGGGTAGACTGTTTTGTTTGGACAAGGGAGGCGGGGGTGTCTGAGAAGTCTCTTATTTAGTCTGGCCCTCCCTTCTTTCGTCTTCTCAACCATTCACTCATACTCTCACAATGTGCTTGATGAAAGGTGATGAGATGCTACGCAGACCCTACTGCCGTATATGATGTGCTCAATAAAAGACAAAACAAACTATTCAGTTGATTTTTTTTTAATTTCACTCAGTCATTCAGTGATTCATTCCGAATATAAGTTGAAATAGATGAAGCTAAATCTAGCCCGAACTTTGGTATAGGCATAAGAAAGTCGCACATTAACGGTGGGAGGGCCCGTTCCTTAACATGGGCGCATCTCGCGGACTCAGTATTTACACAAATAAATTGCTTTTAATTAGATTCATTAGCCTGTAGCGTTGTATACCATTATGGTGATGTATTATAGAGTTAAATATTTGCTCAATATAAATGTTACCTTACAAAAATTGTGAACGTCTTTATTTCAAAGTATATTTTTATCCAATAAACACTACAATAAAATTACACCATTCCACTCAGTAAAAGGATCATTGATCAAAACCTTGATATTTTTCGTTTTATTCTTCGTTGCTTGACCCTCGAGTCATCGGCGTGAATAATCGCAGTATGTAGGTACTTATTCTCGGTGGCGGATATGGGTATGTAATATTACCAACGTCATTTCCTAGTGCAGTTCTATCAATGTGAGCGTAACGCAGCCTTACCCTTTTCTAGCGTCCGAGCTAGTAACTTAGAGTTATGAGATGAGATTCGTCAAGAACGCATCAAAGACGTCAATTTTGGAGAATTTTAGTTTCTAACTAACCAGTATATCGCTAAACATATTCTTTTTCATGCAGTATATTTTTTATTTAACATCCTTATTGATATGACGCATAATGGCCTGATGAAAACAATCGTAGAAGGACAGGTGGAAGGGAAGAATAGCAAGGGACGCCACCGAATGAGTTGCATAGGACAGGTTATTAATGATGTAAAATAGAAGTAATACGTCGCTATAAATAGGCTTGCAGATATAAGAGAGGAATGGAGAGCAGGGTCGAGCCTATCTTAGGATTGTTAACTAATATAATGATGATCCTTATTGGATACACATTGAGCAAAAATAGCTAAATATATCAGTTAGGTACCATCTTATTTCCCATATAAGCTAATATTACACCATCCCAAGACTTTATACTACTCTGCGTAGAAAGAGAAATGAAGTAGCTTCGAATTTTTACTAGAGCTCATATTATCCATCAGGTTCCTTGATTAGGTTCAATGAGGAATATTCGTGGTAGAGAGACAACGCTTGTGGGAAAGGCATTTAAGATTTTTTTAGAAATCGTCTTAATTTCCAACCTTGTCTAAATATTTGGCTGTTAGCAAAATTTCAATGGTAATGAACCGGATGAGTGAACAATGAAAAAGTCCTAAGAGCAGGAGGATAGTAAAGGATACATGAAATCCTCTTAGCTAGAAGGCGGAACCATTTCTTCGGTCATATCTTGAGGATGATAGCTTGATGAAGACTATCGTCGAGGAACAAGTAGGTGGCAAGAACGAAAAAGGAATACTTAGAATAAAATATATTGACCAGATAAAGAAGGATGTGAAAGAGAAAAAATTCGTATGTGAAAAGATTATCAAGAGGAAGAAGATTATATAATAGTTGCGTCAAACCAATCATGGGATTGCTGACCACTAATCATGGTGCTGACATGTATAATTGCTATCAGGGCCAATTTCCATTGTAACGATATGTCTTCCAACCTGCATATCGACAGGTATTAGGAGTTGTTTGATAGGTCTCATTTACATCTTATCCTTCTCTATGTTTTGTATTAGAATTCATCTCCAGATATAATGAAAAACGACGAGTAAAATATGAGAATATAGGGAACTGTGAATTATCATACACCAAAAACGACCCAATGGATGAGAGGTAAAATTAGAGGTCTCACGGGAAAGTAAATGGGGTAATGTCTTCGGACTTAAAGAAGGACATAATGGAGAAGGATGCCAGGCAACTGAAGGAAATACCTTGGGAATCGGAGATATGCAGAATGCCAATCTTAAGATTTTAGATTTTTTTCCAGGGGAATGTGAATAAATGAATTTGTCTTCAGTCAGTCTGTTCGCCTCGATGGCGCTACGGCTTTCTCAGGAAGCAGGTCTCAAATCCAAATACTTTTTCGATGAAATGTATAAAAAGCCCCTGATTATAAAATCATAGTTTTAAATTTTCAATACCTTACGGAATCGGTCCTTGAGTAGTATTTTTTTCTTTACTCTCCCACCCAGTCAGTTGCACCCTTGTCAATTAGATAGAAAGAGGGCGAGGGGGTGGAAATAAACGGCACCGTTGTTACTCAAGAGGGCGGGGAAGCAGTGGAAGGGAGAGGAGAATTGAAGGTTGCGGAATAAGAAAATGGGCACGTTTAGTGAAGACGGGGGTGGGGGGGCAGGAGAAGGAGAAGAGCACCAGAAAGGATATCTCTTCTAATGGCAAGGTTTCCACCCACCCCCAGCACCACCACCCCCAACGACTCCTCGCCATCTAATTTCTATCTCTCTTACGCCCTCTCGCATGCAGACTCCGAACAGCCAATGGCTCTCTCCCCCCTCCTTCCCTCTCAAAAGGCTTGCCACCGCTCCCTCATCCCTTATTGAGATAACAACTCACACCCCGCCGACTGACTGCCTAGTACTCCTCCTCCAGCCATTCTTGCGAGGAAGAGAGAGAGAGAGACTCCGGAGGAAAAGCCTTACCTAAGCAATTCCCCCCGCGCGCCCTTTCTTAAATGGACCATTAAATCTAAGTATTGCGCTCGCTCGCTGCTCCTCCTCGGGGCGGCGGGGGTGGTAGGGGAAAAAAACGATGACGCATTGCTCCCTCCGCGGGTCGGAATGATATGCAAATGGCGGGAGCAGTTTCGGGTGCAAAAATAAGCAGCCGTATACATCGTGACTTGACTGTTTTAGGCCCCGAGATGAATGCTGGAGGCTTAAAACGGAGTGCAGCTCATTAACTTCCTGCCAAAGTTGACGTGGAAGCCTTAAAAATGGGTGGAAAAAAATGATGACTCAATGAAAACAAGAGGGAAATGTATTTTGGAGGCTCACGATTGTTAGTAGAAACTCAAGATCTATAGCAACATTAAATTCTAATTTCTCATTTTAAATATTTTTTTATGCAGTTTGAATACACCCTAACCAGCCGTTACTTTGAAATAGTTACATTTTACTGAAGATCAACTGATGATCGAGAGGAAATAATTCGTGATATTAATGTAACTTGATTACTCAGAAAGGAATTACTCCCATTAATTCATATATTAATATTTATTTGTATTCATCTCCCCTCTCGGTTTTCCCCGGAAATGTATTTAATGTTATTGAAATTCAATCCATATTCGCTAAGACACTATTCGCGCCTTTGATATACTTCGATTATTCAAATATGAACCATTCTCGCAAATTCATTTAAAAATTTGTAAGTCATTCTGCACCATCTTCCATTTTCTTTGAAAAATGTTGATAGTAGGCAATCGCTATAACCTTCTAGCCATAATAGGAATATGCCAGGAATCGCTGGCTGCATGCGGTGATGTGACTTACAATTAGTTAACCAATGCTAATTAATAATTTCAGGTGTTTATCACTTTTGCACCTTTAGGTTTAGCTATTACACTATGATCTGAAGATTACCAATGTCATCCTAAAATGTCACAGCTAAATAACCAGGAAAAGGCAATATTCGATAGGTGGGAAAAAAGCTCCTTATTACCTACACTAAAACAATAGAATCTAAAGGAGCTCAACTAGTCTAGAGACATTCATTAAATCAGGAAGATCTAAATTAATCCATTCGTATTCAATATCGTAATTAGTAAAGCAAAAAACAAAACAACTATTAAAGTACTATCCGAGGGAAGCTTCCAAGAACAAAGAGTGAAAAAATTAGCATTATGACCGAGAACAAGATGATCAGGAGATTAGTTAACTGATCATGAATTTTTTTATAAATTTGTTCTACGAGCGCACTAATTGCTGGAACGAGTATCAGCCAGAGAATAAGGAGTTAGCAAATGCTCATGCCAACTAACTTAACAAACTTAACACGGAAATAGTCAAGAGCATCTGTGAGGAGATTTATCCCTTCTGGGATTAACAAAGCTAAACGTATTTGCAAGGTATCCGCAATATATGTACGCAATATAAACGTGGTTTGATCCGCAGATATTGTGTTTATTTTTTAACTAAACAATGATTTTTTAGAATTCCAAAAATGAAAGCTAAGTGCATCATAATCCTAAAAATACTCATTAATGTTTCATTTTCCTTAATATTCTTTATATTTCAACGTAATTTTAACGATTAAGCTACTCTTAACACGTCTTTTAGACGAACTAGTGCATTAATTAGTCATCATATTTAAGTCAATTAATATCACTTTTCTTTCTCACGAAAAAGTTCTGATGAATTTTTGGGAAATGTTTTCATTTACTGCCCACGTTATTGCACAAACGAACGTGATGAACAATTCTAAAAAATTTATCATGCAAAAGCATTATATTAGGAGAAAAAATAGACTCGATTATCGGAACCAAGATTTTCCAGCAAAAATTGCTGGAACTGTCTCTTTTTTCATACAGCGTACACTGAACGCTGGATCATTATACTCACTGCTCGTATATTCAAATACATTTTTCTTTGAGGATAAGGCTCCTTCACATCTTCTCATTACACTGTGCTTATGTATATCATGTCCTCCTTCCTTTAAGTGTGCGCGCGCTCTTATCTCAACCACGATAACCGTTCCGGGCCTTAGTCACGTCTCCCGCTCCGATGAGAAATATAGGCGCCAAAGACTCATTGCCTCACCTCAGGGAAATACAAGGAACGAGGCGCACGTTTCGTTTCCTTTGAGGTGCAGCCTTTGCTACACGTACGCCGTATAAGTAGTACATGCGGATGAATGTATATAGGTACATTCTTCGCCCCCCTCTCCCACCCACCCCATGGTCCCTCCTTAGCAGTCTCTCCAGAGCCCTCATCCCACTCGGTATTCGCCCCCTCCACCTCTTCGCTATCCAAGATTGATCACCCACCACTCCTCTTGATTATACGTTCGTCTACGCCAAGACAATCGTGGCTCACAGCCTGGTCCACCAATCGGTGCCCGGAAACTTAATCCCCATCACACATGCCCAATACCTAGAGGTGCGTAATTCATTCTCCAGACTAGCAGAGAAAATAGTGAGTGGTTGCCAAGAATGTTTTAAAAAATAGAGACGGCGTAGTAAAAAGAAGTTTGAGCTGTGAAAATAAATGTTCACCAATATGCTACTTAAGTAATTGAACACTTAAAAATCAGAAAAATTAAATTTTAAAATTCATAAAAAAATACAGTTTCCGAATTAAGTCGGTGGTAATCTTCGACATCACCACTTTGCTGGCACCAACATTAATTAATGAAGTAGAAAAATGGCATTATGTGCCTAAAGCTGAGAAGGTAGAAGAAGTGTGTAAATAGCAAGTGCTTTCGTTGTGTTAATTTTAAAATTGTGTTCAATACACCAAATGGTTTGCGCCGATTTTTTTGATTCTTTCCATTACCTCTTGTTTACGTAAACACATATCCACAGCAAAAGGCGTTTATGTGACGCTATGTTTAGTGTTTTCAATGTAAAAATTCTCTTTTTGAGGTACTGCTATGGACAACGAAAGGAAAATGCTATAGTAAAAATAATTAACCACTCTGTAGAAAACTGCATTATATTACACCTAATTCATTCAATTTCATCTGGTTGTTCCCGAAAGAGTATGAACCTACTTCAAATATGTAAATATTTTATTTAACTTGCCATTCATTATGCTGTATCATCAGCCTAATGAACCTGAAACGATTGTACCTCACCCCAAAGCATTTCCTATCGGATGATTTTTTTCCATAATCGCTTGAAAACATTCAAAATAAATTCTAATGTGTGCTCATTATTACACTATTTGGTTCAAGGAATATTTTTTATTCTCATTTATAGACAACGTCTCACATAAATTCATTAGGAATCTCCGTCTGTACCTCCCACACGTTCACTATCATCCTTTCATTTTTATTATAATCACTTTTTACCCTAACTTTATTACATATCAAAAGACAAATGCGTGAATCATATATCAACATTTAGCGATACATTTTATTTCGTCTGTTTTCTGATTCTGACATACTCTACTTAGAGATCTCACTTGAGAGACAAACGCTTTTGTTGTCGATTCCAGCATTAAAAATATTTAGAAACCTAAGAGGTTTTCACCATCCATGATAATACTTTATTGATACCAAAATATCATGCACCGTTATTGATAACTTTTAGATCTTCTTTATCGGCTCGAAAATAAATCAAATCCTACGGGAATCGTTCCACCAACCTGTACAGTATCTCGTGAGAGACCCGCTTAAGAGCTCCTGCATAACGTTCACGAGTGGAAGGAGGGAGGGGGGAGGGGTGCGAGAGAAATTCGCTGAGACCAGCACAAGAGCGATTTAAGTAGGCGTAGGAGAGGAGGAGGGGGTGTGGCGCGGGCAGGGTGGGAGATGATATATTAACTGCACGACTCCACGTTTAGGAGAGCGAGAGATACCTACAGCAGACGAAACAGGCAGGGAAGAGAAAAGGAGAGACATAGAGAGGAGGAAAATGCTGGAGAGATTTGGAATAAAGATAAGGGGTGGAGTGGGGAGGAGAGAGAGAGAGCTATTAGGTAAGGATTGGTACTTGTCCGAGGAGGAGGCAGCAACGTGGAGAAATTAAACGCGCGGGAGGGAGAGATAGGTTAGCGGGAACGAGTCTTTCGCCTCCGCGCAGTCACAGATTCGCGGCACGGTGAGGTTTTACGGCCGAAAGGAGCTCGAAAGAGGAGGAAGAAGGTGGGGAAGTCGCGAAGGGGAGGGTTGGGGAGTGGATTGAGTGGTTGCGAGGCAACGTAGGCCTAGATCACGTGACGCCCTTCCCCCGCCTTATCTGCCGACCATCGCGTCCTCCTTCCTCTCTCTTTCCCTCTCACCCGAGTTGCTGATCCAGCACGCCTCCAGTGCGTCGCTTCTTTCCTTGTTTCTTAGAAATGTTCACATCGTTGCCTCTTCTCATCCCAATCTGCATTGAATTAAATCCCGCCGAAATGGGAAGGCATCATTCCTCGAGCGAATTCTGATAAAAAATTTAGATGGGTGGATTTGGGTTCAATACATACGCTTTAGTAAAATGGTCTCTCCTAGTATACTGTTTGTAACAACCGGTCTTTATGGAGTAAAAAATATTATCTAAAGTTTAATGTACCGATTATTCGCATTCTGCGGTTTAACATGAAAGGGAACATTATATTAAGCAAGCTAGAATATCGAGGAATGATTAAGAGACAAAAAAGTATACATAATCCATGAATACAACATATTATATTACTATTTGTGGTGAATTTATTTTAACGCCGATTGAGCGATGAACACTTTATACACAACTACACATCGTGAAAGCTGCTTCTAAAAAGGCAGCAATTTGTTGTCCTAAGTATACATTAAATGGAATAAAAATATCAAGATAACAAGATCATTTTCTCGGTAAAAACTTGATTCCTGCTCTATCGTTCCGGCCTACGGGAAAGTGTCTTCCGATCATAAAGCTGCCTTAAAAGAAAAAGCAGCAAGGATAAAAATAATATTCAGTCAGGAGCTCTATTGGCAGGCTCCCAGCCTTTGCCAACCTCAACTCTGCTTCTGGTAATCCCCACATCCACCTCCGTAGGCGTGAGACACTGAATTTGTGTCGCACTCTTGCTGGGGGTCGATCATAGGGCCAACCTTTCCTTGTAATGCCCACCCCCTCCCACGATTTAGGAGGGACCCTCGAGGTTCTACCCTTTGCCACCACAACCAAGAGCCTCTTGATGCTGGGGAATAGATGCTTCTAAAAACGAAAAATGGCGCTGTATTAGGAGGAGGAAAGAGTTAGTTATGGAGTAGTAGTTGAGTGCTTAGTAGAATTATCTTTTGTCAGGCCATCACGCTGTTAGAAGACGAAAAACTGGCCGAATGGACTTCCTTAGCTAGAGGAGGGAGTTGAGTGTTCGCCAAACAAGGCGCATGTAAAATAGGGGCTAGTACTGAACATTCTCACCTGCCTTCAATGAAGCAACGCATACCATTTGTATATTTAACTAAAAACAAGGCATACATCCACAGGTAAGCAGCCGAAATACTTTTTTTAACACTAAAATTCGTGCGAGGAATGTAAAATAAAATCGATATAACCTTTAAGCCAATATGGAGGAAAAACCACGCATGTATTCATGTATAAAGAACATATTACCCTCCTTTTGTGTAATTATGTAAAAAAATGTTGGAAATATGCTATTGTAACGACTCATGGGATGCTTAAAATGGGGTGTGGTATATTCTGAGGACGGCGATTAGAGAATATCCTTGGTAGGTACAATTTCCTCCTACTCTGGGAATCCATGCATAAAAAAGATTAAAAGCGAGATGAATAGGAACCCTGAGATGAAACAAAGGGTACAGGGTTTTTCTGAGGATAGATATATGAGAGTGTCCTTGGTAGGTACATAATTTACACTTGGACCCAAAATAAGGTGACACTTAAAAAATAAACAATTTCCACTCTCAATCAAAAGTATGTACACTTCCAAAAATATAGCAAAAGGATATTAGCAGAAGTATATTACTTAATGGTAAATAGAGAAAAAAAACAGGTAATCTTTGAGCCATTGCGGTGGAACAAAATACTTTTGACATAGACATAGCCAAGCAATAATAAATATTTACCTGTTCCTAGATGAAATCGCGCAAAAAAAAGGTGAAAAGGCGAGAAGGAACCGTCGGATGAAAGAGAAGGGGAGGGTTATTTCGTGAGGAAGGCGCGCAGAGAATATCCCTGGAAGGTACAGAATTTACACTCGGACTCACAATAAAGCGAGCCTTTAAGAGGCGAGCGTTAGGGGGGGAAGGCAGCGGTGCATTATGCATACGAATGGCGGGGGAGCGGGGAGGTAGACGGGCAAGATGAGTACGGCACAGAGAAAGGTGAGCCACGGCCACGAGGCAGGGAGGGAGGGAGTGAGGGGGTCTGGGTGGTAATGGAGGAAAGAAAGCCCGCTTGTAAGTGGGAAATGCAAAAGGAAAGAGCTTCTGTGGTTAAATAGGAGAGCTGTGGAAGCGTTGAGGAAGAAGGCGCCTTTGAGTCCGATGGCGACGCTGCTTCTCTTCCCATCCAACTGAGTCGCCGCACGGAAGCATCTGCCCCTCCTCTCCAGTGGCAAAGGAAGAGGACGTGCGTGGGAAAGACCCCGCCCACGAGGATAAAAGGAAGCTCTTTCATCGTGCTGTCTATATAACGCTGGCACCCAACATCGGCACCATTGGCTCTGATGACGATGGAAAAGGATTTCATCGAAACGTCGACAGCGATGTAGATTGGAGAGATAACCCGGATGAAACCCCAAGAAGGATTTACTGCCACTATTCGCCGAGAAAAAGTGGAGTCCTTCAAAGTAAAGGAATTAGTTTGAGAGGGCATATTTGCTAAAAGAAAGTTGATTTTTATAATCGCACGTCACTCAAATATATATATGAGTGACTACTATAAATAGTCAAAATTAAATCGTGAAGAGGAGGAAAGAAATGAAAAATGCTCACGTCTTCCAAAGCGTGGGACGAGAAAGAAATGAAAAAAGGTCACGTCTACCAAAGTGTGGGACGAATCATAATCTGTCATATAACCGTGAGCAATACACCAATATGATACTAATGAGAGACTGATCATGCCTAATTTTCTATATATAATTGCTCACCTATTTTGACAAATTTTCACTAACTTATCGCTTTTATGATTCACCCTCTCATGATACACGCAGATCTAGCGAACTTATGGGTCAATAAATATTTCGATTCCTCACGAGGGGGAAGACGCCCACGTATTGAACGCGAATTATTACTGGCCACTCACCGAAATCTGAACCGAATTAAGCACTCGCCATTTATAAATTCTTTGATATCACAACAAAGGAGGCGGTTTAGTACCATGCATATAGAGCTTCAAGGTATATCAGGGAAATAGCGTTTCCAAAAAATATTAGAGATATATCTTTGGCATATATCACGCAGAGACTTCTAGACCAAAAACATAATCATCCATCTAGCGTATTTTTGAGTATTTATAAGTCCTATTTACGCTGGTTCATAAATAAGAGCCCATATGCGCACCATAAAAATGGGATGCGAGGGAAAAATTAATGGAAAAGCAAGGCGCATGGGAAGATCTCACGGATATCCAGGCTAAACCCTAAAATGTTTCATTTCATTTTGCTTATTTTTAAACGAGCTCAGCTTCGGTGTCAGCTGCTGTTTTGCGTGCTGCAGGGAAGAGCCATAAGAGTTGGATGGGGTGAGCTTAAGTAAGGAAGGTGGGTAGAGTATGGAAGGGCGCGCTAAGAGATTCTCACCGGATAACACAAGGATTAAGAAGCTGATCGCCGCAGTTGGGGTCCCCCAGAAAATATTTTATGGCCTCCCTCTTTTTTCCCCCCAGGTTAAGAGAATAGAAGGTCCATTATATTACAGTCTCCGTAAATGTGCTCCCTCCGAGCTCACCCACTCTCTCTCTTTTATCCGAGCTCAATGCAAAACATCCGGATCGTCCGTTTCTTGAGCCTCAAAAATTTCCCACGAAGAAATTAGTTCCAAAGCCCTGATTAGCGTTTAATCTAAGACGCAAAATATGTATAATGCATAGAGAGAGTATAAAATAGTATGGCGATGTTTAATTAACTCAAAATAAATGAAATCCCGACAAAAATTTTATGAAAATACCCAACAAATTATACTCAAAGCCTGTACTGCTTACACGTAAAATCATGAGTGGAGAGCTGAGTCCCAGCATTCCAAGGTTATGGGCTATACAATTTAAAAAAATATTTCGTTGGTTAATTACTAAAGAATTCAATTTTAAGTATTAAATTCCATCAGTTGTGGAAAATCTGGTGCATTGTTAATGCCTTACAAAGCAGCTCCTTTCTTAATAATAGGGTATCTCAAATGAGATAAATATTATGGTAAACTATTTACTTTTAACTCTATCTGAAAAACTATTAGATCCGATCCACCAATTAAATTTAAAATACCGTGTACGGTCATATACCCAATTGTTAAAAATGTTGATTGCATTCCAGTAATAAAGTTTGACTAATAAAGTAGATTTGAACAAAATTTTCAGCTATAAAATATGAGCGAAGGTCATATACTTCGTGAAACACTATAATATGGTACATATTATTTGTATTTGGTTCTCGGGTACTACTTGAGGAAAAGGGTAAGGTTAATTCAATATCTGATGATATTATTTCCAATCATTCGTCTTAGGATCACATAGTGGAGATAATGTCAATTTATTCAACAAAATATTACACTGAAAAGGTAACACCTGACGTAAACTTTGCTTTCCTTTATCTTTTTCGATGGTAAAATGTAGTTTTTATATCAATAACTAAAAAAATAACAGCTCCATTTAGAATGCTTATTTATATAATTCAAGTTTCCGTCGCACAAATGAGATGGGAGCAACGTTTCTTCGGAGGAGGAGCAATTTTAATGGGAAACGCAAATGAGGGAGGGATTTGAGATGAGGTGGTCGAGCGCGGAGGAAGAGCATTGCTTTGAAGCATCGCTCAAAAACTTTTCCCATTTCGTTAGCCAGGGGAACAAAGTTGAGTTTCGCTGCGCCGAGCACTCCATTCGGGAACCTCGATGTCCAGGGGTCGGATAAACTCTACCTTCAGCGGCAATGCATTCATTTACGTCGTGTGAGGGCGGAGAAGGTAGTCCAAGTGTAAAAATAAAGCTAGCAGTCTCGAGACTGGCCAACAGTAGTGAAAAATTCATTCAGAGGCTATTGTGGATATCCGTTCAGTAAAATATTGTTGTGCATATAAAATGCAGTTTAAAAATTAGACAAGGGAAAATAGTTTTGTCATTGTTAAAATAACATTAAAATATAGAATTTTTAGGTTAAAAAATATTTTTCAGACGGTAATAACAAAATATAGCATCATCTTTGATAAGCATGATATTGATTGATTTTGAAAAGTAACGGTCTAAATAATAAAGGACAACGAACTTTAAAATAAAATCACTTTAAACCTGAATGTTTCTCTATTTAATTATTTTTATTTGGATACCTATTATAAGGAAAAATATTTGCAAATGAAACTGTACACACCACTTTACCAAGTCAATGGTTTACTCATGGGAGTAAGATCAAATATAAACGGAGAAAAGCTACATAAAATAGAATAAAATTCAAATTGTTTTTTCTAATTGCATCTATAGGCTGTAATATATACGTCTTATTTTAAAAATGTCACGGTTCTATCACCAGAAATATCTGTTGAATGCTTAAAAACCATAACTATGTGCACAAGCATTTTGTAACGTGATGTTTTGTGCAGTTACACTTCGCAATCTCTGATTACATTATTTAAAAAATTGCCAGAGCGCTATGAGAAGTATTCAGTTTAATAAAAGGTGTCAGAGATGGAAGTGAGGCTGGAGAAAATTGCTCTGGATACAAACTTTCCGACTCTCCTCACCATCCTTCCTCGGGCGCGGAAAGAACGCTCGACGGCACCCGAGGCGAACTACCGCTCCCGGGCGCCGCGCAGACCGTCCGCGCTGATAATTATGAGGGATAAATTGGATGTAAACCTGCGTTAAACAACAATTACGCCTCCATTACCACTCAAACGTCCCTCCCCAATCCATCAACCCCGGTTCGACCCCTCGCGCCCCATTTTCCGAGCCTCCACCCCAATGGAAGTCTCCCTCACCCCACCCCCTTCCTCTTCAATTAACCAATCCCATCTTCTTTCCAGCCACCCTTCGCGCATCCCATACTCCCACATCACCAATCCCTTCTGCCAGCTCCACGAAAAAGCCCTCCCAACTCCTTGCGAACAGCGAACTCCACGGTGTTATGAGTGCGCCACGCTGAAATATACATCCTCAGCCGATAAAGTGTGCGAGGGAGAGAGAGAGATAAAAAGAGATATGAAGAGGGTAAAGGTTTGGGGGAGAGATATGGGAAGGAGGGTCCCCGCCCTCCGAAAACCTTTCCTCCGCCTCGTATACTTTGCGAACCTCTAAGAACGTCGGAAAACTTTGCGAAGTGAAATTTAGACCCCAATTTCTTAACCTTCCAACCTCCTCCCGCCAACGCCGAGCGCCGTAGCTCGACCTCTCCCATGCCTTCGGCGAGGTTTTTACTCGCGGATGACGGAGTCAGACCCCTTTCCCTCCTCCTTACGAGCAGATTTATAGGTACTCACTCACCCTCGCTCTCATAACCTTACCCCACCGATCCCAGCATCCAACCGCTCCCCCACCACTCTTCCAGATACCATCCCTTACGCAGTCTCACCTTCGAGTCATCTTTTCGCACCCCACCCTATCCTTTCTTACCTCAACTCTCCCCCCCTCCAAACTCCTTCCAACCCCACCACGCTTGTCTACTCCACGCACAACCCTAAAGCATCTCGAAGGCTGTAGATGCGGGGGGAGAGGAAGGCCTTCGCATAAAAGTTGCGCTTAATTTAAAGCGTCAGTGAGGAGGAAGTTGGTGGCGAAGGAGCGGAGTTTTGCTGCGCGACGGTGAGGTTAGAGGGGAAGGAATAGAAGGAGACGGGGTGCTTTTTAAAAGGAAGGGGAAGGGTTGGAATGGATGGAAGAAAGACTGGGAGGAGGGACGCCCGAGGAATTACGTAGTGGCGGCGGGAAGGATGGATGTTCGTTGGAAGGGGGAGAAAATGCTGGCGCTTATATGTGTATAGTTAGAGTATGCGTGTTTTATGGGGAGGGGGGGTGCTCGGGATATGGGGTGGGCGAAGCATTCCACCCGCTTACCCCGGGCGAGATTTAATTTTCGAGGCATCGGTTTTAAGTAGGAGTCGGAGAGGCCGGGCGTGGAGGAGTAATGGAGAAAGATAGTTTGAAGGGATACGATGGGGGGAGGGTTGCAGAGGGTGGGTTTTCCGTTGAGCCCAAGGAAATGGCGGGGGGTGGGGAATGAGGCGAGCCAGAGGGCGAAGTTAGCTGCGCCCTTTCGGAGTTTTAAGAGACGCGGTATTTCGCGTTTGAATATGGCTGGGTGGTTTGGAAAAGAAGCCCTCTTTCCATTAAATCCCTCCTTGATTGTATCGAAAAGTCGTTAGCACGCACATTTTGGGGAACGTTTATGTGTTATCGTAAGGGTATTTTTCTATGAGTACACCTGTGAAAATATGATTCCACTTGAAATTGTCAATAGTAGGGCTCCTTGATTGTCGAGCATTAAGATATTCGCGGCTTCATATATTTTTTGCATTTCTCACAGAATTTTAAGTATTCGCGTATGCTTTTTTACGAATTTGGTTTATGTACGGACCCTAAAATCACATGAACAAAATTGCAATCAATAATGAGATCGCAAAAGTCAAGGAACCATACCTATGATTCCAAGTCCCATACATGTATTTATTAATTTAGCTCTAAATCGTACGTACCTACTGACAGATGAACTTTCTTCATTCTTGTAATATGGTATTAGGGAGAGGCCATGGACACTACAGGTAATTTGTGCCATAAGTAAAGGTTGGTAAGAAATAGTGAATAGAAATTCATCGGCGGCATTAGCCTGCTTTAAACGAAAAGCTGCAAGGGGATCACGGTTTATAACTCCCAAGAAAACTAAAATAGAGGATCCACAAGTCGGCCTCTAAATGTAGTGTCACCCACCGCGCACTTAAATGAGTTTACAGAAGTCGCCACTCGCGTCGCTGACGGACAAAGCGATCAGAGTTTCACGGGGAAATGAGGTATTTAACGCGGAGGCGGAGTTTAACGGGTGTCAACTGACAGATATATTCATGATGATGCTTTTTATCACATTCATAAGTCTTCAATGCTATTTCTCGTCATTACAAACATTACACTGCAAAATATTGGAAGAAAGTGGATCGCACTGCACTCATCACTGCGCCTCGAACATTTTTAAAAACCTTTTAAAATACGACCGAAGTGGCAACAGAAATCAGCCTTTTACGGAATGGAATTGGGCCTCCCCGATGTAGTCCCCTTAATAACTCCATTCGACGGAAGGAGCGTTGAAGTAAAATCCTCAGCAAAGTATAAAATGAGAGCACGGGCGACCTAAAATCCCCTCTACCACCGGAATTTGAACGAGTCCAGTGGGTAGGAAGCCACAAGTCTTGCAAAAATACCAACAGCATACCCAGATTCGTTCGTCCGCATGCGATGGACTAGAATGACGGCAGTTACTCTGAATTATATGGGATACATCAATTAGAATGATAAATTTCCATCATGGCTGGCAATTTTTTACTATTTTTTTAAGTACTAAAATCGATAAGCAACCCTAGAGAAGTACGACTGTATCTTGACTATTAGTTTGGAATCATTTGGTTTTTGATGCTACTGCATACCTGATGGTGTGACCTGACAACTCCATTTCATACGAGAAGTCGACAAACGGATTTGAGGAAATAAGGGTCATGAATACTGTTTCTAAATAATTCGCGAAAGCAATCAGATATCAATGTACAAAAAAGTAAAGAATAATGCATCCCAAAGATTTTGAAAAAGAATAACTCGAAATTTCTCCATAAGCGTCTGAAAATAAAATGAATAAAATTAACTTAATGGAAATAATTCTCTAATAGCCAAAGTAAAGTTAAAATAATTGTACATTTTCAATTCCTAATTGTAATACTAGTGAATTTTTATGCAGAATTCCATACATTTAGCAACTGCCCATAAAATTTATCAACTTCGGCCTCACGTATGAATTAGCGATAATATCCTTTTTTCTTTGAAAGCTTCGAATCTTAGAATTTTGAAATTAATATTTTTTATAGCAGTACCTCCTCTCTTAACTGCCAGTTATACTCTATCTTTATAACTTCTGCAGTATCTATTACCACCATTTATTATATGCAGTATCTATGACGCAGTATCTATTACCACCATCAATAGGACTACATGTTTTACTGTTTGGGTCATTTATGCAAACTTAAGGTGTTTAAGGACCTGAGTGAATAGCTCCCATTTTCAAAGACGGAAAATAAAGTCGCAGCCTCCATCACTATTTTCCGTATCTGAAATAATGCATTCAATTCAATATCAAAGAAATTATATACTGTATCCGCTGTGATCACAAATAATTTCTGGGCTGAAAAAGACTATGCACAGAGTTTCTTATGAGCATTTCTTAAACAATATTCCCAGTCATCTCGAGGTAAGTTAACCTTTAAATTTTAGATCACTAACCTTGGGATTATGCTATTGGGAGGACGATGCATGTTATAAAGAAAACAGTAGTAGTTGGAACGCGTCCCTATGCCGGCATTATTAGTCTTTATCATGTACGCCCGTATAAACACGGAGCCTCGATGAAGTTTTCCCGTTGTTTCTCGTCCATAACGAAGGAAGAGGATCGGAAACTTCCGTATTCGGGCCGAACTACACCAGCCAGGAATGATTATCCGCATTATTCCGGCACACTTTTCCCTCGGGCCCAATGCTCAAGGCTTTTTGCAACTCTTGCCTCCCGTGGAACTCTCGAGGAACGAATCGCGGCGAAGCAATAACTATAACGACTCCGTTCGCGTACTTTCTTGCCTCTCCCCGGACCGCATTCTCCGACCTCCCAAAACTTTCCAGGACCTCCTCATCCTCCCCTTAACAAGCCCACTCCCTTTCTTCTTTCCTTCTCTTACCCCCGAATTCTAGACCTCCACCTTCCCTCCCCCCAACAGACACAACCCAGCACAGTCCATTCACTTCTTACGCTTGGACAATCCTACATTTCCCGTTTGAGAAAATTGGTAGGATCTAAATGGGAAAATAGTTTATAAACATTGCTTACTAATAGCAGCATAAAATATTTAATTTAATTTTAATATGTGTTGAAAATTATTGGAATTTATGAAATACCCGTTATTGCTCTTATTTAAAAATTTAATTACAATTGTCACTCATTTCCTAAGATCATAACTAACAATTTATCCGTTTCACAATTATGAGGTGCAGGTGTAAGTAGGTAGGTTTGAATTGTACATTTATTATGAGTTAAGGAAAGCTAAAATTAAAATACTTAATAATGGAAAGAAATAAAGCTAAAAAAAGGAGCTAAGGAAATCCCCTTTCACTGACATTAGACTTTTTAATTATGAACTGCAGTAATAACTAATCACGATTCCAATTAATGACATAGGATTTGTCTTTTATGAACAGCACGTTTACTGTCACAATCCGACATCATTGCCGGTTTTCTTTCGGTAGTTTTTCCAAATAGTGGAGAGGTTTTTTTTATTTTCATGGTTATATTCTGCATACACCATTTAAGCTTTTAGTTTGAGTTTTTACGGGTGAGCGGAACAACTGTATAAAAGTTATTTTTTCTACAGGGGTAACGCCAATTAATATGACTTCGTAATCTGGCATTGATTCATCGCTCAGATATGAATAATTCTCGGGAGGAGTGCCGGACTGCTCCGAAAATACCTGCACATCTACGGACTTGGATGTATACTGACACTTAATACGACCGTTTTTTTAACCAAATAGTGCTCAAATTGCATTGAAATAACGGGTCAATAGGTCGTAGGACCTACTGTTGAACGCAGTCGT
Source organism: Ischnura elegans (assembly GCF_921293095.1). Taxonomy (NCBI): domain Eukaryota; kingdom Metazoa; phylum Arthropoda; class Insecta; order Odonata; family Coenagrionidae; genus Ischnura; species Ischnura elegans. The sequence continues at coordinate 105,946,080 of NC_060249.1, forward strand.
AATTAATATCCAACGATTTCATAGACCCCCATCATCTCTACAGAAGCAAATCATTTCTGTACTCGAACATTTACATTATAACATATTAATTCTATGCCTCCAGATTCGGCTTCTGTATCCTGGTTCCTCCAACCACTGCTGCTTTTCCCATTCTTACGGGGCATTCCTCTTCCTGGATCGCTAATGCTCTCGTCCCTGGCTCCCCTGAGAGAACCAGAGTTTTGTGTTGCCTTAATTTGTTCAAAGTCCCTCCTCGAGGCCCCCTCCCTGCACTTCCACTGCAATGTTGTTTCCTCCCCTCTTTCCCATTTAATACCGCTCAAACCAACTCGACCTGCCCCCCCCCTTCGCCGCCCCATTCTCCCCCTCCCCTCCCTTTTGCCCCTGGGCCGAAATCCTAATTCCCTTACCCGCGCTCAGTACCGAGGAGCAACTTCCCAAAAACACAAGCCATATCTCCATCCCATACCTACCCCTCCTCCCTCCACATGCACGCCAACTTCATAAACCTGTCCTTCTCTCTCGTCACTGCTTTCATATTTTCATTAATTCCTTTTCGTCCGCTATTTTCTTTCGATATTTTTTCCTTTCTTTCGCATGCTTCTTCAATTTATGGTCAATATTTATCTATTTCAAAATGCATACTACATTTAGATATGATCTCTTCTATCTATACTACATTCATTTACAATATGGTGGCCAAGAAACGTCGTGAAAGTTCGTAAAATAACAGAATGTATGGAGTGTTCGGTGGTCTTGTTTATTTGAACGATTTACGAGTATCCGAATAATAATGACATTAATATTATGTATATTGGTAAAAATTGGGTCCATTGAGTTTGAATTATCATAGATTGTATCTGATTTTTAAATTATCTAGTATCTTACATATTCCCAACTGGGCGTTGGATCTGCCTTCTAACTCTAATCCACTTTTAGTAATTATCTGTTTTATATTAGAATACATTATGTGTCAGTGCAATCATCAAGTTCTTGATGATGCCGATGGTCGAATAGGCAATTAAGATCCGTTATCTGGTAAAATAAAACTGGCCCTTTTTAGTATTTGTGAGTTAACCATATCGGGAGTTTAATCATGAAAAAGAGTGACATCTCCGGCTACAGAAGCTCAAAAATCAGTTAGCCTTTTCTGTGAGTATATCCAAGCTGTACCGAAGCATAGTGACTGCTGAGATAAAAATTAATAAAAATATTAAAAAATGAAAAAAATTTGCTCAATTCTCTACTCATGTTATTTATAATCGCTTCTAGCATTTCATCATCGTAGCAGGTGGGTGGGTACTCAAACACACTAAGAGAAAAGGTAAAACCAATGTCCTCGATTTGATCCTGCATCACGCAAAGATATATTCAATGGAGAACATTATTTAGTTACTGATAATTCACCGCTTTGACGGCTTAGTATCTTCCAACATAGCTCGCTGGGAGTCAAGTTATTTTTTCACCTGTTGAAAGAAAACTACAGGCTTACTTTAGGTGAATTGAGTACGAAATAAAGAACATTTTCCATTTAAAACCAGCTTAGCTACTTTTTTTCTGAACTTTTTCCCAGCGTTTAGGAAAAATTTGGAATTTTACGTAGAATGAATCATCAGTAAGGTAGATCTTTAGCGTTTTCGATCATACATCAAGGGCATTGTCTTCTCCAATTCACATCAAATCCAAATACCGAAGATTTCATAAATATTTTCATATTTTTTATAGTTATGCTTAGTATCCGATTGTCCTCATTTTCAACGTCAAGTCCGCACTTACGGCATGAATTTATTATGTCCTGATACACTTTGTGTATTTAGTATTTAATGCTCGAATGCTTAAAAAAATTAAATTAATATATCTTCCCCTACTGAAACCTTCTGATCTCCATGACGGCGGTGAGAAATGATTTTTAGCTGGCGAAAATAAGAAGAGGTGCAATATTCACTAATAGGTCGCAACTTGATAATAGGATTTAAGCGTAGAAAACCAAGAAAGCCTAAAATTCCAATTCACGGATCGGGAAACAAACCACGACAGTCCATGAGGAAAACACATCTCTTTTCTATATTCTTAGAGAATTGAATGACCAAGCGTCCGTCGGCGATGATCGAATGATCTCGTTGGCGAAAAGGGACAGCAAGCATAGGCTGGGGTCGCGCCCCTTATAAATCCTTTTGCTGATTGCGCCCAATGTAGCGAAAGAGCCCAAATATAATTTGCGCACAGGACTGAGTTAGCCACATGGGCACACGACATAGGGGCCCCTCCGGCCCCTAGGGGGGCGTTGCAATCGCAGGACCCTGACGTGGTTCGCTGTTACCCCCTCAAATCACCCCACCATGCATTCTCAATCAGTCATCACGATTCTTTCTCCCCGCACTGATCTACACGCCCGTGACTCTTCACCGACCACGCCCCCTCCGCCGATTAACCTACTCCTATCTCCCACCCCTCGCGACCCAACCAGCCCCGTGGGGTTTACTCCCATGCATTGCGGCTACACTTCGATTACGTGTTTCATTTTGCGATGTCCAATAGAAATAGAAAAAATAAAACACAACAAATAGTTTGTTGTTATTCATAGTAATTCCGTTGTCTCATGGGGCATATCATATGTTACACCAGCTATTCTATAATAAGTGCTTTAATTTGCTCCAGGGTAAAATTTATTACGCAAATGCAATTTAACGACTAGTTCAAGGCATTAATAATAAATAGTCGTATCTTGAACAAGGAGAAATTACTACATCACCTAATGTATCGCAAATGAACAGATTCTCTCCTGAGTACGATTTATTCTGAGAATATTAGTATGAAGTTGTTTTTAGAAATAGCAAAAAATTCACCAATATCAGCGTTCGCAAAAATGGTATTAGTATCAGGTTTGCAGGCATCACGGTCCAAGTATAAAGTAACAGCTTGTTTCTGGGGAGACAAAACTTATAAAAAAATAAATATATATCTTATGCCTTTCCAAAGAGAAAAATATATTCCATTTTTTTTATTACTCACCGTCTTATTGTATCTGAGCTACTACTAAGAGGACATGGATTTCAAATTACCATGATGGGATTTCACATGCAAATAATTACTTCTTCAACCACTTCAGCTTTCGGTTTCAATGTAACTATCCTGCCATGGATTAATTAGCCAATGGCAAGGATAAATCGGTGCGGCCCCAATGTCTGCATTACAAGATCATATCACCTACTCACCAACTTTTTCATTAGTGAAATTGTAAACGTCATCAGTGGTGACTATTCCATCGGTGAGTGGTAGAGTAAGTATTTTACAAGAGCGCTTTTACGTGAAAAATCAAGGGCCTGCAATGAAACTCCTACTACAGCATGGGAAATGGAAAAATTGAGAAAATGGCATACTTAAGAGTTGATTTATATTTATCCTCTTCTTCTTCACGGGAATGAAATTCATGGAAAAAATTCCAATCGAAATAAATTAAATGAAAACGAGCGCTTTTGCCTTAGTCAAAAAAATGAGACTCAGCATAGTGGTCACGTGATGCGCCCCTGCGCATGTGTATAGGGATAAAATAGTTCTTCTATATGTATGCTCTGGGGTTTGACCAGGCAATGGTCACATTATAGGCGCGGCCCCAAAGTCTTAATTAAAAAATCCCGTATTGGGAAATAAAATTTATTTTGAACGTATGTATTTTATTAACACCGTCCATGGTTTTAATCTTTACATCATTATCAACCTCAAAACTTGATATGCTATAAGTGTCGAAACTTGTGTCATTGTCATAAAATATTCAGTGTGAAACGAACAACGTGAATTTTATTTCCATTCATCGCGATACCACAAAATGAAGTCGGAACCGTACACGAAAACCCATATTATTCGATCCATCTGCAGATTTTATGAATGAAATTGCGACTCGGGGTCAGAGGTGAGGATTCCATTGGCGTGCAGCTTTCCATTCGACCGAGAGCCCTTTTGAGTGATCGCGATGCAACGCGTCATTTTCACGCACGAGCTCCCAGGGGAGGCGCCGGCCTCGTGCAACGGAGAAGTGTTGTGCAATGGAGGGCAGTGTAAGAGAAAGCGGGGATGGGCGTTAATTGTGAAAGATAGGAAGGCGCCAATCTGCCGCCGCGTGGCGTGATCCGCCTCCGGGGCAGGGGTGGGTGGAAACGCACCCAAAGGGGATTGCGACGGTGATCGCGGGTAGGAGAAGGGGGTGGAAGGAGGCATCGCGTCGGAAGTCAGAGATGGGTGAAAATATTGCGACAGAAAGCTAACAGCAGTGAACGCTGTAAACGATGCGTAACACATCATTATTTTATTGTATTTATTACACAGAGTTATTATAAAACAATGGTGATGTTTCAGTAATTCATAGGAAGATGGGGTGGCAGAGATTTTACAGCGGCTACCCAATCCCTGCTTGAGTGCATTGAGGGAGGCAACTCAAGTGTAGCACTCTGTCCGTCGGCTGGGACGGGGCGTTAAGCGGTGGTCCCTTTATCACCTTTCGTTAGGATTAAGCTAATATCGACGCCGGGTTTCTCTCTTGTGGACGTGTATATTGCAACTTATTAACTATGTAGAGCAAACTGTTTGAAACGAAAAATCCGAAAAATAAAAACAGTAATGATTGTTTTCACTTAAACCATGTTCAAAATACACCATTTTTATATGATAGCCCTCTATAGAAAAAATATATGCATGCAGTAACTCAAGACGTAAGTTTGAATAACATGAAGTAGCACTGCTTCTCCAAATCATAGCGGTGCGATTAATAATTTATAAGTTAAAAATCAACGTGGTTGATCTTTTGACGTGGAAGTGCCATGGAGAGAAGGAGAGAAGACTTTTCAAAGCCCTCGAAAAAAGGCAATACACGACGGCCTGATGAACGCAATTAATTGATAAAAGGAAGGAAGATTAGAAAGACCTCTCTTAATGGAGCGGGTGATGAAGGACGCGAAAAATTCATTATTACTGAAGGATCACCTATCGGCAGTGCCAATGAGAATAAATACGATACACATGCTAAAGAAAATTATCACCACGTTCAACAGAAAAACTTTCAACTGATTATATTGAAGTATTATTTAAAATTTGATAAACCTCGTTCGTAACTCGGAAGACTGTTTTATCAAAACATTCTTTCAATGAGAAAAATATTTACACAACATGAATAAGAATGAGCATGAGCATAGTATTTTACAATCCATTATTAGAGTGGAAATATTCCGGAATCAAGTCGCAAAACGGAGCTTCCACCTTCAAATATATCATCATCGTTATATTGTGCGTGATAATTTACTTTTCCAATAAGATGCATGTGATGATTTCATTTGATTATAATATTTTCCTTTAAAATAATATCTTATTACCTTCATATTTGGAAAAAATTTTAAATCTGATTTTTTAACAATTTTGGTTGCTAGGTGGTTATTCACAAAATGATGTAGGGATTGTTAAAAGATTTAGATTTTAGATAACGATTGTAATAAGTTAAGGAGTTTTAGTGGAGATGAGACAAAGGAATGAAAGAGGTCAGAAAATTTTATTCAATTAGAAAATTAACGGCAGCGAAAATATTGCTATTTTGAGAATTAATTATTTCGATCATATGATGGATTCAACCACTTGTATAACTGATCCAGCCAAAGTAAACCTTGAATTTTCTCTTCCAATATTTTCAGAGACCACACACGTCATTCCCTCGGGGCGGATGAGACGAACCGGAGTGGAGAAGCAAAACAAGAAGTAGAGAGCAGAAGCCAACGGCGTAGGATTTTGGTGGGAGAGCTCCGACGGCGAGAGGAGACGCGAGAATGGAAGTGGAGGCTGCGGAAATGGGAAAAGATGACCGGGGTTAGGTGAAGCAGGCGGAGCGGAGGAAATAAGTTGTGAACCGGGAGAAAAAGCAATCGCGAGAATCCGGAAAATGGACATGTACGTCTCCCTGACGGTGAAAACATTATTAATGGCTTCTTGATTGAGAATGAAAAATCATTTTTGTAATCTCTCTTCTCTCGCCAAAAAGAATGTCACCCTCCGACGTGAATTTTTGCGGTCCGCAGTCAAAAAGCAACGCTCCGTTGGGGTGGAAACTAAATGGAAATACAGTTGTGACTAAAGAGGGATTGGATGTTATCAAGCATCGGAAGAGGGGGCAGGAGGGATTGGCAAATGAAAACACTCCCTTTTTCACACGTTCGTTTCGGATGAGAGCGAAAAACTAATCATGAAACTCCTCTCTTCGTGTCCCTGGAGTATGGCCACGGTGATTTCCCGACGCAGTTTCCAAAATCGGGGGGTTCGGGTGGAGAGAAGGGGTTCAGTTCGTCGCATAACTTTCCGACTGGTCTGCGTAACAATTCGGGGCTTCACCTTTCCCGTGACGGACGTGAGCGGTGATTCCCAACATGATCTCTTCGGCCACCCTCAACTTTTACCGAAACGGAAATGGCAACGCTCAGCTGAGGGTCACAGGTGAATCGAGAAGCGGTTCAGTTAGTTATTCACTCACTATAATGGCATGAAGAGGTAAGGGATCCTTTTAATAGCTGCCACAGTTTCATGAACCAGTTTTACTCTTTCTGTACGTTAAAAATACGAACAGTAGCACGTTATTTGCAGTATTGCGCTTTATTTAGAGAATCTACTTATACATACTAATCCGCAAGCCGCCTCAACAGGCGTGTGGCGGGGGGTGCTAGGACCCAAGCCCTTAACAAAAAAGCACATGGACTTACGAAGTTCCGCCTTGCACTTATTTATTCCTTCATTGTTCGGTAGAAAAATTCCTATACATAACCGTTTCGGCAAAATATCGCTATTTATATAACACGAATTTCAACGAATATACCTTATTTATTTATTTTTAAAATTTATTTTCCAACTTCCCCGTAAACAACACATAAAGGCCTTTACTAAGGAGGACTAACAAATCACGATACAATCATCCATGGCCTGGATAGGCACCACCTACCCAGGTGGAATTCGAACCCGCAACGTAAGGTTTGGCAGGCGAGGACTTTACCCCAACGTCACCGAGGCCGGTAATCTTAAACGTATTCTCTCTCTCCCAGATACGTCATTTATCGTCATAATTTATCATTCACACCGTATGCATAGGGGTAGTTTTACGACCTACGCAAGAAATCCACCGGCGTGAATTTGCTCAAATTAAACTTATGTCCCCATCTTAGGTCCACGCAATGAGTTATTTAAATCCCATGATAGAATCTCAATATCCGAGTGATTAATAATTTCTAAACGCATTTTACTGCATATTCGAGAGCAATAGTAATGCATATATTCGATAAATGAAAGGTTAGGCTCCCTGGTGGGAGACCTAACGTCACTTTAACTCCATCAGAGCTATTTCAGTCAAAATCTGCTTGTTGCTCACGATCACTCATGAGCATAGTATTTTACAAGTCGTGTATCGTCGAGTATAAAGTCGTGTATCCAGTATACTTATTCCTTTAACCCACATGACTGCTATTTTTATAGAAGTATATTTTGAGCTACCAAGTCGAATGCTTTCTTAAAATCTGTAAGTAATTTATGTACCTATATCTATATTTTACTCCGTATGAAATTTTTTATTTCGAATCTCTAGCGAAAAATGCATGCATGAGACTTCGTGTGTTACCTAATAACTTACCAGTTCATAAGGTATCATCATTTGCGTGATAGGTAGTGTGAAATGTTATTTTAAATAACTTATCTACAAAATTAACGTTAAAAATCATTAAAATCTGGTATTTTTGCCTTGCGTAATTAAATAATGTGATGGATACATATAAAAGTTACCTCTTCATGGCCTCCTCACGTCACAGAAGAGTAATATATTCTGCGAAGTAGATTAGCTACTTCCCTACCGTAGCACGGTATTCATATTGCCAGACTTGAATCCGTTGCAAAGGAAAGCATCTATGATCGACGGAAAATTTCAAGGCACACCAAAGAGAGGAGGGTTTTCATATTGCCTGCATATTAATCAAAGAGAAACAACAAGTAAAGGAGGAAATAGAGTTTTCGGAGAAACCTTCACCGCAGGGCACAAATAAAGGTCTGGAGGAGTAAACTTAGAAAGGGGTAAATATGGGGGCAGGGTATAAAACGTAGGCGCCCGGAACGGAGCGGTATATTAAAAACAAGGCCTAATTAGTGCAAGTAACCACTTATTGCCGAGCACACAGACTCAAGGAACAAGGCTTCCGATAAGATTGGAGGAAAATAGAAGAAGTTGCGGAGAGTGGGTTTGAGTTGGGAGTTCACAGTGTGGAACAACTCTATGAAACTTCCTTCTCGAATTAATTTGTTACACTTGGTAAGAGTTTTAAAACATTATTGACACTGGAGACGTGATTGTTTTCTGCATCGGCGTATATCTTCATTAAGAATTGTGCTTCCAAGTTTCGACAAAAAAAACAAATTTCTCATTTCATTTTTTCGATTGAACTGACATTTATCAGTGTTGAGAGATATGTTGAGGTGAATCTGCACCAAACGTCCTGATTGTTGGGGAAAGGACATCAAAATGACAGCTGTATCAATTTTTCTTAGAAAAAATATTCCAAACGGGGGCATCATCGTAGGTAGCAAGCAAGGAACTTGCATCACGTGTTTTTCCTTCCATCTTCAGTTTATTACTCGATGAAGGACTATGCAGTAGATTCATGGAAAAAATATGTGTATGTAAATGGATGACGCGGGAAAAAGGTTATAAAATATAGTGTACCTACATACCATTAAGAACCAATTGTAATAACCCTCCAGATTTTTGGACTAACTATGGCTTAATGAACTGACTTTCATCCTCTAAAGGTTATCTCAAAATTTATTTGGCCACAAATTGTACGGCTTCGACAGGAAAAAAAGGAATTCGACGGGACATTTTTCATGAGTGCTATTGCCTAGTGCGTTGCCAAATTCTTAAATGGAATGTCAATTGGGGCACTGTAATAAGCTACCTTATCGATAAAAAATGAGGGATATTATTAGCACCCTGATTAATTTATTCCAATATTGATTGTTACTTTTGCAGTTTTACCTAAAAACGCATTTATCATCTTAAATGAAAATTTTGTTGGTACACTCTCGATGCAATTTCTACGATTGGAAGTAAAAATTCTAGCTGATGTTATTAATCGATTGAATAAAGTCACTTCAATAATATCAACACGGTCGTAACTTATATACATATAATTGTTTCGGACCGGCTGAGGACGGCACGGCTGTTGACGGGCACGGCTGAGGGCGGGCCCCCTTTTGAATAGTTGCGTCAATGTTATTGCATTGGAATGCGCAATTTAATAGATAACCATGAACTGCGGTGGAGGTTATTTTGAACTATTCCATCGTCTTGAATAGATTCATCGTTATTTACTCCATTGCGCACTCCAATGCAATAGCATTGATGCAGCTCTAATAAAATGGGGGGCCGCCCTCAGCCGTGCTCGTCATCAGCCGTCGTCAGCAGGTCCGAGTACTTGAAATCTCTCCGAGAAGTAAGTGGCAAAAGGATGCACCCTACTCCACATAAGGTAGGTACGTGATAGGGGGTGGACTACTTCGGCCGACCGCTTTGGCGCATGAGGGAACCGAGAAATAATCTACATGTGCCCTCAGGTGCATTTCCCCGAAACTGCCCCGTCTACCCCAGTTCGTGCGTCCCCCTCCGAGACCTTCCTCCTCACCCTCCTCGGTCATACTTCCCCCTCATACCCCCCTCCTCCTACCGCCTCTCACTTATTGCAAACGCAACCAGTACCACCCCCTGCCACCGCTCCCGAAATGAAAACAACTCCTTCCTTAGGTAGGTACGTACGTCGTCTCCCGCGCGCCGATAAAATTTCACATCATTTGCATGAACAAATCTGACAAAAATCGGGTCCTTTGTTTTCTTGGCTTCTCCCTTGAATGGGTGCTTCCAATATTATTCATGTTTCGACATGAATAATATATATTGCATACTCAGTTTTTCCTAATATTTCCTTGGATGACAAGAAAAGTATGCATTCTAAACCGTATTCCGGAGTTTGATTTAATTAATATCGTAATTAACCTTCAGGAATAAATTTCATGTTAAACATGTAATAATACTTATAACATAGTTACTTTCATTCCTTAAATAACGTTTAATAACGCATAATTACTACGGCTTCAACATTTTCCATATCTAAGTTTTTGAATTGTTAACATGTTGATTTTTCACTTTTGACAACTAAAGTAGTTTAATTACGAAGTTATCGTAATTTGACAATGGTCAAAGAATTTCAAAGAAAATTAGAGCAGACGTTACCTTTGTATGAGGAGCATTCACAATAAAGCTTAAGCACACTTAAAGAAACTTAATGTAAATTTTTATTATGACAGTTTATTTCGTTGGCTGGGAGAAAAACAATCATATATACTTAAGTCCACAAAAATTTTATGCAGTCTTCATCAAAAGGAGCAACAAATGTTTGTAAAAACGAGAAATGTGCTTGAAAAAAGCCAACTTTTCCATAATGCTAGAAAATATTCCGATTACAGACGACGTCTGCATCTTAAGATCGTCTTCATCCTGTACCCCTAGAAACGACTTGGAATGAGTGAAGAAAGAGAGAGACACGTAACAATGATAGATAAACTACGTGTGAGTAGGTATAGGAGGCCTATTAAAAGTAGAGGAGCTCCAAAAAAAGTGATGAAACGGATCCGACGCGCTCATGTGAATTGTATTTCTTTACCTCCAAACCTCGTCTCTATGAATAGTTTTCAATCTTAATATCCTGTCACATTATCAATAAGCCTGCGATTTCACAGGTCAATAATAATATTACAATCTCCTAATAATATACAATACTATGTTCACATCAATACCAAAATAATATATATATCTGTCTCTTTCCTGCTATCGTGTGAGTGTGTATCTTTCTTTTCATCCTTGTGTCCTCGTCCATTCCTTCTGCTGGTGAGTGGTGAGCTGCCCCAGTGCCATCTATTGGTTACTCTTGTGGGCCAAAGCAAAGGGAGTTTACTGTATATAAACCCCCGCCGAAATCATAGTAAATCTAAGCGTTATATATATATATATTATTTTGGTATATATATATATATACCAAAATAATATAAAATATAATAATAACACAAGTATTGGCCTAACCAATACTTTTTGTCATTTTTTGTTTGTAAACTTGTTTAAAACCTTTTAATATCAATCTTGGTAAGGCTAAAATACCTCAATAAATTAGTCAAAAATAGCTTTCAGTCGGTATTTACATAAGATAGACGATAACTTACAAATTGTGTCAATTTACCATTTATATGCAGCAACATATAAGTTTAAAAAACTTCATCTGAAAAGTAGGGGGAAATTAAAATACTTTATTTAGCTAATATTACGTGAATAATTTTCAAATATTTAACGAAGGGGATGACTTACATTGCGTACATATTTGTGCCACAGAAGCAAAATTGAATCAAACACAGACTCATCCCGACTTCAGAGAGAAATATGATGGCATTAATTCGCGCCGCATTACGCTGGACGTAAACGACCCATGAAAAATAAATTCTAAAATAAAACATCCTCTGCCACTTGCCGAAATAAAAAAAAGAGGCAAAAGAGCAAAAAGTGGCGAGTCATTAATCCGAGCACATCAAGCCGTAACCCAAAACTTGCGTGAAATACCTGACGCTCCGTTTTAATTTGAAATAAAAACAACCTTTTAACCCGGCCGAGATACATCCTGGGAATTAAGTCTCGCGTCACAAAATCTAATCAAGTTTTTACGCCGCCGACAAAAAGGCCCGGGTGGAGAGGGTGGGAGAATGTATGGGAAAAGTTGAGGGGCAGGAGGGGAAGGAGAGGTTGGGGGGGGGGGGCATTCCGACCACAAACCCCATCATTAAACTCAAACTATACGTTATCATTTCTTGGACAAACAAAACGAAAAGACGACGCGCGCTACGTGAATGTAAATAAAAGCAAAAGGTAATTTCAAACTCGAAAAGAGGGGGGAGAGATATGGAGAAGGGGGAAGGTTAGGAGAGAGGAAAGAGACTCCGGCTCACATCCACAAATACAGGATCCAGTATAAGTTCCCCCCGGGGCTTACATGGCGTCCTGAAAATGGTCGAAATAAAGGTGGAATCCCAGGAGAAGGAAGAAGGGAGAAATATGAGCTGAGATGAGTCATAGAAGGTCGCAGTGTTTCATATAGTACTTTTTATCTATGCACATATTTAGCATTATTCATACTTATTCGCAGAGATTGTTTACATAATATGTATGTTAGCTTGGCTCCGTACTGTCACTGTTTAACATTGGAATTAGGTTACATTATCCAATTACTCTCATAAAAAAGTTCCTAGTGGCAATTACTAGCCAATCTGCAGTCAACTTGATGTAAATTTGAAAAGAGATTACGCAAGAAAACCTAATAAATTGTAGTTTTCTTCCTACAAGTTTAACGCGCTTCATTAAGTACCAAGAAAAATTTGCATATTTTACTTGCATGTCGATAGTGAGTCAATAAAATACCGATTACTGTGGATAACCTTCAGCTTTCTTACGACGCTTTTTGCCTGGACTAATTGGCAAATAGAAGAAAATATTCTCAGAAACCAAAAATAGAATACAATTAGCCCTAAATTTTAAATTTAACTGTGAAATTTTTTTTCAATGACTGGAAAAGCAATAGGTATACATTTTATAATAAATAATTACACATTTCATCAATGCTCTTTATTATTTATTAAATAAGGATATAAATTATGTTTAGAAGCTGAGTGCATTATTCATTTAATTAATACCATGCCATATTATAAACATTTTATTGGGATTAGAAGGCGATAAATTTCTCGAAACTTCTGCCAAGAATTAAATAATCATTATTAATTGACCAATGCTCAAGAAACATAGAGAGATATGTGTAACTCAAACTTGTTAAAATTGCATCAATCAACAAGTAATGATGAGGAGTAAAAATTACCTTTAATGTGCCCGTTCTCAGTTTCTTTAGCTCAGTTATCACCATCTCATTGTGCGGGCTGACAGGAAGATGAGAGACGAAAGGTAGGGGAGTTTTATATACGTTACGTGTGCACAAACGTGGCCGCCACACACTCATATGTAGGTAGTTATTCATGTATGTATATGGTTGTGGGCACGTGTGGAAAAGAGAGGAAATGAGGGGAAGGTCCGACGAGTCTTGTGGGAAGAGAGTGGCCCTGGAGGGTGGGGGGAAGGGGGATTCAGCGGAGAGGAAAGGGGAGGGAACGAGGCTTAGAGCTGCATTGGCGGCGAAGTGGAATGAACGGGGGATGTGCTTCCGGCAAGGTGAGGATAGCACTGAGGCGTAGCCGGGGAGATGAAGAGGCTGGACCAAGGGAAAGCTGTGGAGAGAGGATGCGAGTACCGTATGCCTACGCGTAAGAATGTGCTGGGCCGAAGTAATATGAAAGAGTAGCACAAAAACCGAAACAAGGACGAGTTAAAAATCAGTCTTAATGGGGGATTTAACCCATATATTAAGTTGCATTTCAGTGTAAGAATTCGATAGATCGAATTGGTAAATAAGTTACGGCAAAAAATTCAGCCATTCTACCCTAAATTTAAAATAAAAAAACGCGAATTTTGGCGGCTATATCATCATGAGTAGGTGACTTCATTAGAGTTCTGGTTCATTTACTCGTTCTCGGAAAACCATTCAGTGAGCGAAAGAGTAGCACATAAAAGAGAACTCGATTACGAACCATGTGAGGTCCATGCGCAACGTCCAACGGTGATAGATAGAGGGCCGTCACAATGAATTCAGAATAATAGTAATCACATTTATACCAACTCATAATATTTCATTTTTTTACCCCAAAAATTTATATAATGGTTCAAGATGTAAAAAGAAGATATTTAGCTATATACAACGCTCGCAGAGTTGTGATGTAATCACGAAGGGGCCCGCAAGGTCATTTTGGTCGTCCGGATAAATTTAAGTTCCCAACAATTACTTTCGACAAAACTGCGAAGATAGAGGACATGAATACTAGGGGGAGGGGGTGTGGAGCTGATGGAGTTTGAATGGGGAGAAGAGAGGGTAAGGGATGGAGGGGAGTGTGGGGCACATGGTCGCACCTCGTTGCGATCCGAAGGGAAGGTCCGAGAGAAGGCAGGATACTAAAATGTCGACGAAAGAAGCAAAGGGATTTCTCGCCGAGGGTGACAGCATCGCAAGTAGTTCCTTTGGCGGATTCATGTAGGGAACGCATTATTTCTGGTCAGCGTAATTAATGCACCGACAGTGAATTTTCTCTATTTTAATATAGTGGTAAATACAGTCATGTATACCTTTCAATATATACCACAGAAACATCAATCGTAAAAAAATATTCTATCTCATATTTTTGCTTAAGATTGAAGTAAAGAGGGGTTCCACAAAGTATATCGTATACTTACAGCAGAATTCATATATATGTGATATACATGATACATGTGAGAGCCAAAAATTCTAATTTGAAAAAAATATAGACAACACTTTCCTCAATCAATGTACAATTTTTGGCCAAATAAATGCATACCATACTTTTTCCAAGTTTACTTGAGCGTTAATTCAATCACCGATTATTAGGCCTAATAATGAAGATATCTAAGAAAAATCCAAGAAATATTGACATTTTAAATCAATTCCATGCTTCCTCAGGTCACTACTCTTCCAAAAATAAAAATGATAATTTGGCTGATAAATAACCACAAATCAAAGCCATCTTCAGGAATTTCTTCTGACACAGTAGAATGAAAAAGCTTCAGTAATAACTATTTTTCCGTATTACAACACTAATTCCCGGTGAATTTTCATGCGGTAGAGTTCTCGGGCCTTCTTTCGGGTGATGAAGTTCTTCGCCCCCGAAGTTTTAACGAAATAGGTATCCATCATGAGTACACATCTGTTAATTGCTATACATCAACGATGATGGATAACAATACAACTATACAACAAGTAGCACATATGACGGATAACTCTCTCGTAGAAACGTCTCCAGCCATGGGCATTATCACCCAGACGGTAGCCCGAGAACTCTTTTGTATGCAAGATTTTCTTTTGTTTATGCCAATTGCTTCATTCCTACATATCATTCAAATGTTAGGAATTTGCATTCTTTTTCGTGCGGCGACCGATTATTAACTTTTATAGAACTTGATTTGATGGCCAGGGTATCAAATAACAGATAGGAAAATGACCATCGCATATGAATTTCACCATCTGAAGGCAACCTGGGCATTCTCGTTCCTTTAAAACACGAATAAACACAGGATTTGCATCGCAGGCGTAAAGGAAGCTTCTGGTTACGTAATGGAAATATAGGGAAAAAATCAGAATGGGAAACAGATGTCTTGCTAGGAATTAATTTAAAAAATGAATTATATATTAAAAGGAAATAAATCGAGTAAAATTTCTGTCCTCATGCTATTGACCAAATGTTGAGCCCCGACTTTTTGCTAATAATAAGAAAATATAGTTTAGCATATCCCAAAAAGGAAAAAAGGTAAAATACCCTCCAATTAGTTAGTTTGTTTTTTATTTTTTTTGTGCGTCGACAGCAAAGGCCATTTTGCACCACAACCGTCCTTATGTAAAACAAATTTTAAGCGTTTAATGACACATTATTAAGGGTATTCATATTTAAAATAAAAAATATGCATCTGTTTCAATTAATTTACATTTAAAAATATTGATTTCCTTTAAAAAGGCGATCACTCGTGACAAAAGCTTCGGAGAATCACCGAGGAAAACACCCTCCAAAATATAAAAAATATCCCGAGTAAAAGTCGAGAGAACAGAGCTCTATCGTTGAAAACCTAGGCAAAGGATAACATGTAAATCGAATGAAGAGATGAAGATCGCAGATTCGATAAAATTCATGCAGAGCAGAAAATATTGAACAGGGGGAAAATTTAGAGAAGAGGAAAAGGAGCAAATTAATGCTAAAAAAGGGAGTGGATGTATGAATATATCTATACGCCTTCCCGTATCCACTCGAGTGTGATCATACCTATATATGTTTGGGGCTATGGGAAGCGAAGAGTGAGGAGAGGGAACCGGAGGATTTTCTCCGCGAGAGACTCTAATTCTGATTCAAGAGTCGAGTCGCACCCTTCGCCAGCAAACAGAGCCCCAGGGCCCCGAAAGGAGTAGGAGAAGGGTCCGGGGGAGGAGGAGGGCCCGGAGGAGGAAGCGGTGGAGGAGAGGCGGGTGGAGGCGTGGATGGAGATGACTGCATGGGAGTAACTTTGGAAACTTTCTTATCGCTGCCGCGGCAATAACAATGATTATGCTAATAAAAGCCGCCAGATAAGCCGCCAACCCTTACGCAGCTTTCCCCATCTCCTCTCCACGCGCGCTTTCCTCCTCCACGCCCTTCTTTAACCTCATCTCTGCTGCCAATGCAGATACCTACTACTCAGCCCACGTCATCATCATCACCATGAACATGGGGAGTGTATGGAAGATCATCGGAACGGCGAAAAGCGCCAACAACGAGCTCTCAAAACATCTACTACAACTGACAAGAAATAGCAATAATAATTATACTAATTTACTACTCTCGATATAATCCGTTTATTCATAGTACGCATCACTACCACTAAACCGCACGTATTCTGCCTTTGTGTGAAGTATTCCTAGCGTAGAACTTGAGACATCATTTTTGAATTCTTCAGAGTGTACAGAGTTTCCCCTGTCATTATCTCAAACGTGGAGAATTTCCATATCAGATAATAGTTAGGAAACTTTAACTCAAATTTGAGATACAATCAAATGAAACTTTTAGGGTATGTAGTGTAGAGTCTATTCTATATATCCTAAACATTTCTAAATGATTCCTTGATTTTAAACACGCAATGCAATGCGAAAAATGGAAACCATGGTCGAGTAGCAGGGATTTCCTTCTTTAGTAAATCTTGCGTAGAACTGCGTAAGCGATATCCAAGGGGAAAACCCGCGGTGAAGCAGGCCGCAAGTTAAGGTTACCTTTGCTGGCCACATGCTTTACATAAGTTTCACATGCGTAAGACAATATAAAATTTCACCGATACGTATTGTCATAGCCAATATCGCTCATGGGCCGATATGAGGAGAAAAATGCCAGTACTTCTCCAAAATGCGAACTCCTCTTTAATTCGAGCCGGTTGGATATGTTAGCTAATTATATTTGACAAACATTAGCAAATTTAAATAGGAAATTCGTCAACAACATATTTTAGCACATTTGAGTACATTTTACGTAATTCAGAAAGAGCTGAATGATTCAATATAACAAATCAAGTTTTGTACATCAGCTTACTTGATATATTTCACCAAACGAAAATTGTATAGTTTTTATGAGAAAAATTACTTAGGATTATTAAAATTTGCATAAAATTGCTTTTTAAAATTAATTTTCTTCCCCTTATACATTTACCGTCATAATTGTCTAATAACAGATCGCGAGATAGACATTTTTAAAATCTATCAAACGTGACTCCGATCCAATCAGCGAGGTAGTGTGTCCTTCGCTATGCATTGTCTCCCTCTCGAAGTAAAAATATTCTTACAATAACTCTTAAGATGTCTTCGCAGTAATAAATATCTGAGGGCAACAACGAAACCCCGATGTAGGTATTACAATGGGATAAGTTTAATAATTGAGATACCATGATTGTATTTAAAAAATCTTTATATTGATAGCATGAAAACAGGAACCCCTGTCGTAGTCAACCATCACGATTAATTGGAACGCCATTTTAAACTTGGTCGCATAGGTAGAAGTCGAAAATATCCTTGTTTGTATGGGAAATTTTGGGCTCGTAGTCCAAAAGCTCTAACTTCCCTTACCATCCCATCTTCATGCTCATGATTATTGCCATCATTTCCATCTCCATTTTCCTATTTACCAAAACTCTTCCGCAACCCACCCCTTACACTTACCTGCGGCGAACCTTGGTTCCTACTCTTCAAGTCTCCCACCCACCAACTTTTCTCGAAACGTGATCCTGACGTCGTCAAAAGGAATAGACTCGCTCCCTCCTTCCTTTGTCCTCTGACTCCAAGGGAGTCGCAATGTAAAGGCAATATGCGTTTCGAAAATGAGGGAAAAGGCTCGCATCCCCGTAGCGAGAATGAAGTTCAAAGCGCTCTTCTCAAAATTTGCGTTGCGACGCGGTATGCACTAATGGATGCTGATGGCTGTGGAAAAAAAAATGAGGTACAAAATATAATGTGAGGATGGACTTATTCTGCGCTTGGTGTATAAAAATTACCTGTAGGACTGCATAAAAAACTGCTAGACACAATTATGGAAAATATACGGTACATACCATTCAACTACATTTGATATTTGAAGGTAGGAAATATTGATAAGTAAAATTTGATATATTGCTAAATGGACGGATGTTTGAGCGCTAAAAGATAGCGGAAATTCAGTTTTTGCAATCTGAAGCACATGCATGGAAATACCAACTGTTACTTCCAGAGGCGAGTCACGCGCCAAGAGATTTATGATCGGATACCAGTTATCCGACACAGAAGCGAGCACCACTGCTGACAAAATTTGAACCCTGGGCTTTAAAAATATGGCCAATGATGAAGTAATTGAAGGACTCGTAATTTTAAGTTTTAGGCTAATTTTACTTAAAATCGTTCCTATATTTTTCCTATGCTCCACATCTCAATCACGATTTATTAAATGAAGGTACACAAAAAACTAAATGCTTCAATTATTACCGAAAGTAGCCTAACCAATTGACTGATGGCCGTGGAAAAGAATGAGATACAAAATATACATGCGAGGATGGACTAATTCTATACATTTGATCTTAGCTGAGAAACCTTGCCAACCTAACGCTAATTCGTGTAAGGAAGGATGTACCAACGGTTCAGTCTTTGTCATCTCGCTAATCATGTGCATATTTGCACTGAGATATTAGCCGATTAATCTGCGCATTGTCATGCTGAAACTTCAATAAATTTTTATTAACAAATTTAACAACCAACAGGATTAAAGCGTGAAGAGAAACCAAAAATGAGAAGTAAGCATCTAAGCACTGTGAGAGCTTCGTTTCCAGCATAAAGCTGTTCCGTGACTGTTTCTAATAGATTCTTTACGAAAATATCCACTATTTTTGCCAATGATGTCCAACTACATTCTTCACTGCTAACCAGCTGTTAACTTGGGGCACAGGGCAACGTAAGGGGCGGAGCGTCCCATGAAGGCCCATGGCTGAATGAAAAGGGATAGACGCGGACAATAGGGGGTTGTCCCCGCCCTTTTCCTAGGGGTGCGTAGACAGGATAGGCACGAGAGCGAGAGGACCACCAAAGGGGATGCTAGAAGTGTGGGTGGCTGAGATTTAAGCCTGCTCCGATTGGCTAATTCGCATAGCCACGACGACTATCATAAGGCACGGCTTTGGGAGGGGAAGCGGACGTTCAGGGCGAGAGGGGGCCATCCGTCCCGTGAGACCATTCTTCACTTTCAGCCCCGCTGCCGCCCCAAGTAGCCGAGCATCGATCGGACGGATCCCGCCTCGGCCGATTCACTTCACAGCCGCAACCGGTGGCTAACTACTGGCTCCTACTGGTCGGCTCAGTTAAGGGAGCACACCACCTCGGATGGAAGCGTAACGGTCGAAAATTAAAAGCCGCAATTTGTACTGTATTCTTTTATGAATATTCTAGACAACACTAGGAGCCTTTAAATTATGCTTAAGCAACACAGAATATATTAACGATCATTTTTCGATAACTCTGAGCAAAGCAACGGTGAAAAATCTTGAGATATCCGAAATAATTTTATTAATGTACAATTATTTCATAAATTAAGTAATTATACTGTTTGTATTCGACGATAAAGGACCGATACTTAAAACCTCTGTGGATAAATTCATTTTTGGGGCCGAAAATGCCCGAATATTTGTTGGAAAACAGTTAGTTTTCGTTAGTTTTCAGTTTTTTACACCGATTAACACTTAATTGAGCTGCGCAAATCCTTGATAGAATGTAATAAAAATTTATCATTTGTATTTGTAAAATATATCATTTGTAAGGTTAAGGTACGACAAGAAAAATATTGATTTGTGTAATGCGAAGCTTTCCGCTGAGCTGATGATCTTCCGTAAGACTGCCGGACAAGTCGTAAACCGTTAAATTCGCAGAGGTAAGGTTGAGGCTGACTCCCTTAAGTCATTCTGTACCTATCCCCTCTGCCTGTGTCGCAGAAGTGGTTGAATTGTTTCTTTCCAAATATGGGACTGAAGCTGCGTGCAATCCACTTTAGTTGGCGTAATTCGGCTCGTTATGAGCCCGAACCAGTACCGTAGCGAGCGGGGTGGCATAGAGGTTCAAACCCCTACATGTTTGAGAGGTAGAGTGATAAGTACACCCCTTGCCAAATGAACCCTCTATCGGAAAATAAAACCCCATCAGAAAAAATGTTCTGGTCTGAGCAATACGTAATCGGTCAGCAATATCTCAGACTGCAGGTCAATAACAACATCAATTTCGGAGAGTGTAAGATAATTTTCGGTGTATTAATAAAATCTAATTCATTAATTCATATCAGTCACGAGGCCTCCTAATATTTCCAAGATATTATTAACTAAAAATTCCTAAAAATTTTCAAAAACAGCTTTATTCACACGACCGGTTATAATTTACAATATCCCGTATCGTCAAGCTATACAAATTAAATTTAACAGACGCTCTTAGAATGTTCTCTATTCCAAAATCAGGCAAAGATTTTTGAGAATCTTGTGAATGACACCTCATTTATCTAAAATACACGGCTAATTATGACTAAGGGTTAACGAATGTGGCTTACCAGGCATAAAGGCATATCTCTTCTCCAACTCAATAAAACTGTTTTATTACGCAATTAAAGTACATTAACTACACTTAAAATATTTTTAAATGATTTGCACTATAAATATACTTTGTACTACAAATCTCATGATAATACACTTTTCAACTTATAAAATCATGACGATGGCGCATTAAACTTACGCCGTCTCAAGTTCGTTATGCCATTCACGGGATAGGGGAATTCGGAAATATAACCTTCTGAAAATGATGAACTTGCTCGAGCTTAAGCTTGCCATTAAACAAGACTGGGGAATACGCTTATGAGAAACTCATGTGACTCGTTTCGAGGCGATATTTTTCAGGTGGAAGATGAACTTCCAAAACATTTCCACTCTCATCATCAATTTTCGCGGCAGGAAGTAAGGGTAGTTGCCGCGCAGCTTTTGTTAGTTCTTCCTCCCGAATGCTGTCGCTGGAAAAACACGAACCGAGATACTCAGCACAAGCAGGAAATGATCACCCACTGAATGCAGAAATGCAAGAACCAAAGCTACTGAATCCACTCCAAACTACATCTCGACTCGAGGCAAGACAAAAGATATAATGCGTGCCACGGAAGAAATATCGCTTCCCGTCTCACGAATGCACACCTACCCATCGATCAACCTTCCACACGATATTTTTTGTAGCTTAAAAAAAATTGCTCCACAAAATCCACCTGCACCGTCGGAAAACTGGTAAAGGGAACCTCTCCCTCCTAGCCGAAGGGCACAAGGAAAAAAAACACTATCGTAGGGCTCGTTTATGCAGGGGAGCGCGGCGCAACAATGAAGGAATGAAGGCGACAATGAAATTCTAACAATGCCGCGGAGGGAGAGAACGAGGCGCGGCGGTGATATTCGAATAACGGATCGCTTTATTTTCTGCTAGTCTCTTTGAATGCCTTCCACCCGGTGAGGCCCGTAATAAAAGCACCGAGGGCGAAAATATTCGGGGAATACAGACTTCTCTCCTCGATGGAAAGAGAGGAAACATTTTCCACTCTTTCCTGGTCTCCTTCCTTCGCTTCCAGAGCCGCTCAACGCGATAAAACGAGGCAAAAGTGTCGACGGTGCCATTTGGCGAATGGAACGCAACTCCCAGGAATGCGTTTCTTTCGGTCTTCTTCCACCTCGTCGACACACAGCCATGCTCCACTCCCCCCCTCCCTTGCTTCGCCAGCGTTGCGCAACGTACTCAAACCCTTGGCCGTCCGCGCGATTACCCCTCCACACACCAGTTCCCCGCGCTAGCGCAAACAGGCTCGTGCTTTCGGGGATCTCTCGCGCCCTTGGTAGCTGGATCTCATACGGGACTTCCCAATAAGCCTTGAAGGAGCGGGGTATGGCACTCAAACAAGGGCATTGTTTCTTCAAGTGGGTCAATTTCAAAAGATTTGACTGATTGAAGCAACTCCAACCTAAATAGTGGATACTGATTATTAATCATTTTCAGTCCAATGTCCCAATTCGGGAAGAGATTTATAAAAATTCATGAAAATCATATAACGTATCTGTGATTACTTTTATAGCTTTTTTACGTAAATAAAGCATAGAAGTATTTTTTAAAGTGAATCACATGACTTGTGTATACATTGTTGGTCAATTATGCCTTTTCTAAATTGTTTTTTTTCATCACCCCTGTAGTGATTATGCGGTTTATTCGATATTTTCCCCTGCACTCTCTTCAGTGGCAAAAGCTCATTTATTCAAAATATCAGTACATATTATGCTGTTAAACTTAGTTTTTTGGTAGAATGTGTATTTATTTTGCAAGTAGATAATAGCAAATTTAAAAAAATATTTTATTTTATTTTTTTAGTTACAAATGCTCATTTTTTCAAAAGATCAGTGCATATAACGTTGATAAACTCGGTCTTTTGGTTTAGTATATATTTATTTTTCAAGCAATAGCAAAATTTTTCTGCGTGTTTCCATCTAGGATCATGCTTGAAAACGCATTTAAATATTTTTTCGGGTTTTCTTTCATAATATCTCTTAATTAGCTGTAAAATAAATAGGATATGCAAAAAATAATAAAAATCAGTTGATAGGTTAGTTCGGTCTTTAAAGGATTAAAGCTTTTTTAGCTTACGTAAGGTTTTTCGGGTGTACCGCGTCGTTATGATATTTTTCCTCACTAGGCAGCGGTTCTTCTGGATTTCCTTCCGCGTTTATTCATTTTTCTGGACTGAATTTATCGTGTTTAAGTACGTGAAATTTTTAAATAAATTATTTAGTTCTTTTTCACCAGTGAATTAAAAATAATCGACCCATTTTCGCACGCACGCATTTTCGGGCAAATACTGAGAGTACATTAGGTAATTGGATTGAACATTACAGTTTGAATCGAAACAACTCGTAAAGGGAGGTGATGCAAAAATTGTTGGTGATGAAAGTAACTGTAGGCGGTTAATGAAAAAAACCGATAGAGCCGTTTGAGTAAATAATAATTTGGACGCACAAGAAAGGGCTCAGTGTGTTATTCAAAATTAAAACGAACATCCAGAAAGTAAACACGCCAACTACTGATTTCACTGGAGTGGATTCTCATTCAAATTGATTTTTCAGCAAGCAATCGTTCTAGCACTAGTGATGCTATACATAATCAGAACGGCAAGGCTTTCATTTTTTTCAGTTTTTTTTTGATAGATAAACGATGTGGAGTCACTGTTTTTGAGTTCCAGTAAAATGCAAAATTCGTTTCATATGACGATTTTAATCTTTCATGGGCTTTTCTCACTCGCTTTTACATGCAAACGCATGCAATTCCTAGTTTCTATGCTTTTTTGTGACACATTTCGCTCCCTCTTTTACTACACCGAACGTCACTGTCATTACATTCCATTCCTTTACAGATGACAGTATGGATAAATGATAGAGAATGAAGTTCGTAACTCACTTTACAACACACTAACCGGATTAATTTGTATTTCAAAATTACCAAAGTATATTATTTTATAGAGTCTATGGCTGATGAGAAATTATTGATGGCACTGAGGGTTGGTGACTTAAATTTAAAATAGGTACACTTCATCTTAAAGGTAAAGAAGTTGGCCATTAATATTTGATCCGCGAGTACGACTTAAATTTATAATTTTTAATAGATGCTCGGAGTCCAAGAACTTATAAAACGTTTGTAGGCCGAGAATAAGTGAAATTATTTCACTCTCAGCGCAAAAGGGTTTGGCTCGGATACCATATAAAGCACGTCTTGGGAATATTTCCCCTAATTGTACATCCAGCTCAAAGAGCTGATGTAGCCAATCAACCCCAATTTCACCAACCGTGAGGCTTCAACGAAAAATAATTTTCCCGTGATTTTTAAGGTTGGCCATTTCGAAAAAAAAATCTGTCAACTCGCGTGACAGCACCATAGCCTGATTTTGTAAAGCGGAAAGACATCGACAGGCAGTCATTCATATTTCGGAGAAATAATGCAATAAAATCAAATGATCCGCGAAATTAAGCATGCAATGCAATGAAACTCTAAATCATTATTTCATGAGAGAAAAAAATCCTGCGTACAAGTTTAATCCTCAAAACGCCGACCCCGCGTGACAACAACGGTTAGATCCCTTATACTGTGAATGACACACCCGCGAGATATTTGAAGGCACTCGGACATCTCGGCCGTGCATTATTTATGGTCGATCAAAATCACGTCTCATTGAGGTATAATTCCGCTTAAATGACTTCACACATCCTCCTATATTTGCTAATACCACGGAATCAGCCCTCAAGTGCACCTCAGTGCATTCAATTAGGTACGTAAATCATAATGAATTGTTTGATTTATCCATAATCATGACTAGAAACTAACGAGAAAAACATTTGACGCGTAAAAATAAAAAGATAAGTAGTGGAGATACGTAAACAACCGTGGTGTACGGAAACCGGTGGTTGTTGTTTTCAGGTGGCTAGCCAAAAATTAAGAATCTGATAAATTGTTATCAACTAATATGGAGGCTAATGAATAATTTAATTATTATTTTTAAAAATAATCGACAGCGAAAATTTGCTTCTGAGATTCGATGGTGTTCTGAAAAATTAAGAATATATATAGAGAAGATAGATTTTTATCTCAATTAATCTTACTCTTAACGCTTTTCTCAAATCAGTAGTTTAGCATCCATATTTCATATCTCTCTAAAGTACTGATACCAATTCCACAATCGTGCAAACTATACATTTTTCATTATGAGCATGCTCCCACATTCTATATGGCTGATGATGAGCCGAAATGTGTTACACTTAACGAATATAGTAATAAATAACCATAAATATTAAAATTACATAAAAATGCGCTTGATTCACAGAATTATCTGTTCCTTACTTAAATTGTGGAATAATCAAAATTTCCTCGTGGTAATCCAAATTTATTGTGTGTATCATAAAATTGCAAAAGAATTATTCCGATAACCTGAATAAGAGTAATACCCAGAATTATGGCAAGGCTCAAAATCTTTATAGCTACATGCCAGGTAAATGCAATTGAATCTCAAAAAATTCTTGCCAATATTCGAGAGAAATTTCTTCATTGTAGTTGATGGAATAAAATTTTTTTCAATCTATCAGGAAAATCGTTTAAAAATTTAAATGCTCTCCTTTTTTAATACACTCTTATGTCTTTTCAGAAGGACCCAATCTTGGAGCGAGGATAACTACAAGGGCTTTCTTATGTCATTCACCTCGTTTTAGAAAAAGATGTTGAGGTAACTAGCATTTCCTAACAATAGACGGAAACGGAATCCAATAACTATTTACAATTTTTTGATACAATTATTTTTTACTATAATTGCTATGTGATCAGATTTGAATAAAATTCAGTTTCAAATATTTTGTTTTCATTTTCCAAAAATCCCATCAAACGTCTCAGTTGTGTAGTTATATGCTTCATCAATTCTGAGTTACTTTGCTAGTCCCTAGCGTAGAAGAACGTGGCACTCTCATCAAATCTTCATAAATCTACTTATAAAAGTGTAGCAAAAACATTAGAAGTCTACAACTACATAAATAGAAGATTGGGACGCAATTATTCACTAATACTTATCGTATGATAGAAATATGGAATATAATTATTTATGTTATTTAAATTACGGTCTTTAGTAGCAATCTTAAAGGAAAAAATATCTTGCATTGACATTTTGATAGGTTATCATCATCTTGAAATTTTCCGGTTAGATATTCCTAAAATACACCCTCCTTTTCGACATTCGCATGTAACCTCTGAGATAAAAATGCCATCTCCAAGAAACCGTCTGAGGAAAAAACAACAAAAATCAAACAAATTAGCTTTATATGCACTGGTAAATATTGAAAATAATCTAGCCCATATGCCCTGAATATTTTAAGATTTTATATGAATAGATCCGATAAAAACTTCAAATGGCAAACGGACAGTTATATGGGTGCAGGTAAAACGGGGCTTTTACTATTTTTAGGTTTTATAATGCATATATCGCATTTCCACCAACTGAAGCCTGAAACGATTCCATACGATGACATGTAGAGTTTAAAAAGAGTAAAAGGTAACGAAAAAAGATCGGTCGAAAGGGTGTGATGCATCATAATAACTTTGGAGAACTTCTATCCTAAGAAATCCAATATCCAATTTACTCATCGTGTGGCACATAGGAATGAAGCGTCTTGGATAAAGCGTGGATTTAATTTTGCATTGACCCCCGCTACCATATACTTCAGCAAGTGATGCCGAGCAAGTGGTACACAAGCTGTTACAATGAGTATGTGACGCCCGAATCCTGTCCCTCCCCTCCCAATAAACTGGTCCACCCAATGGGCACACAGAACCCCGATTTCAGAGCCCTCGTGCAACCAGACGGCGAGACACTGAGTTACCTCGGGCTCCCGAGAGCGCCGACCGGGTCGCAGGTTGCCGGTGTATCAGCCGCTCCGTCCGCGGGAGCTGTTACTGCCCGAAGCCGCCGCCCTGGAAACAATTGCGATTCCAGCTTCCCACTCAATGGGACTGGCCACTGAAAGGACGACAGCGGCCGCAATGCTACGCGTTATCCTCGCTAAGCCATTACTGTGGTTGCTGAAATCCATTTAGATTAAAAGTTACACTGACTTCACGCTAGGTTGATTATCCTTATGTGCAACCAGTTGAATAATTTTTCCCTCATAAGTTTCAAACCAGTATTTTAACTTTAAAATTTAATGTAAGACCATCATCTAAGTAATTGCTGCATCCATGGTTTTCGATTTGGCCAAAAAAAAGGCGGAAAATATTAGTAGCAAATATTGAAAAATTCTAGAGTTATGCTGTGTCAAATAAAATTCTATTCAAAATCTATGAAAAAGAAAAAATTTCCTTTCCCCAAAAATTATCATTAAGTAACAGAAATCTTTCCAAATATTCACACCCAGGCCATTAAATATGAGTTTACCTGGTTATCTAGCTTAATTCAGAAAGCGATAGGATTGATTCACAGTAATCACATCAAATTCATCACTATTATCCGACGATTACTTTGAAAATAATTCAACCGTTTTTATTAAAAAAAACAATATCTTAGTTAAATGCATCATTGTATGCAAATTATACCGAAAGATGACACACATTTATGTGTGTCATCTTTCGGTATTATTGATTTATATCACGGACATGGTATTTACCTGAAGAGTAATACGACAAACTAATTCAAAATGTACCCCACTTTAAACTGGTATAAATGTTCATAATATTTTGATTGATGATTATAAACCCGTCTAAGACTGTTAAAAGGATGAGGTTTGGACATTTTTCGTTAATGTGCCATTTTTTTAGATAAGGCAATGTAATATTTGAATAAGTGCATCAATCTTCTTTTAGCGCTTGTAATTTTATCCCTCGAGGAGTAGGAAAAGGAATATCCTTCACTTAATAACGCCTTATTGCTACAGAATTTGCACGCCAGTTATGCCACCAAATGGTCCCCAAAGAACAAATATATATACGTAATGAGTCCATGAGGGTATCTTGCTGATGACTGAAGTACAATTCATCGAAGGTTTGAGATGCAGCATTCACCCCAGCATAAAAATATTAACCTACCTTCGAGATACAACGCGCCAATACAATAACATTCAACACTATAAATTTCGCAAGCAGAGCGCACTGTGCCAGCCCTGAACGGGAAAAGGAAGCCACAGCCATAA
Organism: Ischnura elegans; assembly: GCF_921293095.1. NCBI lineage: Eukaryota > Metazoa > Arthropoda > Insecta > Odonata > Coenagrionidae > Ischnura > Ischnura elegans. The sequence goes on from NC_060249.1 coordinate 105,974,086, forward strand.
CGTAAACTCCCACATCACATTCCCAAAAGACAAGCCCACCTCATCCCTGCTGTGGCGCCTCGCGCGTTGAATTTGTTTTAACGGCCATCGGAGGCACGGCAGTGTGTGCGCGTGTGTTTGTATGCATGTGCACTGCGAGTGAGTGAGCTCTCCAAGGCGGGGAGCCGCGGGGACCGGTGCTGCCACCTATCCAGTCAAATGGGGCAGGGCGTGGGGACTAGCGCGGAAGGCAAGCACGTGGGGTGTGAGGCGTCGGAAAGTGAAGGACGAAGGCTTTCGGAACACGTGACGTGGAAGGAGTGACTCTCTCTCCATCTCCCTCGTGTGTTTGTGCCTGGGGTCTGCATGTGGGACTCCGACGGTGGTGTGGAGCCTTGTTTATGTGGATGCCACACCGGATTGTGTTCCGAGACGGAAGTGCTCAAAGGCGCGAGTAGCAGGGTTCCGCGGCCTCAAAACAGGCGCACCTCGGGACCACCTGATACTACTAATGCGTGGGCTCGTAAAACGCACCATATCGTCCGTCGTGGATGAGTAATACATCGTAAACGGCTTGTAACTGCGCGCATTTCGCAGAGCGATCGATCAGAGAAGAAGGATTGTGACCCTGAAAACAGCTATTTGAGCGGTGGAATGTGATTCAACATGATAAATCGGATTGCCACGAGATCATTATGAAAAATGCGCCATTAGATACAAAAAGTACTCGCATAAAAATCTTTTCTGCCGAAATACATGCATAATCCCTTGTTAGGATTACTTACGGCAGGTTAATATCGAAAAGCTATACGCTAACGCAATTCGTTCACTCGTTCATATAAGTTACTCAGTAATTCAACTCAATACCATATTGCATCTTAATATCACAACAACTAGGAAACCCAGTACCTACACTAATAATGGACATGGAGGTAACAAAATTCAAATACTACTTTTGTTAGAGAAAAATAAGAAAACATCATACGCCATAGGCGCAAATAAAAAATGTTCACGCAGAAAAAAAATGTTTAGAGGAAATCATAAAGTGAATGGCTAATCGACTTCTTCGGTGAAATAAAATCAGAAATACATGAGGAAAAAATCTATTAAAGAGGAATAGTACGGAATACTTGACCCGAGAGTGGACGACCCCAGCAACGGGTCAGAGGTGAATACAAAAATACCGTTAATTACACCCGTAAATGTTGAAATGCGTTTTTTGGTTAAACTATTGGTTACATCCAGATATGGAGCAGATTCGAGGGCAGCGTCCAATGTACTACAAGGCTGAAAGTTTCATTGATTTTTGAGACCCAGATTTCGGACTCTCTCTCTCTTCGGACTCACCTCTTGATGGAATACCATATTGAAATTTTAAAGTTAAATATAGGAGACCTTTTCATTACTTACCATTACGTGAAATATAAAAGATTATATCCAAGTATTATCTAATAATGCCAAAATTTTGAATTACGTTCAAATATTCATAAGGATTTATGCTACGTAGCCCGGAAATTGCATAGGAATAACGTAATTTTTAAACGAGCAATCCTTTTTTTTTTTTTAAAAAAAGGCACAATAAGACCGGTGAAGAAGGAATCTACTCCCCTTTAATTTCCACAAAATGTCCTAGCCGACTTTCCAGTCTATACTACAGAGATTACATTGCCTATGGCTAAAATTGTCGCGATTAAGTTATATTCCTCCCCATTTTAATAAAACATAATAACGAAAGCGTAGTCTACACTATCGTAGTCATTATCAGCTGAAATATAAAATGCAATAAAGACGAGATTTGATTACTTAATATGGAACAGCAGAATTTAAATCAATTAGTATTTTAATAATTAAAAATTTGAGGAAGTTTAATCCCATAATGGTTGAAATATTCATGAATCACAGAATTTCAACCAAATGCAGAAATTCAATTTTAATGTTTCTCCGATTTGCTCTCTGGATTGTAAATAATTTGAAAACGTCATATTTTTTAATTTCATCGCTCTTAAATGCGCACTACTAAGTATATCCGCTACGAGATGAAAATCTGTTTGATCACTTTTGAACTACTTATTGGCTGGATAGCTACAGGGTTTCGCGCAGATTGCTCTCGTGATCGTACTCAAGGTACTTTGGTGCATTTTATATGGTACTATTACATTAGATCGCGTAACTTTCTTTAGCAAACATGATCTCAATTTGACCTCAGGACGTAGGACATTCCTGAAAATGCCAATCAAAGGTTGAGAGTTCTGAATCATCATGGTCACGAATTTGTAAGATCTCGCTATACATTAAAATAAATTCTTGCATAGAAAAACCTATTAAGATCAAAAATAAATTCCACGCTCAGCATTTTAGCTGCCGGTTTAGATGTTAGGCATAGAAATTTACTCTCATTATTCTACTGGTAATGATTTACTGAACATAAAAGCTGGACAGTTTATTTACGCGGAAAATAATAACCGCAGTATTACGTCCACAATTAGCCGCAGAGTTTACACGCCTTCTATAATATTAATTAGCAATGTTTGGCTTCTATGCATGCAACATAGATTGACACAGCATCCAAGACTCAGGATGGTCTTTTAGTCGACGTTGAAGTTTTGATATTATTTTTCCCGATTGAAGATTTACTAACCGCTAAATTTAATACTTATGAAGAAGAATAAATACAAGGACTTCAATAGCACTCATTCATACTTATTTCAATTCTAAATTTTTCCACTTCTCATGATGATACTGACGTTTAATTTTCAATGCTGGTTTGATGCATCGCAGCCATTTAGAGCGCTATTGTACTATATTTAGAGTGAGTTTCAATGCAATAGGCTTTTTTAAAAATATTTCATTCTAGTCTGCAGCAAACACTTCATTTCCACCAGTCTCTGTTCCCATCCCCTTTAACATTCTCCCTCCCCCCAGCCCACTCGGGGCGATCAGACGTACCTGCAGACTCCTCAGAGCCGCGTGAGCAAGAGAGAGAGGCCCTGAAACTTACGCACTGGCCCCTTGAATCCCACTAACACTCCCTACTCACACACACTCAAATGCCTCCACTTTCCCTCCTCACTTCCCGACGCCACTTTGGTGTGACCCAATCCCTCTCTGCTCCACTCCTTGGACTGTGAGATGCGAAACTTTGGCATCTCGACCTTGGAGAAACTTTGGCCCCTAAGGAGGCCAGCAACACCCTCGACGGACTCTCTTGGGAGGAGAAAAATGCGACAGCCGCCGCCAGACCCAGACGGCGAGACACGGACTACCGGGAAACCCATTTGACTCGGAGAGCAACACCTTCCCTTTCGACTTCCGCATTATTCAAGCAAAACTCCTTCAAGACGCCGTTACTTTTTCCCAGCGAATTAAGTGCAGTAAGAATTACCCACTGAGGAAATAAGAGTTCCATTTCCAAGGATAAATTCTCCTGGATGCCTATCGTTTTGCCAAACGGACATTATGGAATTTCTCAAAATTTTCGAATTACTAATTCGTAAATTCATGAGACGAAGAATTTTAAATGACCCTCCATAACGTGACTTGTGTAATAATAATTAATAAGTAATGGATAGATAGACAAATATAGGGAAATTAAATTCACTTGAACTCTTTTATGACAAAACCGATATTACTTCGCCGTAACATTAGTGAAAATCATTCATATGTTTCAAGCTTCACATGTCATAGTAATTAGCACTACGGCCACAACTGCGTAAGCAGCCGGATTTTCTTATTAGCTGTCTAAACTTTTTCTTCATGCTCTGTACATGAGGTTCACTTATTTTATATTTGCAAACGTAGAAAATAAACGATACACCAAATAATAATTTCGCCAGCAATTCCGAAATTCTAAGAGTAATATTTCTTTAATAATTTATGAATGAAGATATAATTTGTCCATTACCCAGCTACAGCTTATTTACCATAAATGGTGTCGTAGAAAATTACGTGCTAAAATGTGATACACAGAACTTAAACCATAAAAAATTTCTTTAAAATTGTCATGTATGAATGCTATGAAATCCATAAATACAATGCTAAACTAAATCGAAGACTTTTAAGATCAGTCTGGCAATATACTGTCACCCATATTCGCAATAATATATATATATTCGCAATAATATATTCGCAATATATTGGCATTAATAAAATGACAAATTGGCTCCCCAAAATTTATGATACGAAATAAACGATAAGGCCATGAATGTAATATTACAAATGAAAGAAACGTCTGCGAAGGTTTCACAAACATGACGCTACATAGAAAATCTTACCTTTTTGTGATGCACTTTAGCCGCCAATGACAAGCTCCCGCGATTCCCGATAGTCGCACACGCAAAATGGTGGCAAAATTAGGTAAGAAATTGCCACTAATTTCCAATATTTACGACACCATTCCAATCCTCGAACACGAAAATATAAAATACTTGTAGCACGATACTAAGGGACCAGGAAAAGGATGAGGAATAGTCCGCTGCCTGCAACCTTCCTTTCACCCTGAAGTATAGAAAAGTACTGAACGTGTTTCTGCTGCTGTTTCTTTCCGAGACTTCCGTACAATGAATCAGCCGCCAGGGATAATTCAACCAAGGTTACGAGATCGAGTGTCTTGATGGGCACTCAAATGATTTCGTCGTTCCATTTAACATATCCTTTGCCACTCGTTGGCCTAAGACGACGGCGTGACGCAATTCTTCCTGAGAGAACGTTGGATAGGATTATAATGATAAGAGGGTCATACGTAAGAAATAAACAAGGCCACTACGAGCCAAGTGATATTTTTTCACGAGATACTTGCAAATGGCTTGAGATGGGAAGGATTGATAAGAGTCAAAAAGTGCAAGCATGCGAAAATTCGGCCCTGGAAGCCAGCATGGCGTCATCATTTCGTAATGAGAGGTACCGTGACTGTGACCTTCCCGACGCTGAATATAGTGGTAGTTCCTAACCTCACCATCACTCAAGAATTTGATACCCGCTCTTCAAAAGAACGATTCTCTCCAGTTCAACTGGTCGTACTGTGAATTTTTTGTGACATGTTTGGCACTTGTTCAAAACTTAAGCTATCATTTTGAAATTTTCAGGATACCTTTATCTCAAATATTAAAACTTTACCTTGAAGAAAGTATTGAAGTAACATCAAATTGAGAACAAAGCCGATTATCCTAAGACAGTGTGCATGACAGCAAATGGATTATATCCACTAAATTTTGTTCAAGTATTTTGTATGCCTCCGTGGGTGCTTTTGGAACAATGCTATTTTAGGGACTTATTCCATGTATCTTTTACCTGAAGCAATGTATACCCATAACTTCTTACGGCCTTATCACGCTATATGAAAAGTTATAGTGCTCTAGAATAGGGCAGTTTCCTTCATCAAAGAAAACGAAAGGCATTGATTGCGATTCGTTACCCACCATTAGTGTATTCATAATACACAAATTATTTGGTTTTTGAAATACCGGTTTAGACGAATGGGAATGGTAAATTTTAACCTCATTTGAAAAAAGGCCAGATTGGCGCCCATGCGATTCCACTCCACGTGACGTCACAGGGACCTAGTTTCTACACGAGAGGATAGGAGTTATACATCGTCTGAGGTTACCAATGCATGTATGAGGCACAGAGCTCAGGGAAACATGTCTTAATAATCACCTATTAAAACTGGCTAAGGTAGGAAAGTTTTCTTCGTTTGATAAGGTATTAATTAACCTGTTTTAAGCCAAGCGCTACCAGCCAGCAAGGTACTCAGCTACCCGCTAGCATCGTGCATCCTATCAGCGCTCAGAGCCTCGATCAAGGTCACCTCACAAGGCGGGAGGGGGAACCAGAAATACGTCGCACGGACTTTTTCCCATCATTCCTACTTACGCGTCGCCTTTCCGCGCGCTTGAAATTTTTCACTTTTCATTTAATCGCGAAAAATAGATATCGTCATTTAAAAATCAAAAAGCGTGAAATACGTACTCCAGGAGTAATAATCTTTCGATTTAGGCAATAAAGAAATAATAGGAAACCACCCTATTGGTGTAAACCATCAAATGTAAAATCATTATGCCACCTCATATAGCCATCGTGATGGACTAAGACAAAGATATTCTTTTTAGCGTGCGGGTGAGTTAAGGGTTCATACGACCTGAGAGAGGAAATACTTAGTGATAATTAAATTATTCAGAAAATCCTTCGAGGAATACTGAACAACTTAATTGGTCAGATCTTATCACATACCTAATAGTCGAATATGAAGACAATCTTCTATGAGAGACATGTAAAATGAAGACCTCGGTTGATATGCGTAGAAACAGGAGAGATACGTCAAACTCATCATATAATTAACAAAACCTACTCTATCAGTGTTTATGATGCAACATTTCTCCTCAATAGGAATGATAAATAACACGTACATGTATAAATCGTTCGATGTTACCAAATGCATCAAAACCAGTAGTAATAAATCGTTTTCAGGGAAAATTTCCAGACAGTTAAGACAATATGCTAGTCTTCCACCAGAACAAGGCTGAAAACTATCATCATGAGAAATCATAGTTTCAACTAACATTACACCTTTCTATGGCTATTGGATGAACACATTATCCTAGCACTCAACAGATACTTGGGTAGTATTCCGATAATCTTCCGTCGCTAACAATCACCTTCTAGTTTACGCAAGAAATATCGAGTGTTTGAAAGGAATATACTTTGCACTATTCTAAGGTAGTTATTCCGGTTTCAGCATAGAATTTTGAATTGGGAATAACTATCTTAGAGGTCTAGGAACGGAGAATGTGCTTCTCAAAAGCAATTCATCGAGGCGCAGCGCATTATAAGTTAATCGAATGGCGTCTTGTGGGCGAGGAGAGACTGAGTAATATTGGAATTCTTGCCACGGCAGGCATTTTAGAGAAAACCAATTGTGCGCTCAAAGGGCTCGTCCTAATGACTCCAGGCAAAATGCAATAAACCTCTTAATCAGACATTTCATTCGAGAATAAAGCGAGGCATAAGGCAATGCCTCAGACGTACACTAAATATGATGCAATCAAGGATTTATGAGCATTCACTGTGAGCTTTGTTGCTGCTTAAAAATAATTGCTCATCTTTAGTTAGGTGTATCTCTCTAGAGCTCACAGCAAGAATACAATAGCCCGCCTATTTTGTATAATTAATACTTCCTCGTCTACAACATCTCCTATGATATTAATAACAGATAATTGCAGAATAAACAAACGATATTATATACCATTATATTTTCATTCGTAACATTTAATTGATAGCCATCATTAGATTAATATGGTTACATTCCGTTTTAATCATTCCATTAGGTCCCCCCTTAGTCAAAATACTTCAGTAAGTCGTCGATGCGATAAATATTCCGCAACTTTTATTCGTACACTATGGAATAGGTATAATTAATTTAAATTTTCTGGGGTATACCAGCAAGTAGTTTACATCTCTATTTGCAAGTATAGCTTTCTATACCCTTTTAAGGTGATTTTTAGTTTTAACTTTAACCTCCTGTAGCAAGTAGTATTAACCATCAAGGTCCTTGAGAGACAATTTCAATGATCTGGGAAAATAATCTTCAATCTGGTCTTCAATTGCATCAATCAAAAAGTAACTCAAGGGTACAGAGAACGCACATTTTCAATTAACTATAGTTTTTACTCATATTCTTTCCGGGTGATTCTGCCCAAAGATGCGCTAGCGCAGATCCAGCATGCTTGAGGCAAGGGTGGTCGGTAAGTCTAGTTCTTGTCTCTTCTCCAGTGATTAAAAAAATATCACCAATTTGTATATAAGCTGTATTCAATTCTAAATCATGCAATGGAAAAAAACCTTTTGTTTCTGATATCTTAATCTTTAAAAAACTTCCCATTCATTCTAATTTATTATATTGCTCATAATATGTAATGCATGAAAAATACATTCCACATGCCAATGGGGGTAACACAAGTCAAAAGCGAGGAGTAACCACTTCCATCGACCATCGCCATGGATCTTGGCTCATTTGGTCATTATCTTCGCTAAACTAACATTTTCTGACCTCAGCTATCGGGGCCGTATGCAATGGTCAAAAAAGAAATTCGGCAAGGTGCCTGCATTTTTCCGGAGCTCTTACTTCGCATTCGATATCATTATTTCGTCTGAACATCATTCGACTTTCAATTTCTAAGTAGTATATTTTCCCAAAATAAGAAAATATTATCTTATCCGATATAAGTATGCAAATGTTTATAATCCTACACCGTAAAAAATGGAGAAAGTGGAAAATCGCACTGTTCTACACGGTAGAGCGGTATGATAAGCTTGATTTTAGTACGTATGAAAATTTCTAATATTCCTGCCAGGAAATTCTAAAAGAGGAGTAATCAGAGCATATTTTTCCGCTTTCTTCATCTCCTTTATATAATAACCCTTGAAAGGCCAAGATCGACCAAGGAAAGCAAAAAAACGTAGGGATCAGGTAGGGGAGCAAACGCATTAGAGAAAAATTCTAGTCGTGGCCGGGAGTGAGCAACACACAACACCTGGCCATTCGGTTGTCATGAGCTCTGATGCGCGTCAAACGTGATGCAGAGGGGTTATCAAAATGAAGGAGAAAGAGATGAGCGGAAAATTTTCAGGCAACAAACACTAGAAATTTGAAAATACTTACTTTTGGAACTACTTTATGGAGTATAAGAACGCATTTTTGAGTTTTTTACCAACACAATCACGTCGCTAAACATTTTTAAATGCACATTACTCTGTTTGCATAAAAAGATAGGGCATCGATTCCCCTTTTTAGATTAACGCTTCTCAACTCCTTAAGGAAATGTGGCGGAGCATAACGCGAGTGGTTTAGGTACGGAAGAAGATAGACGAAGAGGCATTTGCGGTAGGGGAAGGGTAGGGGGGCGAGGATAGGAATGGATGCTACTGGAGGGAAATATTGGAGTAAGGTGAGTTGCAGGAAAACAATTAGGAGGAGGTGTGGAGAGAGTAGAGGAAGTGAAATGGCGAAGTAATTAAAATGATAGAAAGGAACTATTTACCGTGGTGACGACAAACGATAACAAGCTAGAAAAGTCGATTATTGTGGGAAAATACACATATTTGAAGACCACAGAAAATTCTGTAACGCTCATTTTTAGCATTGAAATTTGTTCGCGCAAAAGCAACATATATAAACAATATGTACGAAAATTTTATTCTTAGCATAATTTTTCAATGCCATAAGGCCCAGCGAGACTTTCTTAGGCGACCGCGGAGGAAATGAGGAGAGAACACGAGGAAAGCGGAGATACGAAAGACGAGATATGAGGGGAAGATGGTGGGATATTTGAGGTAAGCGATTAGTAGGGTATGCTAAGGCAGTGGGTAGGTGGGGATAAAATACGGGTGGGTGTTGGCAGAGGTAGAAGAGTGTCTAGGGCGAGGTGTGCAGGAAGGGAAGGCGTTGACGAGAAAAAAAGATGGTGGGGGAATTTGCAGAGGAATATGAGGAAGTGAAATTAGAAGATGAAACAGAAAAATGATAAAGAAAAAAATGATCCTTTTCATGCCTAGACTAAGGAACAAACAAAAGCTGGAAATAGAACTGCAAGGAAAAAGTTACTTTGGATGTAGTCACGCACACGGGTTCTGAGCTATATACACCACGGATGTAATTAGCCATGAAAAAATCATTTGGCTCAGCCGGGTCTCCCGATTTCAGAAGTCGGGTATACTACCAGCTACACCGGTTGCATTCCTGATAGGTAATCAGGAGATCAGGGTTCGATCCCTTCTAATCCAAGGGTTTTTCATCGCGAATTTCATCCATGGTGTAGGTATATAATTATGCTGCATACTTTCAGAGAGTAGTAAAACGTTTTGCTACGTAGAAGAAATACTTTATGAAATACGCTATAGTAATTTTTCCTGGAATTCTATATGAGTTTTTTTACTGACTAATTCAGTGCTTCATGCATAAGCATTAATAGTTATATGAAAATATGAAGACCCAATCGCAATGTTAATTATCGAGTCATACGCCTTCAGAAGTGTTCCTTCTAATGGAATCGAAGAGAAAACGGAGAGATCGCGACGAAAGTGGATAAGTACGATAGGTGAGAGAGGTGATAAGGTCGGTGGTACGTTTGAGGTAAGCGATTACCAGGGGCGATGAAGGGGTGGGATGGCATGAGGCGAGGATGGGAATGTGTGGGGCAGAGGAAAAGAGCCATGAGGGGTAGGAAATAAGAGACTAGAGGAAGTCTAAGGACGAAAGAGAAATATGAGGAGGTGTACGAACTAGGAGGAATAAGAAGAGTGTGGCGGATATTTTTATGCAATCCTGATGGCCCAACCGCTATGCTATTTATTGATTCATACGCCTTCCGAAATGTGCCTCCATACAGAGGCGAAAATGAAACGGAGGGATCGCGACGAACGTGGATAAGTACGAAAGGTGAAAGAGGAGGCAAGGTCGGTGGTATGCTTGAGGTAAGCGATTACCAAGGGTGATAAAGCGGTGGGAATGCTGAGGGTGAGAAGTGTAGGAAAAGAGGTATGAGGAGTAGGAAAGAAGAGGACGGAGGAAGTTTAAGGGCGAAGGAGGAATATGAGGAGGAGGTGTAGGAACTGGGAGGAACGGGGGGGAGTGTGTTGGAGGGGGAGAGAAATGATTAAGAGTGAGGGAGGGAGGGTGCCCATCCTTCTGGATGACAGGAAGCTACCTCAGGTTTTTGCTCACCCCCGCCACCCCACCAACCTCCCACCTTCGCTTGGCCCCCGCAGCCTTTCTAATTAGAATCCGGGCGAGGCGCGAAGGGAAGGGGCTGTTGGGGGCGGGGGAGGTGGGAGGGGGAGTGGGAAAGAAGGTGAAGGTGCGAGAGCGCAGGCGAAGATGACGGGGGAGGGGGGGTGTGGAGGGGGGGGAGGAGAGGAAATTCGAGGAGGACACTGCTTTCGTGTGCGCGAGGAAAAATCACAAAATGGCGCCGTCTTCTCACGAGCAGAGGGAGGGCAAACCGTGTAAAAAGATATTCAGCGTTCAGGAAGGACTTACCGCGGAGAATCCTCCACATTGTGAAGTGAACCTTAGGTCTACCAGCTTCGAAAATGCCAGCTTTGTAATTTATGTCCTTTAAAAATGTTTAATTCAATTTACAATTAAAATTATTCAACGCTTCGAGGACCAAATTACCTGACTTTCCGGCTCAAAATTTTCTCGGCTACACGGAAAAGTATTCATTGAAATATTCGAACCAAGAATATGGCGTCATATTGACGAATTTTTTACCTTAATGTTTTGGTAAAAGCTAAAACTCGGGAAATTATTGATGTCATTTTAACTAACAATTCAAGTCATGAAATGACATCAACATTTAAAATTTCATGATAGTTTCTGGTAAAAATAATGAGATGAAAAATTAATCCTGCCTAGTACTGTCTTACTTTTTTATTCGGACTAAAATTTAAAAGTTAATGGATCACCGGAATATTTATTTTATATTTCAACGTGAAGATTGGTCAATCAAATGAAAAAAGGGGTGATGGGATTTTAGGCTCATAAAATGAGAAATTCTTCAATTTTATGTATAAAACTGAGTGATGAAAAACGCGGAGACCATAATTTGAGTTTCGGCTATGAAATCAATGCAATTTATTTCATTATATCATAGTAGGTACTAAATAAACATGCAAAAATGATGATGAACGGAGATTATTTTGAAGCATGAGTGCTGAGTGGATTAAGGTCATATAAGGGTGTTGCATTATTTTCTATCCTTGGAGCTAAAAGAAAAATATAGAGAACATAACGCGTTCTCTACGATGAGAGACATTGAATGTAGCCTTTTCCAATGGAAATAGAAACTCTGGAAAACAGAATGCCCAAACAGATTTTGGTTATTACGGCAGTGGTGCACATAATGGTTTTACAAAGAGATTTGCTCTTCAGAGTATAAGTAATTCGAAAGCTCAGAATTTAGAATCTAAAAAAAAAAGAGAGATTTTAAGTAATCAACTTGTATAAAATAGATTTTATAAGTGAAGAATCCATAAAGATATGAAATTGGGCAATAAATATTACGATGATGAAATCAATAATGAAGGCTAATAATTAATTGAATTCTTTTGTAAAATATACCTAATAGAATATTTGGCATTATTCCACATTAAAAATTTATTTAGCTAGTTATCAAGTTTCACTGCACTAAGTTCTGAAGATGCTGCTGTGAGTGAAACATGTCAGCTCGTTACATAAATTTCATGCGAGGAGCTGGTGCTAAGTATTTCGTAGTATTATTAAATAATAAGGAGTATTCTTCGGATTCGGTTTGCATATGAGGTCTTTTAACGAAACATGCTTCAGTGGAGCATGTCACGGCCAAATGCATAAAACAGTTGCATCATTAATGCTCATGACATCTGATTTTAAGTGAGTCGAAATTGAATCAGGATATGAAGAAAATCTAAAGAGAATAAGAATATGTATATGGTCTTTATTGAAATAATAATACGGTGCAATCTTCTGATGATATCATGAGCACATTGGCTCTTTTTACGACACATACCACAATGGGGGATGTCACGGCCAAATGCACAATACAGCAAAAAATACAGTAATTGAAACGAAAAATACAAAACAAAACTAAATACACAAATTGAAATAATAATTATAGGGTGCATTTTTTGGATGACTTCATGTGCGCATGGGCTCTTTTTTAGCCAGGGGCGCAGCTAGGAATTAAGGCTAGGGAGGGATTTAGGCACAACTAGACCTGTAGTGTGTGGTATCCCCGCAAGAATAAGTGGGAGGTGCGAGGACCCTCCCCCAGAAAATTTTTAGGATAAATGGTCCAAAATGGTGAGTTTTATGGCTTCCTGAGGGATATTTTTATAATCTTTACACTCTTATTTAAGTACATTAATCAAATTAAGTCAAATGGACTAAACTTAAAAGTTTATCTCAGCTCTAGGGGGGTTATCTCCCAAAACCCCCCCTCCTCGCTTCGCCACTGCTTTTTAGCAACACATACCAATGGGCAATGAGTCAAAAAAACATTGCAACAATAATTTCCACGACAGCTGATGTTATTTGAGTTAAAAATGAAGCAGGGCCTGAAGTGAGTCTACAGGGAGAAAATAATGAGGTGGATAGGGAGCGAATGCCTAATGCCTAGGTTTGCGCGGAAGGAAAAGGGGAAGCGGGTTGAGTGGAGGGGTGGAAAGAGAGAAACGGTCGGAGGAAAGGAGTTTTCGGGGCTGAGAAAGTGCCGACGAGTTTCATCGCCATTTGCAACTGACAACTTCGCGCACCAACGCCACGGGGGTGAGTTGAAGGTGGGGGGGGAAGGTCTTTAGGTGGGTGATCCGGGGGTGTGGGACGGAGGAGACCTCGCCGGAAAACGTGAACGTTGGGGGGCGGAGGTTAAAATTTCGGGGGGGGGGGGTGTGGTGGTGGAGGCGTGGTGCCTCAGCATTGGGAGAGCTCTGACGTTTTCGCACCTCGGCAAACGAAGGGCGGGAAAGTTTGCGCGAAAAAAACACGACCCGAGAGTCGAGGAGGGGTTGGACTCGCTTGGTTTCGAAGGGGTAGGAGCAAACGCCACCCCGCATACGATGAAATAAAGGAGGGGGTCTGGGTAGGCGGATGGATTTTCACATTAACTAAACTCATGGTTTTGTCAGAACAGCTTCAAATTCGTACAAGTACTAACGGAAGTTACATCAAGATACGAAGTAAATGCCACGTAAGAGATGGTTTAGCAGTATGTACATCTAGTACCTACGCTAACAACTCCTCGAAAAAATGGAGATTTCTTTGGGCAATATCTCGGCAGATGCACTTAAGACAAAAAGAATTTAGAACTATTTTCCACAGATATTAATTACCTTGTGTGCCAATGTGTGAGAATAATTCAGTTTGCCACAGGAATGAAAATATCGTGATGATAAAATTGGATAAAATTCCTTCTTATGAAAACACATGTGATATTGATAATGCGGCTGGTAAAATTCATTTCTACCGTTGATTTTCAGAGGTGAATTGAATTTTGGGGTTTTTGCTTGGTAGTTCTCACAGTTAATTCTTGCATTTGGCTAAGACCCTAGGGTCATTCGCCACGCATGCGTTGAGATAGGAGGAGAGGCGGGACAAGGCAGCAGGTAAAGGGATGGATTTTCACATTAAATAACTAACGCCGGAGCAGTTCCAATTTTGTGTAAGTGTCAGTAACTACTGAAGTTATTACATAGAGATAACGGGCAAATACCACTTTTGAGAAATTTTTAAAATATTCCCTCTTAATTTACCTTTTCCGTCTCTTGCTCGAATACATTGAGCCTTTTGTGAGGTAATACTTAGAAATTTCATATCAAATACAAAAATGTATAGAAAATTTCTTTTAAAAAAAGTTAAGATAAATTAATATTAAGTACATAACTTTTAAAGGTTGGAGGAAGTGGATTAAATACCTCAATTTGACAATGAATGGACATGAAATTCACCCCATAACTGCAAAATATTCGTGTTTTTCAATACCTATTTAAAACAAACCCACAGAACTTCACTTGTTACTTTCGATTTTTTTAGCTTAAACAATCATTACTCTGCGGTATGTATAAAATACACAAAGGGGATAAAGCATTGAGAGAACTAAGCAATAAAGTGGGAAAACCTAATTTCATTGATAGGAACTATCATCAGTTCAAAATTAAATGCCGGGCACAGAGGACTAATGATAAAAAAAAATTCCTACCTCAATAAAAAAATTGTAGATTGGAACAGATTGCCTGCAGAGTTATTTGAGCCCTTTCTTGATAATGTACAAATAATTAAGAAAAAGCTGAAAAAGTGACTAATTGTTTTAGAAATTTTAATTGAATTTTTAAAATTTGTACACTGTCTAGTTTATACGTGACTTATGGATATTTTGTGTTTTCATTTTTGGATGTACATGTTACCACCTGGCCAGTTGCCAAATTGTTACTGATTACGATAATAACCTCAATCTTCATTCAATAAAAATGAACAATTAGAATCAAATCTTCTTTTGTTAGATAATAATAGTAAATATCTAGTTACTGGCGCGAATTATCGATGCTAATAGTGCATGAACATACGCAGTTCCGAAGGGTGCATAGTGGAGCAGATTAGTCATTGAAATTGACAATGATGTAAAATGCGGAGGCCACGTGTGAAGCAATTATCAACGGTACAATGATCTCTCATATTCTCCCTGCATGTTATTGGATGAAGTGAAAAAAAAGTTCCCATGATTACTCTTCCAACATTAGCTGATCGAAGCATGAAATGACGAGCAAAATATAAGTAGAGGAATTGTAACGGTAAGTTCCAGTCACCGCCATTACCGAAAGAGACGCAGACAGAATTAGAGGGTTGAGTTGGATAGTTGGTTGCTAGGTGCTGTTGCTGAGGGAGTGAAGAAGGAGAAGAAGAATAGGCGTCCCGGAAGGAAGGAAAGATTGATTGAGCGTAAGGGCGGCTGTGGCGGCTGATGGAATGGATGGCGGGTCGGGCGGCGGTGTTTGCCCGCATCGCGAAACAAGAGAAAGAGAAAAGGGACGGAGAAGGGTGGGGGAAAATGGAGAAGAAGCGGAGGCCGATAACGAGGGTGTGAAGGAAGGGAAAGGATAACGCGAACCTCAAGATCTGGGAAGCGCCCAATGCGGGAGGCTACCGCGGCTCCAGCCAGGAGCGATTTCTACTCATAAGCCTTTTACTAAGGACAATACGCCTCTCAGAAGAAACGGGGATGGATTATGATCATACGACTTGAGCGATGGCGAGTGCATTATAGAACGTCGATTGAGGAGCAGTTGAGCTTGAGGCTAACGAGAACCCAAGTAATACCTACATGTAGGATGTAGTAAGTGGAAAAGTCATTCTTGCTCGGGGGGTTACTTGAAGTCTTCATTTCTTTCCTTGTCACCTGAAGTGTATGCGACATTTATTGCAAAGATACACATTATTTTTCTGCGTCACCTTTGAAAAATTGATGGAAATGACACGCATTAGGATTGTATGTTTAAATAATCACTTAAAAATTTCATTGGAAAACCACATTAATAATAATAATTATTATTCCCGGGAACTTTGGAGGATGAGCGATTCAATCATCTAGCTTTGGCTGCCACTGCCGCTGGCAAGTCCGGGGATATTTCCTTGAGCAAAAGTCTATCTGAAACGAGGCATAAAACTAATTTATAAAATACTAATACCGCCTTGTCCAAAAAGAGCTTCACTGAGGAATGTCAAAGAAAAATTTATGGACAAGTACAGAGTATATCCAGGAACATGCAAGACATGTTTGATTGGATAAGATTGTTAACGTAAGACTTACTTGACGAAAACTGTTCGTCCTGTCGAGCAGTAAAGAGATTGATTAAGCCCGGACTTAGAAAAGATAGGGGATACGGAAATATAGCATGGGTGACAAAGAAAAGTCCCTCCGACTGGGCGACAAAGAAAATTCGGCCGTAGCCGAATGCGTAGTCCCACGGTCAAGTCAACGGGATTTTTAGAGAGGATCTTGAGATACTCATTCAACATACTGAAATCCTAAGATTGCTTTAATGCAGCCATCGAATTCTCCCTATCTCAAGTTGGTCCCTTCAGTTCTATGACAGTTTCAAGCCGGGTAATATCTTTTCTAATATTTTTGGAAAAGTTTCAAACTTTTAAATTAAATTCAAGTCTTGGAAAAAAGAGGTTTTTTTCGGAAGTAGTCCAACGAATTGATGTATCTTAGGAGTTTACAAATCTGCAACCTTTTCGTACCTGCGGATAGAGTTCTCGAATTAACAGTACATGCGGTAGAGATCTGCGAGTTACTTACTGCTGTTCCAGGTCACAAATTAAAGAAGTATTGGAGAGCATCGATATGATTATTCACATTTAAAAAAATTAAAACGGGGAAGATAAAATGTTATTTCCCCACAAAAATGTTTAATGTGGTAAAAAAAATAAGTTTAATGTAATGTCTTCGCCAAAAAATTAATTTTTATGAAATTTAATTTAAAATAACTTTCATGTTGGTAAATCGATTTAAATTAAAATAAAGAACTGTTTTCAAGAAGCTTATTGAAGCGAAAAAATTTAAAGATGAAAGAGGAGAATGGAGGCACACGGAAAACCACTTACAGCAGAATTTCACACCTCAAATTGAAGTAAAAAGGTCTTTATTAAGATTAAGTATTAGAGTCGGAAAGAGGTTTTACGAGAGAACGTAATGGAAAGAGGAAATGAGAGTTGTGGAAAAGATGCTTAAAATTTCAACGGAATGGAAATGAAAGCATTCACAAAAAGAACGTCGTGGATAAAACTATTAAAAATGCATGGCCTTCAGCCACTCACTTTATTCCCTCGGAAGGTAACTTTCATGACAAGGGTATATTGAGTTGAGTGATTTCTAGACGGGCATTTAGTATTAATGGACCTACCATTGCAGAGATGTGAGCAGTTCTGTAGGACGAATTAAGTCTGTTCTTTGTCAGAAATTTTACTGCTTCCTAGCAGGCAGTCAGTATTAATAATATAATATTTAAAGTTAAAAATAATCATAGAACACCGCTATTAAGATGCAAAATGACAAGATTTTAAGCCAACAGAGATGGTCTATCATATTATTTAATTATTCCTTAACATTTATAGGGCTTGGGTCATATAAGAATGTATATAGGAAATATAGTTCATCTTACACGGTACCAATTTTCCAGAAACAATTGTTGCGGTTTCGATGCAGTGGAGTTCTCATCATAGAATCAGATAGATCAGATTTATGTCCATAAGTGATCATGATATTAACCATCAATAATCATGATAGACATAGCAGCATTAATACGATATATTTCTAAAATTGTAATATTTCTAAAATTGCCTATCTCAATGCATATTATTAATCTAAATCTTGGTTTTAAGTATTATAATAGTTCGATAAACTAACTGAAAGCTGAGACATACTTCTGACTACAATAAGTATCTATTAGTGTACGCTATGACTTTTGTTTTTTGCCAACACAATGACATTTTGTGCTTTGAAAAGCCTCCTGATAAACCTAAGTTTTAAGAGGCCAACTAAATACGTTTAGAGAGTTTTTAAATAAATATTTTTTTTATACGGCCATGGTATATTAAGAGAATTATCATTGTATTCCTCCAAGGAATGAAGTATTCGATGAGTAATATGTCCTGCCGTCAGCATTTTAGGCAGCCTAGTATAACAGCAATAATGCACCTGGGGAAGGAAGAATCGGTACTCCCATCCTTTACTGTCAAAAACTCCGCTCACACAAAGACCGCTGGGATTGACGTGGAAGATTGAACGCGAGATTTCGAGTCGGTAAGGGAATTCGCGATTGGTAAGGGAAAAACATGCATTTGATTAAGGCGTCGTCGGTTGGAGCGTTTCCTTCGAAGGGTTGAAGAATTGCATTTTGCCTCCTCTGGCGGGAGAAAGGAGTGGAGGAGCCGCCTTCACCAAGCCAAGGAGCGAGTGAGAAAGGTGGAAGTAGTAGGGAGAGAGAGGGAGCAGCTAAATGGATGCTATTAGCGCCGGCGTCGGAGCCCCAAGACGCAAGAAAGCCAAGAAAGCTCCCGCTCCAAATGGAGGAAGGCCTTTGATTTATGGGATCGCCTTGCGAGTCAGGTCAAAGTGCGCCGAAAAACCTTACAACGCCTTTTTTTGCCCCATCCTTATCTCCCATATCGTTAATTACATGCCAATTACGTGGGTTCAAGATAAGCTTTAATAGCAAACACAACCTAACAATTGATCATCAATTATCCCTTAATATCCTCCCTTAATTTTCCTCGAATCTACTAGGTGCAGGGGAATGAAGGTATGAACGATAAATTCGAATGAGCAACTTACTACATGATTCTTGTAAACAATATTTCTTATCATACTTAAACAACTCCAACCCAAAGAATAAAGGTTGTTAAAATTTGATCTTGTGCATGAAATGCATTGATTGAAGTCCATTTTTCATTTAAAAAATTCTCATGAAAACATGCTGATACTTTAAGTGTATCAACAAAGGTTTCTATAAATTTTGGACTGGTAGCTTTCATTACTTTTTCCAACTTTTCTTATGGTATCGTGAAGGTGTCCATAACACAAGGTGATCTATCTATGAGAAACTGAAAGAAATTTTAATAAGCGTTTATGCTATTATAGACTTAGGAACACTCATAAAATTTAATTTCATACTATTGGTAATATGAATAGTTCCTATATCAATCAAGAAAATTTTTCGTTAAAATGGCAGTAACATTAAAATACTACCCGCTTCGAGCATAACTTTTTCGGCAGCATTTGGTAGATTCAAATAGCACGAACGCAAGAGAAAATTTTCATTTTAGGAATCAGAAATTATACGCCTCCACATAGCCGGAAGCAATATATCATCTAGTAAGTGGGAATAATATTTGAGAATTCCTGAGAGCGTCGCTAATGAATCCTTGGAGTGCCTTCAATCATTACCAGCGCCTCTGCTGTTCCGTTACCGCACAACTCGTTCCGCAACTTCAAAGGTTCCTCTCCTCGCGCAATATTATAAAAGACGTTATTTCGTAACAGAGTGAGAGAGAGGCTTTCTATATACGCTTGACCTAATTGCTCACGAACCTTCACCAGCTTCGATGTTTTTCCTCCAACTTGAGCGGCGAACTGTTAAAGGGAGCTCCGAACGCGTGAGGCAAGAGAATAAGAGGAAGGAAAGGGTTGGGGGGTGAAGGAGAGAGGGGGGAGGAGATGGGGTAAGAATTTTCGCATGGCTGTTACTCTGGCGAAGCAATAACGTTTTTCCTCGCATTAGAAAATCACTTCCATAGTTTGGCACGGTGGAAGGCGAGGGGAGCCGGGAGGGAATGTCGGGAGGTGGGTGGGAGAGGGGGTGTGGAGGGAAACTAAGAGGTATGGGTTAGGCGAAACGATAAAGTTGCGAGGTTCGCTCAGTAGGTGTCTCTCCAACTTGCATTTCCGCTGGAGCGCTTTCATTGACGGAAACGTTCATTTTACTCCGAGAGCTGCTGGTTGTGCATTCGCGCGAAATGATTTCTCAAGTTGAAAAACCTTTGCTTAATGAAAGGAGAAACTATTTAAGGGAAGGATAAATGGGACGGGGAAGGAATGATGGGAGTGAAAGGCGATGACGATAATGGAGGGAGTGAAAGGAGACGTACGGGCTGGAGAGATCTAGAGACGGAAGTGGAGGGACGTGAAGGGAAAGGCGCTTGACGATGCGGAGCAGAAAGGCTCAGCCTTTGCTCCTGTAAAAAAAAGATGGAACGGGATAAGGTTGGGAGGTAATTAATATAAGCAGCGATGCATAATATTTTGCTCATAACTCGAGAAACTCATCTCCATGATTTCCATAAATATAGAATTCATATCTCACTGGTTACATGTCGGTGTTCTTAACACGTCCTCCAATTCCAATAGCTGATTTAATTACGGAAATATGGAGCAGAAAGAATCTAGCAGTTGTCATTTTTATAAGTTAGCAATAAGAAACAGAATTGTAAAAATTATAATCACGATCAAATCATGTCTTAAAAGAAACTATTCTTTTTGAGCCTTTATAAAAGTCAGCAATGAGAGGTACTACTATATTACCCGTATCATTAGAGAAAAAAGGGTGGACTAATGACCTTTACAAAAGAAATGAGCTTGGTAGCCTGAAAGCTAAATTACTTTTTAAAATATTATACAATTATTCCCAAAAATTTATAAGGTATGAATCGACAGTGAATAATATTTCAATGATCACTACGTATTCTTATTCAAAGAAGCAACCTAAAGCTAGAGGTTATTTTATTCTACTAAAGCAACTAAGTAGTACACGTAACATTGCCGATCAGATATTTAGATTGGCGCTTTTTTTCAAGGAAGCAGAAAGCGTGAAGGAAAACGTGGCGTATAATAAACCATTTGAAGTTACGCAAAGAGAATCTGCCACGACCGTATTTTTCCAAAAGCAATGGTGCCGACTTTTCTAAAAAATTTTTAGAAAATATTATTTGCACTTGCGACACTTCAGATGCTGAATTGAATCTTTAGGAGAGGTAGAATGCGGAGTCAACTACTATCAGAAAACTGTCATTGATTTTGAGCCAACTTTTATTTAATGTTCTATAATTAGATATTTTATTTGCCAAAATCTAGTATGATGCGGTAATTCAGTTTTTATCGTGACTCTTAACAAACAATGCACCCAACAACTTTATTTCACTAAAAAATAATTTTATGCATATTATTGAATTTTTTTAAATATTGACAAGCCTAAAAAAGCGCTCGCATAAAAATATCATTTTCTTTCATACTTATAGCTAAAATGATACCAAGTCATCTCAATTTTTGTATTGTAGAGGGAAATGAAGACATATTCGCGAAAAGATCCTTGGCTTCATCTCAAGGCAGACTTAGTCGATAGAGAGGACTAGTGGATTGCATTAATTGTCGTAAGATGAGAATGACGACTTGTAATAAAGATGAGGAGAGAAGGAAACTGGAAACGAGAAAACTGGAAGCGAAGGCTTAGTGGGAGGAAGAAAAGGGAAGGAAGTAGGGTTGCGCTGCAATTAATTCACGGTCGGTGAATTTCCAAGGACAGGTTGAGCGAAGTGGAGGAAGGTGCGGCAAATGGTGACGAAAAACACGGGTTGTGGATATCCAAGGGGAGGTGAGCGGGTGGCAGTTAGAGTGACGCGGTGAGATAGTGATTAAACGGTGAGTGAGAAGCGGTTACTAAGTGGGGATAAAGGGAGGACAGATGGATAGATTTTAGATCTGATAGTTCCCCCAAGGGATGATCCTAGAGATTTTATACCTACCTGAGGGTCCATTGTGTCATCCGTCATTCTGTAACTACGCATTGAGCCCAATAGCCTTGCTGAATGATGCCTACATTCAGTAAATCCCTCGCATTTTAACTTTTAAGCAATTTTCATAGTACTTGTTTTATTTTCATTTATTTAGGCTCCTCTTCAGGTACCCTTATGTTCATGCTTCAAATCCAAATCGCTAAATTATCCTTAAAATTTTTCTTCCAATAACAAATATTCCAAGGGTTTACGCGATTGCTGAAAAGTGACTGCTTTAGGTGAACATTTTCATAGATAGCTCCATTGATATGGATCCCGAATTTTATTTCCATAATTGAAAAAATCTCTTAGCCCGGTCTTGGCGACCGCCACGTTCGTCTTTCAATGGAACAAGAGACGTAAAAATTGAGGCAACATCGAAAATGACGAAAATGAAATAAGTACAGCAAAAATTATTAGGTCTTATAGTTCGATCTATAATTCTTACTGTACCTGAAAACCCATCGTTCTAGTTATCACTAAGGACAGAAAAAGACTGTGGTTCAGTCATACTAGCATTTTGCCTTGTATTTCAGAGCATGTGGTTCGCCATCTCTGCTCTTAATTATCATCTTCTCGACGTCAATGTGACTTATTGAATGGAATCAAAGAGAATTATTAAGAATTTTCCTGTGCTAGGAAAATGCACTGTGCTGTGATGCTTACCTCAGTACATAATGACTGATGATGCCATCTCCAAGATCGTCAAAACAAACAATCCGTTGGCATCCTTTTCCAAGTGTGGAAGATGGTGAAGTGATCAGTAAAGGTATGTGCGAGATAACAGTCGAATAATTATTTGAAACCATGTATTGAAATTTTGGGCGCCAATATTTTATTGCCAACTTGTACAGTTAATGTCGGTATTATGGCTGGTCAAGGAACAAATTATGAAGTAAGTGAGTAAAATGATACAAAAAATATTTCCATATCGATACGGTTAAAAAACCAGTAAATTAAGTCTTACAAATTTGATAGTAAGGTTGTGATTAATAATAATTAAATTAAACAAAACGCAAAAGGAAATTAATAAAGAAATCAAATGAGGTAATAGCAAAATGGCGACAGAGTGCATGGAAAAAGATGGTTAAAGGTGGAAAGGGATGAGAGTCGAGAGAGGAGTAGACACAGAAGAATAAAAAGAAGAAGGGTGGAAAATAGGGAATCGAAAAGAGGAAGCATTGGAAGAGGCTTGAATTCTGATCGCTTCCATCTCGCCTGTATCTTCTTACGGCTTAAACTTATAGGCTTGCGATATGAAGTGAATGAAACGGATTATCATTGGGACGGATTCCTCGTAAAATGGAAATATTTATCCTATTGATCACGTGCTTCTATCATATAAGGTATATTAAATGCAGCATCATCACAGCACCGTAAATAAGATGTTAAAAGCTCACTAAAAGAAAATCGTCAACAAATAAAACAATTTCAGAGAAATACTTGACAAGAGATAGAACTATGGCAATGAGTTGGTACATTTCATGAATTATTTTGGAAGTAATTTCGGAAATGGCATGGGAAGACAATGTAGGAAAAGAGGAGGAAATAAAATGACATAATACAAGAAACTCAGCAACACGGTAGATTCTAATCTCTTCGTTTTTTATCTTCACATTACTTTCTAAAGTGTATGATTTATAATCAGACACGTTTTAGGAAATTTGGTTTGATTAAAATAATATTTTATTTCGACTGAATCTTCCTTTTAAGTGATCACAATATTAATGCTCACGACCTTCAATAGCATGTTAACACAAAATCATGTAACCACATTCTGCACTTAGAAAGACAATACATTCTTCTGTCAAGTGATTAAGAAAATTTCTTTCAACAAAAATCGTTATATTTTTACCATGATTGAGGTGATCTCGGCCACGTTTGAACAATTGGAAAATACAACATCATCAGTCAGTCCTCGCACAAAAAAAACGTTGATGAAAAATTTGAGAGGGCAAACATCATCACAGCGCAGAAAATAAGAAGAAATTTAAAGCAGACTACTCATCAATAAATAATTAAAAAATAGTGCAGTACCTTGCACTGCATTTCCACCTCTTGCCATACGACAATTAATAGAGCATCATGATTATGATCTGAAAAATATTTCATCAATGGATTCTAATAACTCTCCTTTCTTACCCTCCGCCAGCCAGTGCAACAAACACGGCTTCAAATGTCTTCGCATTAACTTCCATATCCATGCGGTTTAAATATTGCGTTTTTCGGATATTTCAAACGAAATACGACGAAACTTCATTTTTAATTAATTTCCCTGTAATAGAGATACTTAATATAAGGATTTATATGCTCAAAATGAGAAATGACTTTAAGGTACCACTTCTAATAAGATACAAAATATATAGCATACTTTCAGCACTGATAATATACATATCATGCATGGCACAAATATTTATCGACAAGTAAAAAAAATTGATTGCATTTCTACATTACATTGTTAGATTAATATTAAATAAATAATGCCTCATTTAATGAACATAAATGCTTAGTGATCAATTTCTTTAACTTACAATTCATGATTGTGAGTGGAATAAAATTCTCAATTTGCAAGCAGATAGAATGGAGAAACGGAGTAAGGAGAGAGAAGGAAGAAAGATGCAATGATGAGGAAAGGTGGTGGGGGTTGGTAGAGTGTTCTCTGGGGCGGGAGAAGGAAAGGGACAGAACGGAAAAGAGGCGGCAGCGAGGCCGAGATTCTAATTACAATCCCCCTTCCACCCCACCCACCACCTCTTTATTCCTTTCCCACGTCAGGAGGGCCGCGTGGAGTGAGGAGAAGAATCCTGGAGGAGAGAACGTTGGAGGCGTCGGAGGAGGAGGTGGTCGGAGGGGGAGGGTAAGAGCATATTTTCCCTCGGGAATATTGAGCGCGCTATACTTTCCGGCGGCAGAGCGGAGGGCGCGGGGGGGAGGCGGGGGAGGAGGAGTTGGCGGGAAGATGGCCGACGGATTTCGAGAAAACTCCGCCCAGGCAAAATGAAGGAAGCCTCTCCGCCTCGCGGTCGTTGGCGGGCCTTGCGTTTTATGGATGGAGAACTGCCTGCCGCTTCACGGGGCCAGGTGGGGAAGGACGCGCGCGGGCGTTCTTCGCGAGACTCCAAAGCCCCCCCACCCCCTGCGTTGAAGGCGTGCGATTTCAATGAAGCAATCACCGCATCGGGTATTCATAGTGCGTTCACTATCGCGGTCTCTGGCGAGTGAAATCCATTTGTGGAATCGAGAACAAAGTAGAATGAGGTGCATGCATAAGTAAGTAAGAGGGATTATTCAACCGTGCGATGAAGAGCAAATAATGGAAGAATTATAATAAAACTTTGAATAATAGCTCAAATGATATTTGCAATCATTATGGTGATCATATGGTGGTAAGCAATGGGTCTTTTTTCCTTACTTCCTCCTCGACTCTATTTGTCTTTCAGATTTCCTGCCGAAGTGTGGCGGAGGTCCTACAAGGAGATTTCTTAAATTATCTGGTGAATAGATTAGTGACTTCCTTCAATTTTATCCAAGTACTATAGTGGGTATTAAGGTTATGTGTGAGTGTCCATTCGCTTTTCTTCTGGCTTTTATGTACAGCAAGTAAGTGTAGTAATTTGTCCAGATGTGGATAGTTTTAAATCATGTTGAGAGAAAGCAAAAAAATATTCATTTAACGCTAATTAACTTCATTGGGTAAAAATGTATTTTTCATCAAGGTTAAAGGTTCTTATGAAAAATGTTTGTTATGTAATCACTATCAGCTGCCAGATGCGTTGTTACCAAATCAAAAAATGTAATAAAATATTTCAGCGCACGGTGTGTAGTGTATTGTATATTTTCTTTCAATGCAAAGAAGAGAGGATATTACACGATGAAATATCCTTTCCATAATCACCAGAATATTACATTTCTTAGACTGGCACATTGCAGCCCTCCGTTTTTCCATATCCCATACTAGCTAATTTCTTTGGTTAATTTACTTTCCTTCTTTATGTGTCTTAAGTACTTATCTTTGGGTTTTCCTCGGACAATTTATCATTCGATTTTTCCCTCCAATTTTTTTCTCGTGTAATTAATTGCTACGTCTATGATCTGTTCCTTCGTTGGTGTATGGTGTAGGTACCACAATTTCCTTTCTTTCTCATGCTTCAGTGTTCCTCCTCGTTTCTTACCTTATCCATCAATATGATCTTCAACACCCGCCGTCAGGACAGGTCTCGAAGGATTCAAGTCTTTTCTGGCCAATTTTTCCGATTATCTGAGTGTCAGATCCATAGAGTGCTACTGCCCACACGAATCTTTTATCAATCCTGGTAGGAGATAAGGGGTTACAGAAAAAATGAGCACCTTTAGCGAGTGCATATTTTTATATTTCTTTTCATAAATATTCCATGAAGTGAATAATAGTTAAGTTCAAAATGATAATGTTCCTGTGTGAATGTTACTTTTGGTCATAGAAAAATGCATTGAACAGTTTAAAAAAATATGAAACATTGGAATTGGAACATAGAGATTGGAAATATTACTTGAAACATTTACTGGAAGCCCTTTGCGATGCACATTCCGCAATTGGTAATTTTTTTCTGATTGTAATGTAAAAGTATTTAAACGATCAATACATGTGCTCATTCTATGGGCAAAACTCTCGCCTCCTACTTAGTCCTCATCTTGACCAGCAAGCCCAGGGCGAGCAGAGTGCCTTTTCGCCCACGTGGAAGACTAAGGATGAAGGGGGGGTAGGCCGCTCCTCCCCCTCCCTCCGAGTCATCCCCTCCTCCTCCCCTTCCTTTCTTTCTCGCACTCCTCCCCTCCTTTCCTCCAACTCGCCCCACACTTACCTCTCGCCCCTCGGAGAATCGCCTCGGCGCCTAAAAGGGCCTTGCCGATGTTTTTGCTCCTCGATAAATCGATATAAAGAAACGCGATAGTTCCCTACGGTTGCCGCGCTTTGGATGTTTGACTTTTTCCGAGGTTATCGTTTTTCAATAGGTCAATAAAGTTCGCTGGATGGGAGAGGAGAAAGGAGCTTGGCTACGGGAATAAGGATTTTCTTTCTCTCCCTTACTAAGCGTATGAAAATGCCACGAGGGTACAAATCCTCCCACGAAATATTTATTGATTATTAAGAAGCAGTCACACAGGATAAAAGATGATGGAGAAGGCTAAAGGAATTATATTTCAAAACAATGCATTGATTGCTATGCGAATAAAAAATGCGAGATTCGCAATGTGCACTGCAGACAGGCTTCCTGTAAATGGGAGCATTTAACCTTTAACGATGTGAAATGCAAGGCAGCAAGCAATATTCAAGGTAATACTTCCAGTTTGCAATGTTCCATGTTTTCAACTTATAGTTTCAGTGTTCTTCTATGACCAACAATAACATTCACTCCGAAGTCATAATTTTAAACTTTACTCAGGAAAATTTCCTTCTTGTGTTTCCCTAAAAGCTAAAGATTTTAACCATTCTCTCTAGAATGCAGACGTACACGTCTTGCAAGTATAAAAATCAAATGTATCTTATTCTTATAATGCAAACAGAATACTGGAATTACTCTTCTACTAGAATATAATCACAGTTCAGAATAAGCTGAAAGTTTCAAATACTTTGAGAATAATATTCAACAGATATGACACATATGAACAAAATATTATTTAGTGAATGTGTGCGAGAATAGCACCCGTGGGAGTGACAATTTACGGACTACATTTTTGCTGAAAAATACAGCATGCATGTTATTAGCTGCACGTTCAGAGACAATTCATTGTATGAAGAATAGAAACTTGCTGTAGATGCTATCATTCCCATTAAACGACAAATAGAAAACTTTGTTGTATTTAGTAAAACCTAGGAAAATCCGTAGCTATCTTGACTTATACAAAATTGAGGGATTTTTTATTAATGAGCGAATTATTCCTGTCCAAATGTTTTCTAAAATATATTTTGAATACCATTTATACTGCAGATATTTTTGTTGAGCCAAAAATATTTTTCGAATGGGTAACGATTACAGTCACAAATATCAAAGGAATTAAAACATTATTTCCAATCATAAAATTCCACCTCCCGCTCCATTTAATTAACTTTTTAAATCCTCATAGCTTCTACCTCGAGCGTACTCGGAGAGTAATCTCTCTTCTATTTCACCTCGTAAATGAGTTTCTAATTTCACAGTCCCAAAATTTAATTCCACCCAGCAGGCAAACTTTTGCGTACAATTCAACTAGCGTCCCCATAATTAACTGCCTTCGTTTTGATGTATAACTTACACAATTTACTTTCCCCGACTAATAATGTGGGCGACGACCCTGCTTTTCCTGTAAAGCCTTCAAAACCCTTTCTAGTAAACCAGCTGACTAGTTACCACGACGAGTGTTCCCATCTTTCTTCTTCTCTTGTGCAGCGACAAATGTTTTCTGAGGACTGTGAGGGGATCAAGAAAACTGAAATTAAACCAGGAGAGAAGAATCTCGGAGGAAGGTAACTTACGAAAAGAGATAAGGAAATGACTGTGGGAACGGAATATGGATAAATGGTGCCAATGGATAGGTACCCACCATCACATTAATCCTCCCCCATAATGGTTTTATATTAAGTTACAACTTTATACTTCCTGTCCTTAGTCATTAATTATGATTTCCTGTGTTGTCATGTAAACGAAGGATTGAAAATAGCAAGTATGCAATCACACGTTTGTTTTTGCTTCTTTAGAATATGTATACGAAATCAATCGTGAGAATGAGAAATACAAAAAGCATCTCCCCTTAAGAAAAAGAGTATACATTCGAAAGTAAAATTGATATTGACTAAACCTTTTGGACACTCATTTCCAAAGGAAAAAAAATGTCATTTCATTATTATTATCCATAAGCAGATAGAAAGTATTTTTCATTTATTTTATTATTTTAAGTTGAGTGATTTCTTGAAAATTCATTTCAGCATCAAATTAGTCATTTTTTAAACTCTTATTTTTTTATCGTTCGAAATCTAATCTCAATTTAGTAGTCGTATTATTATTGCAATCATTGCCAAATATATTATCTCCTGTTGTAAAATGCATAACGAGTGAGCAGTTTTCCTTTTGGTTTTCAAATCGTTTTAATTCCATGTGAAAATGTGAACTAAAGCTATGAAGATAGAAGAAGAGGCATTCTGGTAGATATTACGGTTCTCTTTGCATGAAATAATTTGAAACCAAAGTTCACATATTTGGCCAAGAGTAGAGCTTCCATTATCTCAGGATATACGCGTCTCCTTCCCGGCAAAAAGGTCCCAGCCAAGCGGAAAATATTAAGTATAGTTAACACAATGTTATTCAAGCCAGTCAGTAGATACTTAAGAGGAGGCCAAAGTTTGCTTTCCGTGGTAATATTTACGTAGTTCGAGTCGATTTCCCATGATATTCCTTCTTTTTTGCTCTCGGGGACGAACTTTGCCTCCGATATTGTGATAAGGCAGAGTAACCGAAGAGAATTCAGGACAAATAGAGGGCGGAAGGAAGAGTTTTGGGGCGAGGAATAATAAGAGGAAGACTTGAGTGCGGGAAAGATGGGTCATGGGGATTTTAGGGGAGGGGGATGAGGAGGGGGAGTAAGGAGAGGGGGGAAGGAGGAGGAGAATCATGGGTGGATGGGGAAGAGCAGAAACAAAGGGAGGGATAGGAAAATGTAGAAGACGACGATACAACTAAAATATGACGCAACAGAAGCGAGACAAAGGAGTAAGAAGAGTATGGTGGAAAAAATAACTCACTATCACTATGCTGAGAGTGGATAGTTTTGACGAGGTCTATTTTATGGGCAGAATAATCCAATTTCATGCATTTCAATGACGGTATCGACAATGAAAAGGAGCTTAGAGATAAGTATGAGAGAGAAACAGGAGTAGAATAATGTAACATAAAATTATGGATTTTAGCGTTCGTTTAGCAAAAAGCTAATTTTTACAGAAAGATCTGAACACTTTGGGGAAATATGACAAAAATCTCGCTCGCAGAATAGCGTAATGTAATCATACAAAATATTATGTTTTAAAGACAGCGAGATATCAGTAAACTACCCTTATAGTACTGCAAGGAAATTAAAGATACAGGATTCCATAAAGACATATAATATATAATAAGAAAGACAATAATAATCAGAAATACAATGCATTCAAAAAAGGCATTAAATAATAAACTAAATAGGATATCAAATACATTAGCAACGCCGCTCATCTTAATCAGCTTATAGACTAAAAGTTTTTGGAGGCATTGCGTTTGATTGGCCATAATCCCGAACGGTATTATTCGAATGAATTTGAGTAGCAGTTATTTTGCTTCAATCCGTAGCAAAATTTTCGAGTCTAAAACAGCAGAAAACCTGGCGTGATGGTAACCACTACATGTGGTAATGATAATAAAAAACTTTTGTTTTCGTCTGTATTTAATTGCTGTAAGTTTTTAGGGCCCTTAAGGTAAGAAAAAAATTATATTGCTTTTATAATTATAGACTATAAGAAATAATAATAATAAATTACGAATAAGTTCAATATAAATTTTAAATTCAATATAAAATAAATGGTGCCTTCCCTACTGCAACAACAACTTCCACTCAATACATAACTAGACCAGGAGTAAGAAATATGGTTTATCTGGAGCTGAATGGAATTTCGGTTAAATTCTGTATGACTAAATAAGAGAGTAGGCGGTGAGAAAACTATGCTCAAAATCAGCATAGGAAGGTCACAAAAGAGGATAGGAGGAGGAGGTGGAGTTGGCATTAGGAAGAAATGCCTCGGGTGGAATTGGGAAGGAGGAGAAGTCATCCAGTGATGCGTGCAAAAGGGAGAGGAATACAGAGGAATAGTGGGAAGGGAGAGAAGAGGGAAGCTAAGAAAGAGGAAGAGGCGAAGATCGCTGATTGGTTGCGATTATGCTTAGTATGCCCTAATAGCGAGAAATCTCCCCGCCGCCGAATATCTCGCCGACCTTTTCGGAATGGCTGAGGCGTGTTCTGGCGGGGAGGGAGGGATGGGAGGGGGTTAGATAAGGGATGTGTGAGGGACAGGGAGGGGGAGGGGTGGTTTAGCGGAGGAGGAAATAAAGGGTTTACCCTGGGCGATGAAGGGCTAGGGTTCGGAGGAAAAGGGGAATATTCTTTGAGATGCCAGAGAGGTCGCTTTACATAGATGGGGGAGTTGGATGCGGACGAGTCGACTGTGAGCAATAATGGCCTCCCAGAAGGATGGTTCGCTTGGAGGAGAGAAGAATGCCCATGGGAAAGGAAAATGTTGGAAAGTCTTGGGAATCAAGCAAGCTTCATTTGCGGTCCAGGTTCCGATGCGCAAACTACCCATTCCAAACAGACTATTAACTTAAACTCATATTAAAACTTACCGTGCTGACGTTGGGACGGTAGATCTCTATCCCAGTTCTGGCCTATTTCAATACTTTTGTGCTATTTCTTATCATCCAACCTTTTATTCGAGGAATAAGCCTTTGCGCTCATTTTCAATAATGAAATTTGCTTTTGTTTTTTTTTTCGTTTTTATTTAGGGGTTAGTACCGCTTTATTTAAAAATGGCAAGCTATGAATTTTTCAAAAGACGGATGGCGTAATATTGCGCCCAGAGCAAAAAACGAAAAATTTCACGAGGCGAAATATTATGTCCATAGGACGCAAAATGTAAATGTCATAAATTCTATCTACAATTACTGCCATACGATTGATTATCAGGGTGTCTGAGACGTTATAGATATCGATTTTCGGACTTTTCAGGTTTTCCAAGTCAAATAATACATCTACTGTGTTTTCATTAAAAGTATTTACATATTCACCGAGCAAGTGATAATCATTATGAAAGGTTCAAAAAATCTTGGGGCTTGAATATGCCCCTATCGTTAGAGGAAGGAAGAGTTCGATAGGCAGAGTTGAAATGGAGTCAGGGAAGCCTTAGTGTACTCCTGAGTTAGGCACGTGGTTACGGTCAGAGTTTACGTGTCTTTTGAAGACCGCATGCACATAAATGAATGGAGTAATAGGCATCGTGTCTTTATGTTTCTTCACAGCTGCCCGTACGAGACTACAATTGTACAAACGTGCAATTTCCGTTCCGTCAGTCTTGTCCTTGTGAATGGATTCTCTCTATTTTGATCTTGCACGAATTGCTTCTGACGTGACAGCCTCACTTTCAATGTTTCAAAAGGGTCTTCACCAGTAGGCACAAATAAGGTCAACAGGTACTTTTGCCTGAAGTATTTTAACTTTGGACTCACCAAGCCGCACGTTCAATACACGACGAGCACATGGGAAACTAGGCACAAAGATTCAATAAGTAATTCAATACAAAGGAAAGCTGCGCAAAGCATCAAAAACTGCTATTAGCGAATAATTCAGCTTTAATCCGAATTTGGACGGGAGCCACTAGAGGTTACATGTGGGAGGTTACATGATAGGCTTATATTTTTTATTTGATTTATATTTTAAAACGGATATAATGGATGGAGTAAATTACGAAAAAGTGTTAAGAAGGTTGGGGAGGAAAGAGAGCACTCCTAAAAACCTTTAGGAGAAGACGGGGCTACCTACTTGGCCACACTATGAGGCATGATGGCCTGATGAAAACCATTGTGGAAGGACAGATAGATGGGAAGAAGAGCAAAACATGACACCGAATGAGTTAAATTGGACAGGTTATGAAGGATGCAAAAGAGAAGAAATACGTCGCCAAGAAAAGGCTAGCCGATAGGAGAGCACCACAGAGAACTGCGTCAAACCAATGCAAGGATTGTTGACGAATGATTATGATCTATATCCATCACCCCGAATATAGCTCCTTTATATCGGGGTGCAACAACAAAAAACAATGTACGACCACAAAAAATCATGCCATGGTTGAGGTTTTCCTACCCAGGTGGAACTCGATCATGAGACATTCAGTTTAGCAGGCGAGGACTGTACCTCACCACCACCGAAGGCGGCTGAAGGAACTTATTATAAGGAGAGATATGGCCATCCTCTTGGCTCCTCACGATATTTCTAGGTGAGGCAGAAGCGATAAAACAAGAGAAATAATCGCCCAAACAGATAATCATAGGAAATCGTTTTTACCCCCAACTATAAAGGACTTTGAATGCTAGGTGGGACTCTGCTAGGAGCCACAAATACCCAAAACGCATCTGCGTATACGAAGGAACCGAGGAAAGACCTTAGAGAAAGAGGGTTTGTTTAGCGGAACCGTCTTTGAGAATTTTGGCGATGTGAAACAAATGAAGGCGCCGACGCGAAGGAGCGAGACGAGAAAACTCCGCGCTGAGGAAACGAACTGAGACAGCATCAACACGGAGCACATAAACACGTGCAATCAATTCAAAAGGATCGTCTTCTCCCGCGATCTCCTTCCATACTTCCCGAACAAATGCGACAAGCGTATCCCTGGAATAGGCGAGTACGTGTACATGCAAGCGTTGAAATTCCCGTTTTTTTCCCGCTTCGATGCAAAAGCGCTTTTAAGTGTAGGGAGAGATGGGGACCGCTTCGTGCGACGAAGGGATTTCAATAGCTTCTCCCGTCTCGCGGGTATCAAGAGCGGGCTGCCTTTGTGACGCGCCGAACAAATTCAATTAGCCCTAATGAGGTGTCATAGAAATTCATAATAAGAAGAGCGAAGTCTCTCAGGCGCAAGACAGAGCCCCGTGAGTGCTCGACTCTGGCTAGGGTAAGGGAGGGGAGACTTTGCAGCGACGCGTCTTGTATCATGAAGACTCCACTTCGTTTAAAACGCTACAGAGATTCTATGTTGAAACATTTCAATTCTTAGGTATACACTCTACTACTCAGCACCATCTGCAAAATTATTCGTCATATGTATGGAAATTAATTTTATACATAAGATTATTAAATACCTACATCTGCTTTCCATGGTTTTCATAAGGAAATTGTTCCTTATATTCTCCTTATGATATAAAATTTCAGATGCTCACGATGAATTAATTCCTTTTGAATTCCTATATTAAATCCTACTATGAGATTAAAATATTTTAAGCCAAACCATTTGCACCATCATAACGATGATTGATGATTAACGGGCCAAATGACCCTCATACCAATGGTCAAAATTGAAAAATAAATGGCTCGATTACAGTATAAGTGCACATTTTTAAATCTATAACGTGTTCTATTTAACAAACTATTCAATCGACTGGGGTATTTTCATTATAACTGATATCAAAATACCTTTTCACCGCTCACAAAGTGAAGCGTAGCCAGCGGATAAACCGAGGAGCGATTATTATCTTTAATATTTCGTAGAAATGTCCTAACACTTTGAAAAGGAAAATAAAAGGTTCACATAATTTTTATTCTATAGATATTTATGATATTAAAAATTAATATTTCTACGGATTTCTACAGTCTGATACCCAGATCCCATCATTCATTCGGGGGCAAGGTATCGAAAAATGTCCATATCTTTTATTTTTAATATGATCTTCACATAATCAGCTTAAATTGCTGCTATAACATTTGTACTTCCTCATATACTGGACATTTATGAAAATAATTAACCGCAGAGGTTTTAAATTTCCAAGAAACGTTGTACAGTGAAAATATAAGTATATGCTATTAAAAATATGTTATAATACTCAAATAATAAGAGAATAATAGTAATCATGTTTGTCAGTTTTATAAAAATGTTTCTAAAAAAAATTAGTACCAAATGAATATAGAAATTTTGGAAAACTAAACAGATATCTCTAATAATCATACAAAACCTTCGCCTATTACAAAAAAAATACCGTCAACAATAAGCAAAAAATCACAGCGTCGACTCTGGCCTCAAACTCTGGCCATGGAAGTGAAATTCATGGATGGAGAGAGCCCGTCAGTAGCAAGTAGAACCTCGAAACAATACCGGCTTCCAAGGGTTAGAAAATAGGGAGGTGTTTTCGAGGATTTTTGGAAATTTCCAGGTGATTGAAAGGAGTGGAGGAGCGCAGGCGATGACTGGAATTCTGGAGCTGGCGCGGGAGTGCGGCGGCACCCAACTTGTGCGAGAAAAGGAAATGCGAAATGGTTGAATGAATGCCTCACCGCTCGCTGAGACTAGCTGCGGCAAAGGAGGAAGAAGAAGAATGATGTGGGGGCGGTTTTCGGGGGGTGGTGTTCGGGGGAGCGGGATGGGGGTGTGGAGTGGAAAGAAGGTGCAGTGGAGCGGAGAGGGCGAAGAAATTCTGGGACGAGTGTGGAAGGGGTGGAGTGAAGGAACGCTGGCACGATCTCATTTCAACGGCGAATAAAACAAACTTTCCGTCCCAGCGGTAGATTTACACTTTCCGATTGTTCAAACATCCATTTCACTTCAGCAGCACTCGTGGAGAAACCTTACCCCCACTCTTACCCTCCCCCCCCCCCCCGCACCACCCCCTGCTTCCCTGTCCTTCTCCTCCTCCCACCCTTCCCAAAAACTACTTTCCTGCCAGCCTCCACTCAGCCCGCACGTAGCCAAACTTCCCCTTCTCCTCTACCCTCCACGTCGCTCCTCAGACACACCCGTCGAACCCAGGACAGAAGGTGATATCCCAGCACCCAACCTTACCCCTTAATATACCCCTTTTTCCTCGCAGAGCATGACGGATGGAAAAGAGTGATGTTAATACACGAAAGCACACGAGTTCAATTTCATATACTGACTTATTTTTGCTTGACGATTCTGTCAACCAATTTTTCCTCAGGAATCCTCGCTGTCTTAGCCTGCGTATAGGACCGGACGTATATATATAGGGACCGGACTAGCCGAACTTCACACAAACCAAGTGGCGAAAAAACCACTTCGGCGGGACTGAAATCCGCGACCCCAGAATTAGCAGGCGAGTACTTTTCTCCGACCACCACTGTGTTCAGCAGACACTAGAGCTTGTTATTACACTGACCATTGAAAAATCTAAACACAAAATAATAGGAGTAGACGAAACCCTCTATGATGGGTGTCGAAGATGATGAAATGGACAAATAAGGAGGGAACAGCTACTACGAAGAATAGGAGAATAAATATTACTGTGATGCACTCCAGGTCAGAGGGGGACCCTATGGATTTGCCATGTCATAAGACACGTGTAAAATATATAATTAAAAAAATTGAAGGTAAATTGCTAAAAGGAAGGCTAAGAGGTAAGAATTTGGGAAGAATTAAGAATGACACAATGAAGAAGAACATTAAGGGATTATAGGAACTAGCTTGGGAAAGGGATAAAGAGAGGGATTCAATACAAGAGGTATCTGCACACAGCTGTGACAAGAAAACACGAGGTGACGGAATTTAATTTGACACGGAAATCTCCTGTATTTTGCTGCGATACTTGGAGAATTCTACCATCTGTCTGTTGGAAATCCTAATATTATTCTGTCAGATATTCCTACTTTTGTTTAACCCGATTTATAAAGCCCATCACTTCATTGTTAATTTGATAATTGGTAATTCAATGCTCTGGATGTTTCATATCAAACTGGAAATCTGGAATATATTAATTTTAAGGCCTGATAACCCTTCATACCTTATTATAACAGACAACACGTTGGTCTTAAAATATGCTAAAAAGCTATTTGAAATACAGAATTGTTAGCAGTAAAGTCAAAATTACAGCCAATTGGCGATTCTGCTCCACCCAAATCTCCAACCACCGATCACGGCGTCTTCACCTTCCTACAAACCCTGAGAGAAAATAGCGGACACCCCACTCCCCAAGGCCTCCTCTGCCTATCCCCTGGCTAAACTCCGCAATCCATTTCCAACCCATCCCCTCCAGGCTCACAAAATCCTTTATCTCTTTCCTATTCAGTTCCCGAGCATAGAGGGAGAAAGACAAATTCCAAGACGGTAATGTCTTGAAAGCGCGCGGGTGATGGCGAAAGCCAGGGTGTGGGGAATGAGGATAAAAAACAGACTTAGAGCGAGAGAGGTTCCTCCTTTCGATTCCCGCCTCCATCTATCATTCCAATCCTGCCCCCACCCCCTCCTCTCCTGCCCCCACCGCCTCCGCCGCCTCCTCATCCGTCTCCGTCCTTATATCGTTCACTCATTTATCTCCCTCGGCCCTGACTCTCCCACCACGTGCTAGATCCCGCCTCTTAGACTTACCCTTTCTCTTTTCACCGACCAAGAATGTAATTCCAGGTCTCCCTGTCTCTCCTCCTCCCCCAAACGCCCCCTTTCCCAGCTTCCCCCTTCGGGCGTTGGAGGCAGCGCAGTCTTCATTTTTTTTTTCCTTTCCAGAAAGCCGTGTCCCCGGGGAGGTGACGTCGTGCACCCAATGCTACGGTGAGAGAAATCGCGGCTAATGGAGGAGATAATGAAACGCCTCTCTGCAAAGTTGTCGGTTCTCGCGAATGATTACTCTGTGTATGTGGAGTGGTTCCTTCGTTCCTGCGACGTTGAATAAACTCAGTGCGGTGTTTAGCGCTCCTGGGACAGGTTTTCAGGGCATGATAAAGAATACACAACAGTAAGCAGTACTTAAACGAGATGGTAAAAACTGAATGGTGTTTCAGAGCGGGGAGTGGAGAATAAGTAGTAAGATAGTAAACGATACCAATTATACAACAATGGATCACAAATATATTACTATGTTTGGAATATTTTATTACTTTTCTTAAAGCGTCTTCCAATTGACTAAAACAGTGCTACTTATGGTAACACTGACTACATCATTAATACCATCAATACCAAATATAAAAAATCAAAATGTTCTTCACCATTATCGGCATTTTCATACACGAGTTATTAACGGGTGTAGAGTGATTACAGTAATGAGGTGAGCTCACATCAATTTTTATACCATTTAAAATATTTATTTTACGTTAAAATAATAGTAGATGCAAACTTTTCAAAACTGGCATAGCTTATAGTATACCAGAGTGATATTGGATTCGTTTTTTAAAATATTACAGCAGCAATGCACTAATATCTTATGCAGTAACTTGGTTTACCTGAGTGGGCGAATTTCGTCCATCTTCGTGATTGTTCATCTGCATTTCAGCCTCGTAGACGAAGACACATCAATATCTTACGAGATTTGCGGCGCAAATAGTTGATCAAAGGGGCGCAGCAACAAACTAATAAGAGGATGGGATGCGGAATTTCTCGCGGAGGGAATCATTTCTGCGCATCTGTCCTCAGGAAAGCGACTCGTGCATACACACACGTGCAATTAAACTGATGGAGAAACCCGCACGACTGCAATCGAGATCCCCTCCCCACGTTTTTTTCCATTCTTCTCCAATTTTTCCCCGTGGCTTCCACAACTATCTGGGGCAGAAATCGCTCCGAGCGCGTCTCACCCCTCCGCGAAAATCCACCGTAGAGGGAAGGATTTTGGATCCACACGTAGGTATATGATTCGGGGACACTCAAAGAGGTAAAATTTATGCCGCTGATTGCGTGATATCGCAGCATCGCTTGTGTGCAGTCAAGCGTCTACGTGTGTCGGGCGTTTCACATTCATTGGCGGCGTGTGGCTGTGTGGTGGAATAAAGTATGTCGGGACATAGACTGGTGAATGTGGGAGTTTGTCGAGTCTGTCGAGGTAAAGTGCAAACATCATTATATTCATAATTCAAACCGGCAGGGTTGGAAAAACAACGAATGTCTCGAAGTTCCTCTCCTTCGCGTTCACCGAAGCAATCCTTCCACCTCCACTCAGCCATCCCCACATTGCAGGAACGAAGTTATTACTTCTTAAGAGAGGGTGAGCATGCAAAGGTTAGCTGATTAATATGGAGAGTTAGTTAGCGTCGAAAAAGTAATTTTGCAAATATATATATGTCTTATAAGATTTTAAACGCACAAAACCTCGGAAAATCCAGACCTATTGATATTATAGTTACAGGAACAGCATTAAGCTAAATAACCTTTAATGCCCACTAATGAATAGTGATCATTAATTGTGCCACATTTTGATGTTTGAGAAAACGTAGCTGAAAGCCAAAATGGAAGTAAAATTGATAAGCGCCATTACAGAGCATAGATGTCGCAATGCGACATCCATGTTCTGTAATGGCGCTTTGTAATTGTAAATTGTAATTGTAATTTTTAATTGTTCTGTAATGGCGCTGACATTTTCGCCTACATGAAGGTATTTGGAATACCAAATCTTTACACGCAAGCCAATCTTTCAACATCCAGGTTTCCGTGCGATGAAAAAAAAATATTTTTCAGAATACAATAGAAATCGTTGGTTTTACAATAATCAATGGTCATTGTCGTATTGATTTAATAAAGCAACAGCATAAAGTAGCTTTGTTTTAAAATTGCTATTGTATTAATTGTTAATCAAAGCGATAAAACTCATTGGTATTTTCAAGGCCAATGAGTCGTTTTGTAATTTCCCAAAATCTTTTTGCAGTGTATTCTTCTCGTATCCATTAGCTTATATTTCGTTGTGCTGGAATTGGGCTTCCACTTACTCCCTTCCACACCAACACCCAAGCTTTCTAAAACACCGCTCGCTTCCTTCGGCGCCACCTTTTCTTCCGCTCTTGATTTGTGCCTATTCCGCTTGTCAACCACAATCCGCCCCTCCCCCCAAACTCTCCCCCTCGCCCCACTATAACAGCCAGGCCTTATTCCAAACGCACACTCCTTCTTACCTCCTTTCTAACTCACCATTTTGCACCAACCTCACCTTCCGACTCAGCAAGTCCTCCTACTCTCCCGAATCCTTAACCTCACACTTCCTACCAAAAACCTCCTCTTCCATCCATCCTTTCCCCCGCCCATGCCAAACAAAACTTCGCTAAACGTTGCCCACGCTGCGAGCCCAATTTGACGTGAGGAGGGGACGTCGCCGCGTCGCGGGCGGGCGCCATGTTGGTGCCTCGGTGGATTGGGTGAGCCTGGTTAGCGGAGCTGGAGGGGTAACGTCTGGCGGTCTGTTCGTTTAAACGTGGTTAGCGATAGGGAGGGGAGATGGCTGAGTCTGCTAAGAATAAGGAAGGCTGTGACTAGAAAAGGGGATGAAGGCAGCGATAAATCATTGGTCCCCCACATAGGAAACGTCTCACCCCTCCCCACTTCACTGAATAGCCAGATGCTTCAACACCCTCCCCCAAAACTTTTGATGTAAAAAGCGTTAAAAATTCACAAATATGCAGACAATCTATTCATCATCATCTCGATTACTAGCATAACTCGATAGATAATAATACATTTTTACACTGGATAGCATAAATGTTGTCATACTTCCCACTATTTACAGCCAACCTGACCAGGTTCGACAACAAGTTATATTTCATGGTAAGTGGCTTGAGAAAATGACCCGAAGCAGTCAATAGCG
The DNA here is from genome assembly GCF_921293095.1 of Ischnura elegans. Classification (NCBI taxonomy): domain Eukaryota; kingdom Metazoa; phylum Arthropoda; class Insecta; order Odonata; family Coenagrionidae; genus Ischnura; species Ischnura elegans. The sequence continues at coordinate 106,014,226 of NC_060249.1, forward strand.
ATGAGTTTCCCAATAGATAACGTGGCTTTATGCATTATACCCACTTAATACTTTTCAATATGCTAGCTCTCTTTCGCAAAGTATTGCCAAAATCTTTTCAAGTTATCACAAATATTTTAATCATATTTTGTGTACATTTATCGGCTAAAATCAATAGCGGGTCTCATTCAATACCTTTGCTCACTTGTACTTTGTATACATACCTCATATTATTGCATATTTTTTTCTCTTTTCAAAACTCGACTAAAATGGATTATTGGAGTTCCTCCTTGAACTCTTCAAATTTCAATGACTCACCCAACCTCATAAACCTCCCTTCTATGTATTCCAGGATAAATAATAACAGAATCATTCAGTATAGTATAGAACAATGCAGAGAGGTTTGAAGTTGTTAAAGCTAACCACTAAGCGATTTCGCTCTGACTGCTTACTAATATTCCTTAATATTCAAAGATTCAGGGATTACGAGCGTAGGAGAGGGATGAAGTAGGTACCTAATTAAAAACATCTGCATGGTAACACAGAAAAATATAAAATATCCCTCCGGCAAACAATCCCAACACTTTGGCTCAATGACTCATGGCAGTAAGACTGCAACTTTTTCGCAATATATTCATCAAACTTATCGACACAGAAATTCCGATGTTAAATTCATTATTAAGGATGCAGTGCAGTGCAGTGCAGTTAGAAAAAATATAATAATATCATTGAATAGTGCTCTAAGCCACTCATTGAACATATATATGCTATAACTCCTCGCTTTACGTTGGTAAACCGTCTAAGGGTAAAGAGGAAAAAAGAGCGGAAATAAGTGCACTTTCAGAAACAAACCAGTGCTAGTGGCAATATGTCGTCATTCCGTTTTCCTCTCTTTTACGCCTCCACAGGGGACATGGTCGAGTCCAGTCAATTCAATCGAGTCAGTCGAGACAATTATTATTAATCACGTGAGATTGCAGCAACTTAACCACCTCCATCTCCAGGAAAATATTCCAACTTCGCCCCCGAGCGACGAGAATCACTCTAAATTACGCATTAAACATCAATCCTACAACGCAAGTGCTAATGAGCTGTGTCCTCAATTAGGGGGAAAAACCTGAGCGAAATTTCGCGATAAAATAACAATTCGCGTCGGGTTGACGCCGGGAGGGTTTTTGGGAAGCAGAGGTAAGAGGGGGGGGGCAACTCAAAAGACCTCTCAAAATACAAACTAATTTAAGATTAATCTCGACTCTTTCCCGTCCTCCCCACCTCCCCACTCTCCCTCCTTCCCTTAATTAAATCCCGCAACAACCCGGACCCACCTCCTCTCAGGCGTTGCCTCCATTTTCTCTTCTTTCAACCCCCTCCCTCCCTCCGCCCTACACCGTGCACTCCCCACCCTCCTCACCCCCTCGCACTCACTCCTTCCTCATTCTTATGCCGTTCCTTCGCCCTTTCTCATCTGTCGTCTCAAAAGCCTTTTCCTTCTCTGCTCACGTCTTTGCGACGTGGCGCCTAATGAAGTTTGGCCCGTGGAATTAATAAACCTGAGACTCCTTTGAATTCTCTATCTCTGAGACCCACCCCCCTCCACCCCACTCAGCATCCTATTCCCCAACCCCTTTCTTTCTCTCCAACCCCTCCCCACCCCCGTTCGCCCTCCTCAGTCCACCCCCGAGCCCACCTTGCGCGACGTTTCCCCCGCTATCCTCTCCTCCCTTCTTCAAACCACCCCCTCCCATGCACGCAGCCAGTGTCGCGAAAGCTCCGCCCGACTTTTTCCCCCACCTCTTCTCTCGCTCCCCTCCCACGCCCTAAGTGTTCTTAGTGTTCTCACAGGTTGGTTACTTGAGGTTGCAAACCAGCGGCTGAGGTCATTAGCGCCATGAAGAATTATTCGGTGTATTCGGGGCTGTCATGATAAAAATTAGGTGACAGGTAGGAAGGTCATAATGAATGGCATGTTTTGTATGCAAAAAATTTGTCAGCCAAAAATAAATAAACGGAAAGAAGCGGAGTCCCTTTCTTCGAGAATCTTTCCGGTTTTTAAGCAAGGTTTATTCAAGTTCTTCAAGCGGTATTTGCCAAGATTATAAGGATAATGGCTGAGGTGGCGAAGAACCCGAATTACTGACCTCGAGTGTACTCAGGGATACCTTCATAAAAATACGTGACAAGTAAGAGGGTCTTAATGAATGGCATGTTTTCAACCTCCTCTAGTTTTCATTTTACATTCTCAGACTTTGACTCAGTTTATTCTCAGAGACAGGGGTGTCACAGAATCATTTATCTCAAAATTAGGGGTGAAAAATTGTGTCAGCCAAAAATAAATAACCGATAAGAAATGAAATGCCTTTCTTTGAGACCCTTTCCGGATTATTAACTCCGTTTAGTCACTGTTATACAAATGATATATTTGCCAACATCGTAATAACAATGGCTAAAGATGATAAAGAACCCGAAATATTTTCTGGCCAGCTATGATACTACAACACCGTAAATAATTGGTAGCCGCTTAGAGGAGGTGAGAATGATTCAATATGAATTGAAAAAGCATACCTACATAAAATATGAAGGGCGAACGATCTGTTGATTGAACCACGCATGGAAATAGACTCTCACACCAAGAAATTTCATGGAAAAACGTTAGGTGATAAATATCGAGTTAATTATAAGCTCATGGGGGGAAGGTTTATCAGCAAAATGTCACTTTGGGCTAATTCGTAAAATGCAACAAGTAAATATAAGGAGACCTAGTCGTTCCCAAACCAAAGGAAGATGAATATCTAAAAAAGTGATTTGTGTATAATTAGCAAGGTAAGTATCATTTTAGATGGAAGAAAGGGCTGGGACAAGGACTGCGGAAGTATAGCCAACTCCAAAAAAATAAGGCAAGTATATTCTCTAGATTAAAAATAGGGAAGATGATGAGCGATTTCTGGAAGTAATATAATTGTATTAAAAAAATAATGGATACATAATTTTTTTATTTACTTCAAAATGCCGATTTTTAAAACTAACTCCATTCCAACTGGCTTCTTTCCCACTCTCGCTGAAGCAAAATTCTGCGATTGCGGCCAGCTATGCGGCATCATTTTACACTAGATACTTTTCCCTACGATGTAGCAATTAAATTCAAAGAATTTGGTAAATATGAATGATTCCATATTTTACATTATGGCCTGTAAAATAATAAGAATACGTATATATATATGCAATATCTAACATGAATTTAAAAAAATAGCATTCAGGTCTTCTTATTCTAATACAACGCTTATATTATGAACTATTGGCGGTCGCACAAGGACGTCATATAAGGTCTTCGACAAATTAAGGCAAGAGAAATTACTCCTATCCAATCACTCTAATGATTCCTTTATTTCCCTTAGTCTTTAGCTTTCAAGCGAGGGATTTCAACAACAAACGAAGGTATATGTAAATACATTATTACATCATTGACTTATTGTAAGCGGTGATATTTATAAAATTTTCCATCCTTAAAAAATGTGAGAAATATAAAATAATTTTTCCTTCGCAGAGAACCAATTTCTGTCAACAATTTACTTTTGAATTAATGAATAGAAGCGCCGTACTGAGGAGATTTTTATGATACGGGTAAACAATGGAATTTCAAAGAACCTATGTCATACACAGGGCAATATGAAGTTAACTCATTATTTTCATAACAATTAGCGAACCATAGCATTATTATTTCTGGCCTACTAAATGAAACTGTTTGTAACTTCACCTGATAAGAATTGTGTTTTCAGTCAACTGAATAAAGTTCGCAGGAATTTAAGGTTAGAGGCAAGATATATATAATTTTACACGTTGAGTTGGAGCCATTTTTGAATAAATACCCGACGGGCATTAACCATTCATTCAACCCTTTCTGTCTCGGACACCTTAATTGGTGAAGTGAATAACAAAAAACCCTCCCCACCAAACTCCCTCCAGCATATAAAACGAGCGGGTAATTGAAACGTAATCTGCTCATAATATCGTAAGGAGGAAGGCAGGCGTTGTAAAACATGACGTGGGTACTGAGAGTCCGCACGAAGCCCCTCCCCGGTCCACCCTAGCGTCCCTGACGTCTCGCCGCCCGAGGAATGAGGAAGCGGCGTCTGGGGACCCTCGGACATGAGGGTGGGGTAAATTAAAAGCGAGTCGCGAGATTAGAGGGAGAAATATCACGACATTGGAATGGTCCACCTTCCGTTCACCCCAGGCACGTTGCTCCGCTACCATTCCGTCTGGGTGATCGAGAAAATGTAGAAGTTAGGAATTGATTAAAATGGGCCTTTTATGAACCATACCAAATAACGTTATTAGATCTAGTTGGATTAGGGTGATTTAGTCCTCAAAGGAATTTTTGAATAATTTTAATGGCTGTAAACTTAGAACAAAAATGTTTCTCAGACTTTTTTCATCATAAATATGTTGTAAAACACAAGCAGACATTTATTTTAAATAAATTAAAGGTAACACAGGTATTCTATGGGAGTTTATTTTATAGAAAAATGAAAGCCAATGAATCATGCTCATAAATATTTTTAACACGAAAGATTACGGACTTGAATAAAAATTAGATTCTAATAAAGGTTCATACAAAGCGTTCTTAGTTAAATATTATGGAAAGATATACAGCTCTATCACATTGACTATTTAATAAAAATTATTTAATAGAAAGTCATCGCTAACCCATGGTTAATAATTTCAAATTAATAATACAAAAATAAGCCAGCCAAAATTATTAGGGGAAGGTGGGCATATGGTTCAGATTGCTTCCATAAGAATAAAATATAGTCTTTAACCTGTAATCTTATAAGAGGCTGCCTTTCCTGAATGGACAAAAATAAATACAACGGTCAGTTAAGGTATTAGACGTGATAAATGGGAGGTTGAATCAAATACTGATGACCAAGGCTCACGTATAAATTTACCCGATATCGAATTCGTATTCGCTCAAACAACCAATCATCAAAAAGAGCGGAAAAATGGATAACAACTTCATTTCTGTATAGGTCAATAACAGGAAATTAACACTTAATCTTACACCACTTAGGCTTTTCTGATGAACACGTCTAAAGACATGAATGAACCTGCTCAAAATTCCGCCTATTAAATGCTCTTTTTCATAAAACGGAGAGGAAAAGAGTTGGAAACAGACAAACAAAAAAAGGGTTTTCACACACAGTTGATTCTTCATTTGTTTTCTCTTATTTTTTCACTTAAATCTTTTTTCGCCCCTTCTAAAATTCCCTCGCCACTTGTGAGGGAATCCGGTTCTCTCGTGGCTGGGGTTGGCGGACAATGAGAAGTGAAGGAAAGGGTGTTGATGAAGGGTGTGAGGATTTGTGCTTGGAATAAAAAATGGGCGGAGCGCCACAGAGCGTAAAACGATGCGTGCGTGGCCGTCCTAAAATCTCGCCGTGTACGGTGGTGAATAAAAGAGAGTGTGAGAATTTTCCCGTGTGGGAGATAAACATCTGCATCTGCATGTAACCCTCTCCGGAGTGACCGCCTGGGCAGGGGCGTGTCCCATCCATTAGCCTGCGGAGGGAGAGCAGAAACCCAAAAGAACGTCATGAATGCTAAATTGCGTTTTTGGAGAGGAGGGAGAGAGAGAGAGAAAAATGTTTCCGTTTGCCATAAAATTCGTCCCCTTACAGCGTTGGGGGCAGGTACTTACACTGAGAGAAGATTTTGTGAGATTGCTTGAATTTTACCACCCCATTTACATGGAAATATGTTGCGTTACGAATGGTGAATTATGATTGAGATAGGCGAGCTACGAATGGTGATAAGAGCAAAATTTTATTTATTATCCTGCTTCTCTCAATCAAAAATTCAAAAAGATTGGTTTGGGTAGACCATGGTAGAGCTCATCATGCACTAAGGAAGATGCGTGTTAGTTTCACACATTCAGGATAAGTTGACCAGTTTCTTTTCCTGACCCACCTCGCACTTGGGGTTTTTTCCTAGGAATCTTTTACGGCCTTACCTGGGATATGAACCCAGGACCCAACAATCAAGAGCCAAGCGCTACACTATAAGACGCTTCATTAGTAAACAAGCAAAAAAAATTGTGACTGCGTAACAAAAATAAGCGGCAACGGACGAACACTACGGAAACAGACTACTTGTAATGATGTTTACATGGTAAGATGCTGAATCTTGCACACAAACATTTCCACCATTAATATTTTTAGAAATTTCTCCGCCAAGAATTATTGAACTATGTGCAGTAGTGACGCCTGATTTTTTTATTGGGAATAGTTGAGCGACCAAATAATTAAAATTGTTAATAAATAATTAAAATAGGAGGTAAAACCGCGTTTTAAAATAATTTACCTTAAGCTGCCAGGAACACATGACCCAAATAACAATTGACTTTTACAGTTACTCCATGACCAAATAATAGTTTATTTTAGTATTGACACCATTTCCACATAAAACGCAAAATTAAAGACCAATGGAAGCAATGTTCCGTCTATTTTGACTTAACTCCATGCATCAACGAGTTATCTTCCATTTACGATAGTTTCCATTGACTCCACAGACCACAAACCTGCGCCACCGCGTCAACGAGGTAAAGCCCGCTTCATTCCCTTTCGTTGCTAGATAGCTCCCCTCAGCTGGAGTTAGGAGTAAAGATATATATCCGATCATCCCCTCTCTACACACAACCACCCTGTAGGGTCGATGAGAAAAAAGAAGAAGAAAATAAAGGAGCAAGTTAGCCGATAGATGATGACGCGGCGTAAAGGGGATATTGGAAGTGGGAGAGGGGCCAGCGAAGTGAAAGAGGATGGGGAGGTATTCAACAAGTCCTTTTTCTTTATTTTTTATTTTCGTTTTTTTTTCCTCCAACGCCTCTCATTTTATTCCCCACAGCACTTTCCTTTTTTCCATCCCTTCTCATCCTCAGAAAAACTCTCCTCCCTATTTTAAACCCTCGTGTATGTGCCAGTCATTCCCGAAGCACGACACCCGACCACCCTCAGGGGTTTTCGCTCGGCCACTTAACGTGGCTCGTCCGTGCGCCGGTCAAGGAGGAATGGTAGGAAATGGGAAGAAAGTCAGAGAAACATATCACTGTTTCATAGAATTAAGTATTCATAATGCTCTCCACCCTACCCCAGAGTAGAGTTCGAAGTTATATTGATGCGTAGAGCTTGTTAGAGTTACCTCAAAGCAGTGGCGTAACTAGGAATATGCTTTGGGGGGAATGGGATGAACTGAGGTGGCGAACCCTTCTCCCCCAGGAAACGCGGGGTCCGGGAAAAAAATTGGAAAAATGACACCCCTGGATATACATGGATTTATATTTTACATCATTTTGGCATTAAAAATTGAACCTTATGCAGATGCAGTTACTAAATTTCAAAACGAGGCAATAGTTTTAAATATCTTTTTTATCTCTCTGAGGCTTTGAGAAGGATCTTCCCCCCCCCCCCCCCCTAAGTTACGCCACTGCCTCAAAGCATGATGCTCAAACTATCCCAATTATCCAATCTTCTGGAAAAAAATGCAAATGTGAACACACAAAACAGAAAACAATACATGGAAGACCAGGCGATTAAATTACGAAAACACAAAGAATAGTCTGTACTTATCTGGAGTTACTAATGAACGAAAAATATATCTTAAATAAGAGGGTGTACTTAATATTTTTAACACTGACATCTAAGAGGTGATTCTAGAATCTAGGAAAAACCCCAAACCAACATCCTCGATGCGCAATCTGGCCATGTACAAGAAATTGACTCTCTTACTATGAATTTGTAAATTCATGTGCTCGCAGATTAGTCTAGGGTGAGCTATACCCCCACCAATCCAAACCAATCAAAGGGTCAAACACTAATTTAGTAATATAAGTGTATGCTATTTATAAAATGGTAAGAATATATTCTCAAAATTTGGCTAAAGTATACCTATACTCGATTTAAAAAAATAATTTAAGAACATTTTGTTGGGGCTGCATATGTAGCCGGATCCCCTCTTAATTTAAGAATATATTCCGGCACCTCTTAAATTAAGGTTGGGCCAATCTTAATTCAATGACTATTTTCACAAGAAATTTAAGAATATTTTCTTGGGGCTACACATCTACTCGGATCCCCTCTTCAATTAAGAATATATTCTGGCACCTCTTAAATCAAGGGTGGGCCAATCTTAAATCAATGGCTATTTTCACAAGAAATTTCAGGCTCCACTCAATTTAAGAAAAAAAATTTCGTTGGGTAGAATTACGTCTAACGATTTGAACTCTACCCAGTCCAATCAGTAAGAAAATGAGGATAAACAAGATAGTGAGGAGATGAAGTTGCACGTCGGCTGATGACATGGCGAAAAGGAGGAGAGATTGTTGTGACAAGGGCCATCGAGGCGGCGGAGAATGAGTGGATATTCAACAAGTACTTTTTTCTAAATTTGCTCTTTTTATTCTCCCAAGCCTCTCCCAGTCCATTCCCAACACATTTTTCCTCTTTTTTATCCCTTTCCATTTTCGGAAAAATCTCCTCTCCCTCTTTTAAACGATATACCGGCCACTCCCGCGGCACGACCACCTCACCCGAAGTCTCACGATTCGACCACTTAGCATGGTTTGCCGGTGTGCTGGTCGTGGAAGTGGGGTACGGAACGGGAGGAGTCACTGAAAAATATGTTATTGAATTCTTATTTATTTAATTAATTTATTTTTTATTTATATATATTTATTTATATTATTAAATAATTTATTAAGGAGTTGCTCACATACAGCATTTCTGTCAATTTACAGTGTAACAGTAAAAAACATGAACTTTTAACATAAAAAATCTGAACAAAGAGTACAGGTATAAGATAGTAAAGAACAAAATAGAAGACACGAGGAAAGGGAGGTAGAGAGGGAGGTTTCTTTATTAGCCGAGGAATGGGACGTGTCGAGTTTGACAAATGAGTTTAAGGGCAGAAAAAAAGGATCAATACTGTCTGGTAATAAATTGAGCAATAAGGAGGGAACAAAGGCGGTGTTGGAGTGAGCGCTTATCGAGGGATAGTCTAGGGTTAGACGTATGGAGTAAGGAATGTGTACGAGTGGATCGGCGAGGCACTATGAAATTAATGGAAGAAAGTATATCAGGACAATCAATGTGTGAATTTAGAATATTGTAAATAAGTTTTAAATCTATTTTAATCCTTTTTTGGCAGAGATCAGCTATTTTAAGTTATCTACAATATTCACAGTGCTCTCCATCCCTCTCTTGAATAAAATTCTAAGCCGTAGCGAAAATTTGACCCTAATTCCAATACATGACCCTCAAATCACCTCTCTAATACTGTCATCAATAATGCCAATGTTTCATATTTTTTTGGGAATACATTAACTAGGATACTGAGAAATAAGATAAGTATGAGAAGACAAAAAAATAAGCTTAACTGGAAGAAGAAAGAATGGGCAATGGATATCCAATGGGGCTTAAAAATCTAAAAAATCAAATAAAAGAGCTAACATGTAAATTAATGGAAGTAATTGAGAATTAATTAAATGCAAAAATTTTATAATTCCAAATAAATTTAATGCTGTATGACCTAAATTTGGAAGGGGCCCGTCATAATCTGGTATCGCCATCATTGCTACGTCGAAGCCTACGTCGTACAGCATTAAATTTGTGTGGAATTATGAAATGTTTGCATTTAATTAATTCACAATTACTTCTATGAAGTCACGCCCGAAACACCGAATTATGTGATATTATATGTAACGCTGAAGTAATGTCCTAGGCGTAGAATCATACAGGTTAGAGGCTAATTTCAACATTCGCATGGCATTGGAGACTATTTAAAGTCAAAAATTGAATTCCGCGGCGAAATAAAGAGAATAAACCATGAAAATGATACCTGATGGTGACGCGAGGAAAAGGAGGAGATATTGAAGGGAGAAGGATGCGTTGGAGGATGAGAAGATATTCAACAAGTCCTTTTTTTCTGTTTTTTCGCTTACTTCTTTTTCTCCCGTTTTATTTTATTCCCCTCAGCTTTTTCCTTTTCCATCCCCAACCACCCTCGGAAAAATCCCTTTTTTTAAGCCCTCGTGTACCGTCCACTCCCTAATCACGACAACCCTACCACCCTCCATTTCACTCGACCACTTACCGTGGCGTTTCGTGTGTGGAAGAGGGAGGGCATTGAGGGTGGCAAGGGGTGTTGTAAGGGGCGTGGCAGTCAACTCATCATCAACACCCCCTGAGGGCGACCGGACCCAGAAAGTGTGAGCGAAAAAAGCGAGGAAATTCCAGGCGTAAGAGAGAGAGAAAGAGAGGGTTGAAAAAAGAGCAGGAGGATGTTACGTGCGGAAAGGGAGGCCCGGTGGAGTGGGAGATTGGTGTTTGTTTTCACTGGCAGGATCCGAAAGGGGAGTGGCACCCTTTTACCAGGTTTTATTTTTTTTTTTCGTTTTATCCCTCCATCAGACGGGAGAAGGGTGTAAATGGGTGAAGGTATGGAAAAAGAAAAGGAAGTAATTTTATTGTTTTATGATTGATGAGAAAAAAGAGGAAGTTTTCGATCCCTTTCCCCGAACACATATTTGACTAATTTCAGGGGTCAACTTCGGATCACCGGGTACGCAGGTTAATTGGTTCAATTTTGCGCTACTTTTTTTCAAAAAAAAAATTTGCGGTGGGATACTTTATTTCCCAATTTCCTCAACTCATCAGTCTCCACCCCACATTCAAGCGGAGCGAAGATTAACAGGCCAGTTTTATGTCATCAACCTAGCGATGAATGAGAGAAATTAAATGGGCATTTCAATGATTTCTTACACCTTACGAAGAGTGATAAATTAAACCTTTTGAATTTATATAAAATATAATTATTGATAATGTGACTTTCGCTAATAATTATTTTACCTATAATAAAAAAGAATCAATTCATTTCGCGATTTCGCATTAATTTCTATTAAAACGTTTACAAATGGTCTCGGTACATTTTCTGTCCCACAAAAATGTTAAATTTTTGTCGAATTTTACTTGGAAAAGCAGTCGTGATAAAAATATTACTGATTAAGTCACTGAAAATTTAATGCCGCTGACATTCATTATTGATGGCTGGTTTTAATTACTGTAAAGCCAATATTGTAAGCAATACATCAAACATAATCGGTTGAATAACTTAACATTGGGATAAAAATACCAACTCCGTAACTTGAGTTAAATTCTTTCAACTTTTTATTAGGATGATGTTTGAAAGTGTTTCGGTTCAATACTATTTGTTCCATGATTAATCCGATGGACTGAAAGTACTCGATAAAAGTATAATATTACACGTACTTAAGGGCACTATATTACTTGTCATTAAGGCTTTAACGAAGACTCATTTGCGTGGAGAACTCTCTATCCTTCGCTGATTCTTTGAGTTGAGAGGGCGTTTGATATTAGTCCAATCTAGTGTACCATACTTTTTAATTCTCTTTATAGCAAAGCAAGTAACTATTAATGACCTATGAATTAAGCTTGAACATTTGCAATCAAACTTTAACTGACGTCATTATCTACCGAGTTGCTTTACCCATGTTCTAAGTCTTAGCATCATTTCTCATCAAGCGTAAAGTAAGTTTGCCCTGAATTAGTGAGAAGAATATAACCGATACGCGATAAGACGAGAGTTTAATTAGAGAATTTTCCATTCGATCAATCTGGCGAACTTAAACCAATAAATTTGAGTTCGACCTCGCACCTAAGTAGGTTGACGGTGCCCGCATTACTATTTGGCGTTTTGGAGGAAGGCGTCCGTCAGCGTACTTAATGCACTGCCGATCCAATTACTATTTACAATCAGTTTTAAGTTTACCGGTGTTAATGCTATGAAACATATGAAATTTGAAGCATGAATATTGAATAAGACACCCTCATAATACCAAGGTAATCGGTACGATTTTTTTGTGTATGAAATGTTCATTTAATACTTGATGGATTAGAAATGGTAATTAATTGTGATGCAAATACATTTCCAAGTTAAGTATTATTGAATTTTTCTATAGAGGTAGAAGCAAATTATTCTTTGTAGATCATGAATATTTTAGCGAAAATGGATCTTATTATGGTTAATATTTAAATGATAAAGTTCAATCATTACTGATTAGAGAAACTAACGAAAATCAATATATATTCCGGATTAAATAATGCAGTCTTACAACTATAAACAATTTTAATGGCACTGAAAAATTAAATTGGAAATAATATCATCCTTCTCCCATGAAAGGGTGTAAATATGCTACATCAATAGAAGTTTAATGAAGTAAGATGGGTAGGTCCCCCTTTTGTCATTACATTTTATTGTCAGCAATGTTTCCATGTGGTGTTTGGAAGTATCACGCTAAAAGTAATGTAATCTCAAGCAAGGCTTTCCCAGTGCCCTTGAAGATAACACCAGGGCGTTTTTCAGTTACGAGTGCTAAACTCAAATATAGTGTTCTCCGGCTATGTCGGTTCCATACAAAACACACTTCTATACGAGTTCTTTATAACGTATTCAAGAACCAAACACAAGCAGATCGAAGAACGGACACCGTTATTTATCCATCTTCAGCGAAAATGAATCAGAAATATCTGCCTTTCAAAATAATAAGCTATAAAATAAATGTCCTATATCATCCCGTGTTTTCTAATTGCCTCATCAAGATATCTGCCTATCAATAAATTGTTTTAATTTCAGCAAAATTTGCTTATAATACATATAGCATACATGGATATTAAAAAGCGCACTATTGGCAATTCAGCATATAAGTACAGAATAGAGAAGAACTATTTTTCAGGCACAGGGCTCGGTAAAGAAAGGTATTAATTCCTTTATTTATGAAATGTATGCCCTTTAGCGTTACACTGATATCTATCTTTCATTTTATAAATAAAAGTTATAGTACAGTAGATTTACTTTCTACTGTTCCATATTAAACACGGAGCACATAACTTCTTCATAATGTTGTGAACAACTGTAGCAATTGTCTTGAGTTGTTTGCTTATGTGTGTCATGTGAATACTTGTGGATACCAGCATCCCAAATAAATGTATCTAATTTTCTCAAGCTCTATTTAAAAATACTAGTTCTTTTAATTTGTGGCGGTGACTATACACTAACACAAACGCATGTTGATTAAATAACTTATTTTGTTCTATTAAACTAGAACTACCGTTCCTATGGTTTATCTGGCCTCAAGCCATTATAGTTTATTGAAGGTAAGGCAACTAAATTATTCCTTCTTTTTCTGAAAAGAACAGTAAATCTTTCTTAAAAATTATGTATTTGGTATAAAAATATGCTTGAAATTAGGAAAATCTAGTGCTATAAAAATTCAGTAGCTTTTTCCCACGCGAAACCACAAACGATGATTCAAATAATCCCAATGCAAAGTTTTCATGCCTTGCTGGTAGTTGACTAGACATATCTCCATTATATATTTTTCCTTTATTAAACCCAGACGTATTTAATTCATATCAATAAACTGAAAGAAATTAAGTCATATAAACTAAAAATATAATTCTCGCTTTCTGCGCCGGCAGGGAACTTAAAATGACCCGGTGGCTGGAATATAAAGGGACGTCAACCTCAAATGAGCCACATTTAAGTGAGACCGTTCAAAAAAGAGAGAAAATCCCGAAAATTATCTCAGGCAACACGGCGAGAATGAAAGGGTAAAGGAGAAGTGCGAGAAAAGAATAATAAATGGGAAGAAAAAAAAGAGGGAAGGAAGCTGGATAAAGAGAGAATGGTGGAGAGGGTTTAACACGGAAGTCCAGCCCGCTCAGTAATCCACGCCCGAGAGGTTTTTAAAAGGGAACTCTTTTTCGAGGGTGAGAGGTTAGGGAGGTGGGGAGTTTAGGGGTGGAAGATTGTGGAAGGGGAGGAGGGATGGGCTGGAGACGAGCAAACAGGGCGAAAAATTGGGTGCCGGCGACAGGGAATGGGGTGAGGAAAAAAGCAAGTGAATTCTTTCGCCCCCAGTGTGGATGGGAGGGTGGTTTTTGGGTGATGCTGTACGTCCGGGGGTCCAGGAGCGAGACGGGGCAAGTGGCCAGTGCGGCATCAACAGGTGGATGTCCGGTGCGGCAGGGGTGGGAAAAAAATAAAGAAGTCCCGAAAAAATATTTTAGGAAGAGAAAAACAAAGCGGTTTCAAGGGTTGGAGGTGGTGGACAGATTGGGGGGTGAGCCAAGGGGGATGGGAGAAAAAGATAGGGGATGGGGAGGGATTTTAGTGGTGGTTCCCATTACGGATGAGGCGTTGCGGAGTTGTCCGCCATTAAAGGTACATGGAGGGAGGGTTTGTGAAGGGGTAGGTTTTGGAGGGCAGGTTTAAGCGGGAAGTACGGTGGTTGGCGAGAGGAGAAAAAAATTAAAACCTCGTGGGGAAGAAATATGGAGAGGGTTAGACGTGAAAAAGGAGCAAAGAATTAACTTCCCCGGCTCAAAAGCGAAAAGCAGAGGGTTAAAAAGGGATGAAGGGTGGATGTTAGCCAGGGAGAAGGGGAGAAAAATATTTTTTTCTCTCTCTCTCTCTGCTTTTTCGTCCCTTTTTTATTTATTTTCTTTTTTTTCAACCCCGGTCGGATACTCATTTAGATGGAGAGGCTTGTGCCTTTTTAGGGTTGGGGGATCCGACGCTGAGGGCGAGAAAGAAGGGTTGGAGGCGAGGAAGGACGACGAGTAAAAGAGAGAGAGAAAAACGGATAAAGAGAGAGGGGGTTGCCTTTCAAAAGGCACTCCACGCCTAATTACTTTAACTTCTTCCCTTTTCATCGAGAGGTGTTGATTTTTTTTTCCTTCCCATGGGTATTTTTATTCCGTTTTATCCCTCAACTCACATTTCGCTCGAGTTGAATCGCACATCTCCGGATAAAAAGACTCCCTCCCCCCTCTCCCTCCCCTGAGTTAATTCGAATAATTTCAACGCGAGGGTTTTTCTGGAACGATCCAGATTAAATGGGGCGGATGTTCACATATTCAAATAATTTATCTTAATTACTCTCGTGGGCCTCGTATTAATTAAAATTAATTCATTATTTTCAATATTATAACCTCGTTTTTACAAATTGTTTTAATTTCATTGGGATCATTTTTAACCACATTTCGAGTTAAATTAATATGAAACTCATTTGGATTATGATGTGGGCACAATGTTAATTAAAAGTTCACACCTTTACATTTTTAATCTAAAAATCAAATAAATAAATGTATATTTTGCTTTTTACAATTTGAGCATTATTTTGAATGCAGGTATTCAATTATCCGCTTATTTTAGCACTTTTTGGATGTTTTGGTTGAGGTTTTTATATTCTAATAGTCTTCGGTGCACTGATTGAAACAAATATCTTATAATAACTTGAATGCAGTTCCAACATTTTGGATGACACTGTGTAAAATAATCCTCAGTTTAAAATATTTAGACCATCAATTTCTGCCACTTACATTTACTGTTTACTTAATGACATTTCTCGACGTTACATCTTTTAATATATTACTACTTCACCCATCAATTTATAATGAGAGGAGGAAAGGTGGTCAATCAGGCCAAATTTTTCCGATCTTTGGAAATAAATTAATCATCTGGGGTGTCTAATTTCGTCACTTCAATCTGAGTTTTTCCCTGAATACGATGATTATATATTTTCATATTTTGGATTAAATAAATTTCTATTTCATTATTTATTTAGTAATTTTATTTACATAGCTTTTAATGCTTCGTATTATTTTACAAATCATTGATAAAGTTTTCAAGATAAAGGAATGTAAACATGAAGTCTTAACAAGACATGATTATCAACATAAAGTACAGCACTGAATGGTTCATATTCTATCTATATAACTCTATATGTTAAATACCTAAAGGCAATTTTCGACGGTACTAATTTTTAAGTGGATTTTGGCTTCTACATTCATCAAGGTCAGCCGCAATGTGTTGGAAAATACTAAAATTCATATTATTTCTAAGATATCACTCATGCATAACTGGTATGCGCATTCCTACTTTGAGGGCGAACGAGAGTCCAGGTCATCAGAGACCACTAGGTTGCCGATAACACCTATGAGTGAGCAACGCTATGAGGGAATAGTGTAGAGAACAAATATGCAGAGGACAATGCAGGTCATTTGACCCATGATGGGAGGGTAGCTGGGGAAGAGCGTCAGAAATGAGATGTTCTCCACGTTTCTGGGTGTTGACCGCACTGCTGTAAAATGTCACTGTACACACTTTCCGTTATTGTCTCATCCAAACCTTAAAATAAACTATGAAGGCCATTTTGATAGAATTTGTGCAAAAGGTAAAGAGCCACACTCTCACTCCTCCGCGACCCGAGATTTTTATTCTCCCTCCCATTCCCGCTATCATTTCCACTCCCGATAGAGGCGTCTCCAGCGACGATTCACCCATATTGCAAAATCAGAGACACGTAAAAATCTTAATCGCGGTAATGCCCTAAAGGTGCCAAGGGAGCTGTGACTTAATATCTCATCAGCGGGGTGAGTTGTGTATTTGAAGTGCCGTCCACACAAGATTCAAGAAAGGAGAGGAATTTTTCTGAAAACTATCCGACCTCCACCAAGGTTTGAACCTTAGCTTACGGTGAATGTAACCATCACTCCAGGCACCACACCTACCCACACGCAATAGGTACATTATAACAGAGTAATTAAGGGTTTCTCGAGAGTATCTATACTGTTCAAATGAAATTAACATGGATATTTCTCTTGATTATTGATATATAACAGCATTATTTTGATTTTGCGTTAGCTGATCCTTCAATAAAATAACGAAGACAGTAGGTTATTATGAGTAAAAGACACACACTCATAAAGCTTATTCACTATTTTTTTATTTATTTTATATATTATTTGGTAAGTTAAGTTGAAATAGAGGATAGTTGCACTTTTCCACAATAATTTTTAAAATAGTAGTGGGAAAGTTCAAATAGCTTTAACTTAAATATATCAAACTTCCATTGTATCACACCTGAATTGGTTGAATATATTAGACGTTTTAGATTAACGTGGGGCCAAAAAGGGATTTTACAAAACTTTTAGGATCTCGATGAAAGGCGAATACTAAATGCCTTGAATCAAAGAAAAAGCTGCTCACGCCATTTATGACACCCATAGAAAATAATTTCAACAATGACAGATAATGGCTATGGATTATCTAATATGAGGCTTTACCATATTTGTAATGGTTGAATTATTCATACCGTTTTACCGTTAGACGAGATATCCGGATCTATTTATTGTTGTCTGCCTCTTCCGTTAAGGTAATTAATTAATGGAAAATTGATATTCTTCCAACGTTTAATTTTTGAGGATGAAATCAAAATTGTGACTTTTTATTTCATTAATAATGCATGCAACCAGGTTAATTTTATAATTTTTTGCGTGAACACATTTCGTCATGTCAAATATTTTTTTTAATCAAATTTGCGCATTTTGAATTCATGTTTATTTATGAACATAAAATTCGAAAATAAATGCCATTGTCAACCTAATAAATGATAAAATGCTTGTTTTTTGTTATTTTAGGCACAAAAAACATTTCCATAAACTATGGGAAATTTGATCAATTAATGGCACTGAACAGGCCAATGGTCTAACTGACTATAAATAATCAATTTAATACAATTTAAGCGTTTTCATTACGAATGAAATGGATAAAACCGTAGAAAAATTGATTTTAAGAATACCGTCTAACAGGATTTAAATTTTATTTCAAGAATCTACAGGACATATGTCTGCGAAAAAAAATTTCAATTCCATACCATTAACTTGAAACACCAGATACAATATTTCTACGTCCTAGCATTAAAATTATGCAAATTTTATCGTAATCACGGCACCTATAAATTATATTCACTAAGAGTGCATTTATTGATTGGATCAGGGTACTTTTTGACCGCACAAATTTTTTCTTATTCCTACTTTTCTACCGACCTCCGTCACTTGTCGTCTCAGCCTTAGTTACTTGGAAACAGCCTTACTTAATTTACACCATTTGTAAGATATTAATAAATATATTATCAATTTCCGCATTCGTAGAGGGTGAACAGCTGCAGTGCGTTGTGGACTCTTTAACTCATAATAACCAACTTTCTCTGATATTTTATTGGATTATATGAATTGTAAATTATAAATAGAGCCTATTGAAGATCATTAGAAACACCTATGCAAAATAACTTCCATTGAAGCTTAGGAGAAATAAAATTATTATGAAATTATTAATAAAAAATAAACAAATAGTAATTTAAATACTTCCTCAAGTATTATGAAAATTGCCATCAATGATTATATTTTCAATAATGTAGGAGCGAAAAAGGGAAACTACGAAATGGTAGAAGGACATAAAGTCCAAACCGAAAAGTCCAAATCTATTAGATCCAAAAATCTATTATTTTTAGAACTATTTAAACTATTTAAAAATATCCCTAGCAACGCTATAATATTTTCGCAACCTACTTCATCGTTTATTAATATCAAAATTTTTAAATTGGCTTTATTGGCTAGCAACAAATTTTTAAATTGGCTTTACCAGTACTCGCAATTATTCGTAAAGGTAAAATAACTTACGAGCATTAAAATGGTTTTCTGTATTTGACCTCTTCCGTTAATGACGATGTAAAATATTGGAAATGCCGAAGGAAAAGTGAGTGCACTGCGCGATTGACAACAATTAATACGGGCCGCAATTTACTCATACGTAAAGGAGGTGGACATGCTTCTCACAATCATGCACCAAATCCTGAAGATGTGGAAGCTTTGTGCATACTTGGTGCTATTAAAACGGAAGTTAACGAACATGCTGACCGTCCACCAGCGGCATTGATGAGGGCCGCAGTCAATGCAAGTGCTGAAGTGCAAGCGCATTTACCTGACAAACATAATTTAAGAAAAGTTATTCAGCGGGAACGTAAAAAGGAGTTACCGGCGAACCCTACTTCTATTGAAGACCTTGAAAGTGTACCTGACAGGTTTACAAAGACTGTTACTGGCGACAAATTTCTTATCAACGATTCTTACGAAGATGACGATTACAACTTAAATTGTGGTAGGATTTTGGTATTTTTCCACACGTGAGAATCTCAGAATACTTTTCAAATCAAGAATTTGGCACTTAGATGGCACGTTTAAAATCACTCCACTTATAGGCCATAACTTTCATAGCGCTAATGCCATATAAAATTAACTTTTAATGTTCTGAAATTTTGAATAAAATTTTTAAAATAAAATTATTTTGTACTTTTTGCCTTGGACATTTACTCTTTGGACTTTTTAGCCTTTGGACTTTTTGGTTTGGACATTTTGGGGTGGACTTTTTGGTTTGGACTTTATGTCGTACAATCCCACGAAATATTAACAGTATTGAATAATGTCTCACAACTTTACAAGAAAGCTGAGATAGCTGAAAACGTGCACCTTCGGTGATAGGTTTACTACAAACAACACATTTTGTTAAATTCAGCCAAGAGAAAATTCCGTAGAATGGCCAGTCTTGGCGCTCTCTGCTCGTGTTCATAATATAATATTTCTAAGTTGTTCTCAGAGCTGATAGCAGTCATCAAGTGTACAGAATAATAATTATTACTTAATAAATAAATACCGCTTCATTTATTTGACAAGGCTCACACTGCAACCATGAATACTTCGAGAAAATCAGTTAGACTTTTTAAATCTCCATGCTAAACCGTATGCTACCTTAATAGACATGTGGTTGGTACACCAGTCGTTAGTTAAAAAATTAATTAGAACAAAAAATTAAAAAAGGGCGCGTTTAAGATATTTGAATACTCATTTTCACCTAGCATTTATATAAGTTTTTTGTCGGTAGGGATAAAATTTTATACTTCAGAATGGAGTGGTATCCTAAGGTCTGGCTTCCCACCTCGTGGGCCCGAGTTCAAACGCCGGCTATGGCGGTGATACTTTTAAAGAATGATCTATCTCTACCTGCTTGGTGGCTCTATGCTTGGTGGAGGGCACTTCAACTATAGCACTCAACCCATCGGATGGGACGTTAATCCGTGGTCCCTTTGGCGCCTTTCGTTAAAAGCAGGTTAATGCCGACGCGTCGCGACGCCCGGATTCACCCCCACTAGTACTTTCTTACCCATCCCTGTGGTGCAAACGATCTTGGTTGTTGGTCGCCTCCTCCGAATACCGCACCATACGAATTTCTATTCCTTTAAGTTCGGCAGAATATCTCTTATTTTATTGCTTCTGTCGAAATTAGAAACATAATGAGGTTCCAAAATGAATTAAAATGCAAATAAAGAGTATATCATGAAATTAATTCTCAACGATAAAAAATTATCTGCTGTTCCCAAACCGAGCTCCTTTACAACCACCTCCGAAAAGGGACATCAAATCACTACGTAACGACGCATTAAGCATTTAATGCATTCGAAAGAGACAAAGAGGAAGTGATCAGCATATAATTACGTCAAACGAAACTAATATTTTGTTTTTGCTGAGCAACATCATACCATATCCTCTGCTCCCTCGCTGCCCAAAGACGGAATTAACATTAATTAATCAATACAAAAAAATTCTAATTACAGAGACTATTCATCACACCAGGCACTCTATTTCTGTCTTTAATGATATGTATTATTCCTTTCATGATCGCGAAAATGTTTGCGCCTGACAGCGATGGTCTTAAAAGTTAAAAAAAAAAGTAGTGCAAAGGAAAAGCGGATTTTTTTGATTTCTTAGTTCACTATTCTTAGAGCTATTTCAAATGGGTTATAGACGGTGGAGTACTGAAGGTAGTTAGCCCAGCCTAGGGTCGGTAAACTTGCGCATAGTTCATTCAGCCCCTCAAGGCACCCGAGTCAAATTTCGGCGCTTCCACGCCATCTGTGGCGAAAGGGTGAACTGGTTGCTCCAAGAGAGTACTGAGCAGGACCTCATGCGGGCATTATAGTCAACTAGCAAGAAGTTCGTGTTTCGTGGCGCGTATATGATCCACGCAATTGAAGCAATCAGACGTTTCAATCTCATGTAAAATGGTATTTCCAAACCAAATAATAACGCCGAAAGTTAATTCCTACCAATTCTTTGCAGGTTCACGAAAGGCATTAGCTGCTATCTGTCGGTTGCTTTTATTAAAATGGTCAATTCAATTCCACCTATGATGACTGAATAATGTTTGCGTTAGGTATTGGGGAAATTATTATAAATCCTTCTATAAATGCTGTTCAAACATCCTGTCATTGAAAAAATTTTAATTTTACTGTTCAACGGTGTTGTTAGTAACAAGACACCCAACTTATAAGCATATTTTAGTCCTAATAAGTGACGAATATCGATTATATCTTTGGGAGGTCAAATGATTGTTGATATAAGAAAAGTAATTTCAAACATAGGTAACATATGATAAATAATAATTAAAAATAAATGCAAGGATTACATAGAACCAGCGATTCCGTGGTTATGCGCTCGCGCATTACCCATTAAAATAATTCAGATTGCGGTACTTAATTTTATCTTCAATTTCCCTCATTATTTGCTCCCTCTAATATTATCCCCTTGCTTGAAAATTCATTTTTTCGGCTCATTTTGATAACAATATTAGTTCCTATAATCTTTCGTAAAAAAATCATATCCCACAAAGATATTTGCAACTTATATGCGATATATGAAATGCATACTTGAAAAGTCAAATCAAATATGAAGTTACAAATTTTCGACTTTATAGTAACCAATAATATTAATCAACGGCAAAAGTCAATTTTATACTTGCAAGTGCGGTCTGATACAAATTTATTTTCTTAAATAACTGAATGTCAGTATTTCTTCATTTTGCTAATCTATGCCGCTTTTCAGCTACGCTATTTGAATACAGCTACCTTAATAAACCTACCGTTAGGTACCGTAATCTGTGAATCAAGATATCTAGAGTCATTGGGTTAAGACATGACAACGATTTTCCAGGGTCTGAAGCTTCCAAATACTACGGCCAAAGTATGAATTCTTTGCTCATCATCGTCAGTTTTTTAAAGA
Source organism: Ischnura elegans (assembly GCF_921293095.1). Taxonomy (NCBI): domain Eukaryota; kingdom Metazoa; phylum Arthropoda; class Insecta; order Odonata; family Coenagrionidae; genus Ischnura; species Ischnura elegans. Next base: position 106,036,230 of record NC_060249.1, read on the forward strand.
CGATGAATAGTTAAACAACAATACGAAATATGAGGTATATTATAGGATGGTAATTCAAATATGATTTGTGAAATACCAGTTTCATTCCTTCCATTACAGTGCAAATTTTCCATACCTGTATCTTCTAACTGCATATCACATGTTACCTTGTGGAAAACTGTGAAACCGCCACTCTAATATGACCAAAAAATATAACTAGGGCAAGGCACCAACAAATTTAAATATAAAATTTCTTAAAACGTTTATGAAAAAAATATGCAAAGCACTTTTAGAAAATGTCTTCCCACTACCCTAAAAACTTTTTTCGCATAACAAGCCGAGATGCTCAAACAAGTCTACGATGACCGGGAAATAATCATACGTCTCTCTTCGAATGAGCAAGGCATGCCACTTCTTGAGAGTAAGCCGCAGGAACAGTTCCAGGTGGAGCACATTGGACGTTGTTAGTGGGTAAGAGAGAAAGAGAGAGGAAGAGGATATTTCTAGGGTTGCGGAAGGGATAGTTAGTTGCCTATCCGAGTGGGGGCAGCGGGGAGAAGGGAAATAAAAAAATAAACAGCTCCGAACTCCATCTCCGACTCTTCCTGGAACCCTTTTTCTCTCCGACCCTAGCTGACCGCAACTCTGCCCGTTGCCTTTTCTGGCGGCTTAGCCTTAAGGGGCAGAGGGGGTGGGTCACTCCTTGGTTAGGGATCGGGAGGTGCCCTGGGACCGAGGAGGAGGTGGAAGGGGATTCAGGGTATAGCGGGGAAGGAGGGAAAGGCAAGGGTACGTGGCTGCGGGAAGCCGAAGTAGTTTCATTTTACGCGGAGAGATGCCGCCACCAATCAGAGGAGACTCAAACGCAATCTCCCGGCAAGATCAAAGGAGACGGCTTCTATCAAGTCCATTGAAATGGAAAAAATGAAGCATTGCTATTTTGTCTTGTAGTGAATTCCACGTATATCCTGAAGCGTTAAATGCTGATGTTGTTATATTTATTCGAGAAAATTATTGATTGGCCCAATAAAAACGTTTAGCAGTTTCTAATATCCTAAATGAATTGTAGCTTTCTGTTACGTACGCAACACTCACAAATTTCTACTCCCACATCGATACATGACATATGTACCGCAATCTCCCAGAAATTCTCCATCACAGCAACTAGGCAATTATCTTCAATATCTGAGGAACTTGATGAAATATAACGTTAATAACCTGGCATTAACAATAAATATAAATGAAACCATGTTCAGTGGAGAAAATTTTCTCTTTGATAAAACGACGTAGATATTTACTGCTTCGAGGCCTAAAATCAGCTTTTCAACCGTCAATCAGAACTAGTATAATCGTCACAAGTCAGGTATGGGCTTGTTTCTAATTTGCTAATTAATTGCTTCAACAAATATTTATTGATTCATTCCATTCTCTCGAGTTCCCTGATTATGTAAAATATTTTTAAATAAGTACGAGGTCAAAAAGTGGATAAGTTAGAAGTTTTAAATTTTTTTGTTACATATTTTGATAATATTTTGGTTAGTGAAAATACGGTCCTATTCCTTGGTCCCTTATCATATCGTGTGACCAGGATATTTCCAAATGAAAAAAGAAAACTGTCATTTCATAGTAGTAGTACTGTTGGTAATATTTTATTCGCCCCTAAACATAAATTCAGTGACAAGGATATATAAATATACAGTAAACTAAACATAGGCTGTGGTGCAGCGCATCCAACTGTAATCATGTGTACAAAGCGTGTTCAGAAAACAGCAGGAATTTTAGTTTTAAAAAAATATTCATTCATCTACATTATTTTGTCGTCTTCAAAATTACCCCTCTTATATATTCATTATATCACATTTTTATAACCATATATTTCACTTTAATTACGTTCTCATTGATTGCTGATGTGCTAGGGCGTCCGCAGCATTCGTCATCTTCAACCTCTTCAAGGCCATCTTGTAAACGCTTACATCTCTCGTAAATTCTTTTTTTACTCTTATTACATTCACTATAGGCCTTTCTAAACATTTCACACACTTTGTTACATTTTATTTGCTGATCATTTTATGCTTTCCAGTCATTCTTTGACCTAGCTCTGTTAACGAACTAAAATTGCTGAGCTCATAAAAACGCGTCAAACCTTAGCGGCTGCCACAGTCAAAGAAAAAATTAATATAGCTACAACTTTTATCATACTTCAAGGGCATGAGTACCAACCAAGTATAATTTTTTGAAAATCGGACTCGCACGACCCGCGATATTTTAAAATCCCCGTGTTTTACTGAAAACACCCGTTAACAATTCGCGTTATGTGGTTCAAACTTGATTATCAATTAAAACAAGGGTGGTGGAGCATAAGAAGTGTTGGTTAAAAGTTGATCCAACCTCAAAATTTGCCCAGAATTTGCTAGACTGTAAATATACATTTGGTTTTCATGACAAGGCTCTTCACGAACGATGTAAGGGGAAAAATATTTTGGAGCTTTTTGAAAAACAGGGACTTTTTGGATCACTTGGAAATTTCTATGGTCTGTCTAAACCGAAATTTGTACCCTTACCCAAAATATTTGTACCCTTTGATGACCTTTTGTACCCTTACGACTCCTCACCACTACCGCCGTGTCCTTTTAACTTCAAATTAAGGGAAAATTGTCCAATACTCCTTATACCCAGGACTTAAGTTCTACACACCCCCTTACACCTCCAAAAGTGTATGAATATCGTCTCATCATGCATAGTTCCACCTTGAAAATCACATCAGTTGTTACCTTCGTCTGTTAATAATAATAATCTGTGGACCATACAAACGTTTTTATTTCATTATGTAATGTAATATAGGGCAAACATCAAACGCCTTAATAACGCCGCCATTGCAGAGTGTAACCACTGAGACGGGAAAGTAACAGGGAAGTAGGAAGAGTGAAGATCACCAACAATATGCCATAAAGACCGTGACCCAATCGATGAATATACATTTCATTGATACGAAAGAATGTAAGGAGCAGTACGAAAAAACAGTCAGGGATGTGCTGAGGTTATTTAAAACGTGGGGGAAGTAAATATTTTCCAATTGCAAAAGATGCTCACTAGAAAAATAAGAAAAGTAATTGAACTGCTGGTATTTTTTCAAGTGTTGGAGTGTTATAAGCGTGCAACAAATATATCGGACATGGGTATTATTATTATTACCCTAACTAACTATTAATGGACAATTTTGACCTCATACGTATTAAATCGCTTAGTAATTTTATCTAATATTTTAATTTCTGTAAAAATCTATAGAAGGAAAAAATGCAATATAGGAAACAGATGAAAACTGAAAGCGAGATCAGAATAGCACTTCAAAGGTAAAAAATCGATTTCGACAGTAAAACATAAAAACGATCACTATCTTCTATGAAACCATTTTGAATTGAAAGTCACACAGCTTCAAATTTATAAATTGATATTTCGAATAGCAAAACCTGCTACACATCCAACCTCTGTGTATTTTTTAGCTCAGGTTTTATGCAAAATACACTGATCGGAAGAGGAAAATATATTCACGTAAAGGCTCCGTAAGCTACGCTATTAAAAATTGAATGGTATGATGTTTGAAATTCACTCGCCAATTACAAATCAATTTTCAATACTCAGCATTTGATAATAAATGACGTATCACTCATTCTCTTGGTGCTCAGTAAAAATGAATTCCTTTGTCAACACACAAATGAAGAATATTTATTCATATAATTGCATCAATGGAAAAATATTTGAACGCAAATACTTGAAATACTTTTCAACGCATGCCAATTAATAACAGGTGCAATCACGATTCAATATTGTAATCCCTTTTTTCAAGGATATTTTATTAATATACCCGCATTCAAAGCCATTTTGACATGATCTTAACAAAACATAATTTTAACGCAAATAATAAATTCAAAGAAAAATCGTTAAAAATAATTGCAAATATCTCTAAACTCTTGAATAACATTTTCTATTTATTCTATTTATTCAACCATCCGTTAAAATATACCAAAAACGTACCTTAAGAGAAATTTGTTTTTTTTATATAAAAAGAAACCACTCCACTAAACTCAACGCTTAGCATAGTGCACCAGTGCCAGAGAGGCTATTAGGGTCCCTGCGATAGATTTGCAACGAATAATATAGTAAATTTAGAAATCTTTTCCTTAAAAATTTGTTTTTATGCCTACTTTAATGGATATTGGTAAAGCAGTATCCAAATACATTGAAATCAAGTGTACATCGATTTGCTATCTGTGTATGGAAAGTGGCTTTTTAGGTAATGTAAACAAACATCTTATCATGAGAGGGATATTTATGAAATTAAATGACCCCACACCAGGGGCACCGGAGAAAAATGGCAAAACATTTATAAATAAGAGCTCGCACCCATAACGGCGAGCTCACTAAAAGAGGTAGGTACTTGTTCGGCTATAAATTCAAGTCCGAGGCAAAAAATAAAACCGAGCCGGCAACAAGTTTTGGACTCGGGGCAAACAATAAACGCGTTCATGAGGGCGGCCGCAATGGCAGAGCGTAACCAGGGAGACGGAGAGGAAAGGGTGTGAGGCACCCGTGCAAGTCGAGGGCAGAGTGGGGTGGGGAATTGGCCGAGCGGTCGAGCTAGCCCCACTCTCACTACCCCCTTAAACCTTAACCTTACCCGCTCCCCGTCCTCGGCCGTCTCCTGCTACGGAGCAGATTCCTGAACCAGCCGCTTGAGGTCGCTTATGGGCGTCAGGTAATGGGTAATATGGCAGGGGTGTTTTGGGGAAAGTGCAACGGCGGTAGTTGGGATAGGAGGGGTTGAGATGGTCTGTAGAAGGAATACTGTTTTGGAACGGCGCGGCGGTGAGAGTGTGAAGAAGGGGGAAGGGGTGGACTGTGGGTGTAAGCTGGTGGGGCGGGGGCAAGACAAATGGCCAGAGCATTGTTTTGACTGAGACCGCTTGCTGATTCCATTGCATGGGGGAAGCATTTGAGATCACTTTGCTGTACTCTTGGAAGAAATATTAATTCAATCAGGTAAGTATGCCATGTAACTTGAAAACAAAAGGATCTAATTGAATTGGGATGAGTGCACTAGCCCTTAAAATACAAGCCTTATTAGCCTCAAATGTTTATTGCCAACAAAAGACATCGAATTTCTTTAGCCAGTGCATAAGAAATACCTTAAACGAATAAGTATAATATTTTAAATAGCTAATGATTACCTAAATATTAACACTTTTTCTAAACTTTACCGATATAACACCCAGAATATTTTCACTTTTCAGTTGAGTATATCCTTCTGTATCCATTAATATCCTTTCTAGAAAGATCATGGAGGTATAATACTTCATTCTAGTTGTATTGCAACTTTTATGGTCAATAAAGGAAACTTCTGTATAAAGGCTACAACATTCGTCATGAATGTGGAAAAAGGTATTTTCTTAAAGTTACTCAATAATCATAAAAGTTTCTGTACTTACAGATAGCAAAATAAAAATGGAATTAGCATTTATGAAGTTTTCTTCACAAAATGCTAATTAATCACAGCAAGAGTAGAATCATGTTTTCTATGAAAAGCCATAAAATTATCGTTTATGTCACAAAATGAGAATATTCAGTTCTCAGTTGAGGACTTTGATATTTTAATACGCAACAAATAAAATAATATCTAATTTTATTACTTTCATAGCCAATACCGGTTATTGGAAAATGGTATTACAATATAATATTATGAAATATCGTTTCTTGTTTAGTTTCTCATCAGTTCAAAGGCGGTATCGGTTCACGAGGAATAATTTTCGAATTGAAAACAGTATTCTAAGATAAACAATCACGTGCAATTTAAAGTAAATCACCTAAGTATTAATTCAAAAACAAGAAAACACAACGTAACTGCGCCAAATAAAATGGTATAGATGACTGGTAACTCACTCACTGTACTTGAATTAACGAAAGACAAGAACGCTAGGGAGACAATATATTTTCCACATAGCGCGCTGCCTATCATTTAGCAGTCAACTTCGCGTGACTAAGGAATACCTTAGTAGTGGCGCATATGAACAGTACTTACTTTTCCTCCATTTTCAATGTTTGTGCAAATTTTAACCACGCATTGATTCTTTTGCTGTAACTCTATTGACGGACACAAAATCATCAGGAATAACGGTAATGGGTCGATGAAAAACCTTAAGAGATCCATAATGAGTACAAAGCCTTCTAGCTTAGGTATTTAATCTATTCAACGTATAAAAGTAGCAAACTCTCGTTCGTTATTTTCGTTTCCTTAGGATATACATTATCATCATTCGTGCGTAGGTTTCCCCGGCGTTGTACATGAATACTGCCAAGTTTCACATACATGAAGATGAAAGCAGGATGTCTTTCGAAACTGTAATCAACTATAAACGACAGACGAGGATCGAGAACCCGGAACTTGGCAGTATTCATTATCATCATTGCTAATATTCATAAAATTATATAATGAATGCCCAATCGAAAAATATACAACTTAAAATTGAAACAGGACCTGACGACGTTCATCAAAAATATCCTCGGATTAAAAGTTTTCACCTTTGGATAAATTGTTTATGCATAGTTATGGTTCTCAACCGATGGCACGCGGGAGCCGAGTCATGCAAGTAAATGTACATATAACCGTTTACGCACTAGAGCAATTTCTCTTAGATAAGCATTTTTAAAGCATAAGTTATTTCTTCTCTTTTCTAGTAGAGATTTGATTGTAATTCATAGCTATTTATGATACCATACAAGAACTAGAAATTTGGCTAAGCTGAGGATTTTTTTACGGGTACTCATTTCTTATTTGCTTTCGCAATTGTGAGGCATAGCTATGAGTATGTCACCGGGTAAAAGGTTCACGCAGAAAAAGTTTTAAAACCAGCAGTATCTACACAAAATGACCGTTTTTTACTTAAAATTTGCAATACATAATTTATTGTTGAACCCTACGGGTTTCATCAAGCAGCTAATTAGTAACGAGCTGTCAAACACCCAAAACCAATTATTGTAGCTCTTTAAATTCAATTTAGTTATTAAGTCACACAATATTTTATGACCTCGTCTAGTGCAGAGCATAATTTTTATCCTTCATTTTCATCTATTTTATTTCAGCGTTGGAAAATAAAAAACATTCATTCATAACATAGGATTTAATGCCATAGCTACACCAAAACTTATTTTCAAACCCTACACTTTCGTATTTCCGCACTAGTTGATTATATTATCTGTAAATGTCAAAATAATTTGATATTCATTTTGTTTCTATTGATTGAAACAAATAATACCGTTTTCCATTTTATTCCAGATTAGATCATAGGATGGGGACATGCTTAATCGTTCGGGCGTCATATGCGTCATTAGAGACTCGTCGGAGCTCCGGTGTATATGAAGGTAGCGATATTGTAGATACAGCAATCACATAATTGACCCGTAAGACGAATTCTTTAAAAACGTCCATGAAGAAACTTATTAATGATCAAATATACTTAATCTAAGATCAAGGTATGATGACCCCGATGTAAAATGGCCTACATGAGCTGTATTGGTTTGGGAATAAAATAAAATTAAAATAAAAAAGGCATTAATTTGTTATAAATTACATCTTGAGTGTAACTCTTATTTTAGTCTCTAACTTAAAAATTTTAGATTATTTATAAAATTTGTTTAAAGAAACCAGTTGATTTCTTTTGAGATTCCCTCGTTGTACTTAAGAAAGAAAGGCAGTGATATTTTTTTAAATAAATTTTCAGAAGTTTACGTGGAATATTGAATCTTCCAATCCAGTGAATCGGGACATGGTGTTGTAAAGTCATTTTAAAAAAATTATAATCTATTTTTGAAAAGAGAAATGAGAACAAAAAACATATAAACAATAAGTACTTCAAGGGAATCTCAAAAGACATCAACTGATTTCTATAAGTAAACATTGTAAATAATTTAGAGTTTTTAAGTGAGAAACTGGGTAAGTCAGAAACCTTTACAGGCGAGAAAAAATGCCGGTCCCTCGAACACTCATTTATCAAGGTTCGATTGTACATCGTTTCATTACTACTCATTGTCAGCGAAAAAAGTATAAGAACACTTTGTAATAGGATACTACCATATTTTCATATGCATAGCAGGGCCATGCAAATGGACATACCGTATAAAAGTTGTGCCGACTCAGAAGACCTAGATAAATCTAGAACGAGACGGTTTCCTTCAGCAATAAAATGTAGCATTCGCTAATTAATTTTTTTTAAGCGTTGTCATAGGCTAAAAATAAAAACAATTATTGACAGTTTCCTCAGGGTAAAAAATCTGATAACCGATCTATCTTTGTGATCTATGATCAGGAATTCTAATAACCGAAAAATCCACTTATATGCACGTGACCTTAAAAAACTTGAAGTGTATCCAAAATGTATTTTGCTGTCATATTCAGTATTGGGATCTGTATCAAATAATGAAAATATTCTTGAGAGTGACCTAAATATATTGCAATGCGATAACCTCCAATCTTTATTGGCGGCGCCGCACGAGGTAACACAATCTACGGAGGCAGTTTCGCGCAGGAAATTATTCCATGCGCCTCCATCTTGCATCCAATTCCAAGGAACAACTCCCAAATCAAATGCGCTTGCAGACATTCATTCCGATTCCGAGCCGCACAACTTCCCCGCCCTCCTCCGCTTCCCGCCGATTTTTCCCGCCAAGATTTCCCCGCGCATAATGACGCTCCTTCTCCGACTCCTCACACAGATCTGATTTCGAAACTACGAATGCACTCGACTGCCGCAAACGTCGCCCGGAATACTCAAACCTAGGGAGATGCCGCTGCTGCTCCCATCATTTGCATAGGTAGGAAGCCGCCCGGAGTCTTCCCTCGAATATATATATATGTCTATGTATACATACGTACATCCCTCACTCCGTGAGTCCCCACCCTCCTGTACAATCCACCCCCTCATACACGACGCACACATGTATGTTCATACACATCCACTACCAAGCGTTCACACACCAATACTTTTTAACGCGACTTCCCTTCATCAAGAGGAACCTGTTCCCACCAACCCTTACGACGTCCTCCATCTTGGCCCATCGCCTCCCTCGCCATGTCAGTGCAACCTCATTGAGAAGGTTCCACTAATTAAAACAAATGTTATATCTTCAAGAATATTATCACTTAAAGGTAGAAAAATTTGGAGATCCTATTCCCATAACATTTCAGTAAAAAGTACTAAAATTGAGCCCTAAGTTGAATTTAATTGAACCTTAAGTTCATTTCGAGGAAACTTAGCTGTTCTGTTATCTGGCTTAGATGAACTCCCCCATTAAGGAGGTGTCATATAAAACTAGTAAAGGTAACCAAATCATTGATTTCAATTTTCTTAAATAATAATAATAAGAAATTGTTTTTCACAGGGGACTTCCTAAGATAATAATCAATAATAAGCCATGAAGACATGACTTTATAGTCGTAAATAATAATTTTTCGGCCACTTGAAATCTGCCGCAATGTATGTTTAATTCAAATTATGAATTTTTACTGCAATTACGCCATTGATTTGTTAATGACAAGGGCAATATCACGGCTAATTACCGAATGATTACTATGCTTGTATTAATTATTTTAAATTATTAATCAACGGGTACAAATATATTTTTTAAGATTATACCAACATTCAGAGAGTTATCAAAATAGAGAATCTCTCAAGAATTTTGAGCTAAAAATGTAATTTTTTATTAACACTTTTTAGCAATATTTGTTCAATTCGTGTCCTAGATGCCTACGACATAGACGCCAAAGCATCACCACCTTCCAATCACACATTTAGAGTACCGCCCTAATTAGATATGTTAAGAAGAAATGTAAAATAAGCAAATGACGTCACGATAGCGCCACCATATCTCGCGATACAATTCCAAGGTGGGCGTATGCAACGGGGGAGGGGGATAGAATTGGCCGGGAGAGCAAAAACCAAACGGGAAGGAGGCGCATCGCTTCCGGATCCTCTCCACCACGGAGCTTAAATCCCCACCCCCTCTAAACACCTCGCTCCTTCCCCACAGGAATAGGTACCCAGCCCCGGCTGCATCCCTCCCTGCAACGCCAGAAAGTAATGCCTTCCTTATACGAAAACGGCCCTTCTCCGAAGCTTCCCTCCTTCTATTTCCACGGCAATCGTCTTCCCCTTTCCCATCCTTAAACAGCATTCGGCCCTCCCCCAACTACACGAACCCCCGCCCCCATCCTATATACGCCTTGCCTTAAACCCCACCCCACGCGGTCCGACACCCCATCCACCCCCTTCCGCAGCCTTAACCCTCTTCCCTTAAGAGCGCCACAAAGGGAGAAAACCCGGCGGAGCCATAATTCTCCAAGTCGACGATGATTGGTCGTCTTCCTTGTTGCCTCCTCAAATGAAACGCCTCCGAGACGGGCGGGAATTATCGCAGGAATCCTTTCTCCCGCCTACGCAAGGCCCCCCTCCTGCCGCGTTTTCCGTTCCCGCCGCCCCATACCCCTATCCGCCGAGTAAAACTAATCTCTCCCCGCCTCGTTCGGGTTGCCTATTGGAGCATGGATTGCGAACTTAGCGTTATTTAAGAGCGCAGGCTCAGACCTCTTGCGTCTCTAAGCTTGCGGGCCATGAGCATTTTCCCATTTCTTTATTACCATACCACCGTAAACAGCTCGTAATGGCCATTTACATTTCATTTCTTTACAGTTTATTCAATAGTTCGACGATTACACTTGGACGAACCGCTATGGCCTGGATAGGGATCACCTAACCAGGCAGGACTCGAACCCACGACCTCTTGTTTGGCAGGCAAGGATCTAATCCCGCCGCCACTGAGGTCGGTAGGTACCATTATATCTCTCTCAATCCTAGTTACGCATTCCATTCGGGGTGTCCCCATTATTTTTTAAGAGGCATCCGTTATGAACTAATTAAAAAAACAATTTTTTCTTTCTACAATGGAAACAAAATGTAAACGAGGGGAAGGAAATTGAAATGTTAGCCTTACCAGTGGATGCAATGATATATTTTCATCCGAGACCTTGACTAAAAATCTAAATAAGAATAAGCGAACATTAACTCTTCGACAGGCTTTAGTCATGATTTATCAGTAAAAGAGAAATCATACGTAAAACGCTAAATGATTCCTTCACTGAATTCTTACATAAACATTTCTTATCTGAAACACCAATATATCCCTGGCCTGTGCTCCCTGGAATCATTAAAAAACGTAGCCTGTGTTTAGGTGTGTCAATAATTATTCCATTATTTTATTCAAATACTCAAACTATGCCTATTCGTATATAAAATCGAAACTTTTCTGGAAACTGCCATTTTCTGCAAATTTCTGATAAATATAGATGAACTTCATAAAGCACCAATCACAAATTTGTCACTGAATGATTAAACTTACTCAAAGTTTCAAGACAGCCACATCTGAGAATAAACATAAAAGACAGACGTAATGGCCTTAATGCAATATTTCTTTGGGGTGCATTCAAATTTACAGGTTAGCGAGTCAGAATCTAAGTACTCACGTCCGCAATGTCAAAAGCGGGCTTCGTGTCTTTCATTTCCATTATAACTCACACTGACTTCCCCATAAGAGCCTGCAACCCACACACTATTCCCTCACATTGCGAAGAGGGTGTGTCTCAGCAGCATCCCTCCTTCTGAATCTTTCCAGAGCTCTACTAGTTCTTCTTACTATAGTCGCAAGTCTCTTCTCCCCTGTCAGGGTTATAAACGCGGAAGTTTGCTCCACGAAAAGGTCTCGGCTCCTGGGCAATGTTCGGTCGCCGTTAAGTACACGGACAAATGCGACAAGTCGACCGCGGAAGCAGGGAGCCCCTTCCGTCTTTCGCCCTCCACTACCTGCCTCCGGGGATGAAGAATGGGAACAAGGTGGGAGGTCGAAAGAAGAGGAAATGGAAAGGCCACTTGCTTTGGCACAACTTGGCCTGCACCTCTGAAGATATGACCACGTCCGGTACGAGAGGCGTTCGCTTACTTTGGAGCCCGCGGGAAATGCATCATCCATGTGCCATGTAAAATCCAAGAGACCCATTTATTTATTTATGGTGGTATTCATTTACAAGAGTGGAATTTAAAATTGAAAATAATCACTATGACGTAATGCGTACGAAAACTAGGTTGAGATTTAACATGTAGCTGAGATTCCAAGAAAAGAAATGCAAAAAAATTGTTCTATTGAATTTCACTGGCAAAAGTGAAAAATTTAGCCTCACGAGCTGGCATAAATTTTAATCCTATCTCCTGTCAAATTTCACTCATTTAATTCAATATTAAAATGTCTATCCACTACTTTTTGAGTAAAATATACCAGTAATTACATTTTATTTAGAAAACTCTAGATAAATTAATAAGTTTTAAGAGATTATCATACCTTTTATTTTTTAATTTTTAACATTGAAATATCAGTTTTCAATCGCCATAGACGTAAAATATGTTCTTATGCCTATTATCACTCTATTTTATAACTTCAAATTTAAAATGCAGGAAAGATTATACTTAATAAATTTTATTTTACTCGAAAACAATTGATTAAAGAATGGAAATACAGACGGTTGTGATAAGCAACCTCTCCGAATGTAAAATGATGGACTTTTCAAGTATAATTATAAATTACGTGATGTTCCTCGCACAGCTTTCGGAAGCAGAATATTTCACGTGGGAGCTCAACAAAGGCCATGAATTAATTCAATTTCCCTGACATGCACTCCTGTCCCTCGAGAATTCGGCCAACGAAACACGCCGGATGCGATTTGAAATGGCTCGCCAAATAACGGAATCCCAAGTAAACGGAGGCATGCATTTCCGCGGCACAGTATTTACGCCATTTTCCCACAAGAGCCGCACACAGACACACACACGTGCGCGCGCTGTATCAACCTTGCGAGAAAAATCCTCTCGGCTCTCCTCGGGGATAAGACGCCCGGCGAGGCCTTTCGTCGGAGGAATGCAAGGAGATCAGGGAAGGAAATGAAATGGGCCGAGGCAGCGAGGGCCCGAAAGGCAGGTGGCGCCGCTTGCGGAGGAAGGGCAAAGGAATCGCCTAGAAATCAGGGCGGAATGCCCGGATGGATGCGAGACGCTGAGTTGTGCCCTGGGAGCGGAATGCTGCTGCGCCATCAAACGCTTTCTTACAAACGAACAGCGAACCGCGTAATACAAGCACATCGCACACTCAATGCGCTTCCCTCTGCAAGTCCTACATCTTAGTTCCATTTTTCAAGAATGGAAGAGAGGAAGGTTAAGAATATGATTTTTGATAAAATGTACGGGAGTCTAATGAATCGAAAAGGGAAGTCCATGAAGGTACTGAAGACTGCCAGAATATTTCTTCAATACTACTTGCAAACCTGCCTTAATCTGTGCAATACTTTAATAATAATAAGAAAATTCGATTTTCCGATCCTTTTTTCCAATGCATCGAAGAATCTTAGGCATATAAATAATACAACATATAATGAGTGCGTAATACTAACACAATTTTAACTCGACATTCTCATATATCTGGAGACCTGTAAAGGACTTGTAACCGGGTTTTTTCAAAGACAGAAGTGGAGTGTATGCTCCATAGAGCTGAAAATTGGAATTTTTATAATTGCGTGATGATAACCTAATAATTCCATGATTTTAGAGGTATTTTTGCTGGCAAGCTACTTCGATGTTCATTCTGTCAAAAATAAAATAATTTTAGGGTTATGTATAAAATTTATATACTTCCCGCTAAAGATCTTTTAATTCCATATGTCAGAATTTCGCATAACTATTAGGCATAAACTAAATTAAGAGATATACAGTTATTTAGATAATATGTCACTCGTAATATCAACATTGTTGACAACATTTTCTGGGTTTAAATTTTTTTGCCGAGAAAACAGTAACAAAAAAGATACTCGCGAGTTGAGGGTATACGTTGGTCATTTTACCATTGTTCCAGTGCCAATTGTCGCTGATATTCATTTTTCTTGAGATTCAAATGCCAGTTAAAACAAAATCGAATTACTTAATCGTCTCTTCGACTCATCTCGAAAATTCTTTGACTCGGTTGGAAAAAAGCCTTCTTCCATTTTTTCTTCGGGAGTGGTATAGAAACAGACGAAATTGTGCGTAATGCTAAAATGGTAGGAGGTTTTACCCTCTTAGTGCCATGGGATGATATACAGACTTTTGCCATACCGGCGGAAAGTGCCACGAGCCAATATATAGTCTGCGGAGTAGACCAGTTTTGTAATCATAAGAAGTTAATACATTTTGTTTGATCCTGCACCTAGTATATTAGAATATTATAACCAAAAAATAATCCCAATTTAGTGAAATTTAAAAAACTACATATTTAGATCTAAAACAGTAACTTCATATTCTAGTTCTTCATTAAGCGCGATAAAACTCTAATTTATGTCGGCACTTCTCGCTATTGCCACGAATTTTCGGTGGCGCTAAGAGGGTTAAAAGATATAACGAGCGCACTCTTCGCCCCACTTTGAAAAGGATGAAATAGCCAAACTGAGAGTGAGTGCTTCATCAAGAGATGACCTTCTTCCCATTTCATCACCCCCATCATCATCCCCACCCTTCTCCACTACCTCAAAAGGAACCGACTTCCTATCGCCATGACGTGATCACTGATATTCAGGGTTCCCCGTCTCCGTCCAACCATCCACTTCCCATCCTCTCCTGCCCATGAGCGAAAAGAGGGAGACGAGGGGACGAAGGAAGTTAACTTTTACCCTTATCCTTGACGAATGAACGACGGGACTTGAGCACGTGTCTCTTACCCTGGCGTTTTGTCCCTATTACCATTTACACCCCGAACTTCGGCCGTGGCGAAAATGAAAATTCAATATAGGTTTAAATATCTCTACATATCACCCAATAAATATCGCCCATAAAATATTACGATAAATCCGATCATATCAGCTTATATATCGCTATAAGTTAATCATGCGTGATATTTTTATCATTGTCTATCAGGCGATATATCACGAATTTAATCGGATGACATATACTTACTCCCAAGGTTCAAAAGCGCAATATCTGACTCAGATGCATAAGAAATCGTGATATTTTCCAATGTATCGACAAATCTCCCTGGAAAACCAGAACTCACTTTCAAAAATCTAATCTAGGCTGCCACAGCGACACAAGACCCCGTCAACCGCCATTGCCAATAATTGCTCGGGCAAAATCCTGAATATAAATGCTCAGAATTAAAAAATATGCTTAAATACCCGAATTGCTTGGTTCCTTTGGTTTCCGGTGACACTCCCAAACTCCTCCACCATCAAGGATAAACCCCGCGAAAAGCACGAACTTAATCAATTCTCCACCACCGAGATGTAGAATCGTTCATAATCATTGAGAATTTATCGCACTTCATATTCATTTTTGGTAATTTCAAGGAACCTGTACACTCCATGACAAGAAGGATGGATTTTATATCGAATAGCACCACATGAAACCATTCATGTTTCGCATTAGCGAAATAATAAGCGTTAATTCAGCAAAAAAGCATTTGCAAAGTGTTTTCCAGCTACTTAGAGTTATAAATCTTAAGATTCCTCGATTATGGTCACTGATAGGCTAAGCAATATGCTTACCAATAGTGCACAGTCGAACATTGCTAGAACCAAAATCGACAAACCTCAAGAACTTGTGTTAAGATCTGGAGTTAAAGTATGCAATTCTATAAAACAAAAACACCTCCATTCGTAAATTATTCTTATCCATTCTTACGAAAACCATAAGGATATTACTTATATTCATTGAGATTGTATTTTCTGCGATTATCTGTAAATAGCCACCATATCTGTAAATAGCCACGCCTTTCATTGGAAGCGATTTCAATAGAAACAATTTAATTGCAATTTTATCGTGTATGATCATCATTAATCTGATTTTAAGAGAAAATTACCAAGTTTTAATGGAAATTCCAGAAAAGTTAAAATATTCCACCGACCGCATACGTAGTGGTACTGTGGTTCCTCCCACATAGATTTCTTCACCCCTCAAAATTCCCCTCTAGAATAAAGCTAATCAGAAAAGCATGTTTTTCCCGGCGAAACTTGATTCTCTCCCCGTGTACCTTGTTACCTTGAAAAGGAAGCACTGGAACGCCGCTCAACCGCGACCTAAACCAGCAAATGCGTAACATCTCGCATCACCGCATTAACTGCGCACCTTATTCAAATTACTCCGACAAGTTTCACAATATATCAACCGAGTTAATCAGCTAACTCGGGAGAACTTATATACATACAACTCCCGCACTAAACTCGGAATTTAATACGCCCTCGCCAAGATGTCATCGTACTATATTGCTAATGACATTCATTCATTTAGGGCCGCCGCTTGATTTCACCAAGCCCCTTCGGATACCCCTTTGGGAATAAATGCTGAACTACCTACCTCTCTCTCCGCGGCGCCACAATCCTTCCTCAATTTCGCTTTTATCTAATTCTCGCTCCACGCACAACCCATCCACCCCCCATCCCCCTACGCTCCCGCATACTTCTCCCCCTGCTCCTTAATCCCGTTTTCCTCCCCAAAAACCTTCTTCCTTATCCATGCTTCTCTCTTCCCTCTTAAAACTCTCAACCCAAAGCCCTCCTCCCTCCATAATACTCCCCCGTGCCACGACGGAAACCAACAGACCTCTTCCATCTTCCTTTTACCCGACAACCCGGGGGCCCCTCCTCCTCCTTCGCCCCCATGGGCCCCACTACTTTTGCGCCTCCTGTCCCGCCCCCCCCCCCCCCCGCACTCCTTATCTCTCATATTCACAGCAGCTCTGGAGGCTTCGCATTTCGTTGGCCCCTATCTCCTTCCCTCTCTCCCTTGTGGAATCTCCTAGACGCCATGAGGAGGGGGTGGGCTGGGCGCCCTCCAATAATTGAAACACGGCCACCGCCGCACCGCATCCCTCATCCCCCTCTGGCACAAACTCTCTTTCCCCTCCCTCCTCCTTTCTCCTCCCACCTCTCTTTCCCACGCCCACCCCACAGATTAGAATCTGTTCATTTTCTCTTATCTCCCCCGTTTTCGTTCTCCCTCCTCTTATCCACTCCTTCCCACTGCCTCCTCCTCCTTCATCTTCTTTCGCCGTTCTCCACGAGGTTTCGCTCGCAAAATGTCTAATTCATAACGTAACGATTGCTCTAACCTTGTACTGAATGAAGCGGCAACTTGTATTTTTCGCATTATTTTATTACTTGACGTCAACTGGTTTCAAGGCCATTGCGTGTATTTCTGAAAAATTCGGTAAATACATAGTTTGTGCATAATTCATTACGAAGGGGACCAAAGTTAGTATGTTGATGCATCTCATGCTCTCAAACCCCGTACTGCTACTTTCCTTTGCATCCGACGCGTCCTTTGCGTTTTCTCATTACAGAACCCTGCAAGGGCATTCAGTGCCACCTCGCACCCATTCCCGCCTCTCTGGTTACCCTCCCACCTTTTGATACGATCCGACCTTCCGATATAACATCGTCTATGAGGAAGTACTTTAAGCTGTCCCCCATCAGTTTCGCATTCGGCAAATAAAGAGTTTTCTATTTTGCCTTTTTACTATGTTTTCCGTTTAATTGGAGGACCATCATTCCTGCTTTGTTCCTTTACTTACAAATCCTGCTATATGACCATGAATTCCAAGTTTCCTTCCCAAACAACGCCGGGTACCCTTCTATTTTCTAATAATTTAGCTCACCAACGACTGTTAATAATTTATATGTAGTGTACAATAAGTGCATGTAGTGAACAATGCTCTGCTATTTTTCTCTTTGCTTTCCAAATTATTGAATTCCGGTTTGAACGCCAGTACTTAAAGATATCTTGGACTAGGGGCTTAAATAAAGGCGTGCAAAAATAAATTGACATAATAAGACCAGCAATCTGTAACCAAATTAATTATCTACCGCTAAATGGAAGGTTAATCACACTCAGAGCATGTTCTACTGCTCAATGAAATAGATTTCCGTAAAAAATAGGATTCAAGAAATAGGACTCCATGACGAATAGAGGTAATAGCTTTTTTGACCCCAGTAAGTTGTTTTACCACTCATTCTCGGCACAAAAATGCTTTTAAGACTTCTTCTTTAAAAGAAATAGGCTCCCAATCAACAAAAACCCACAGATGTCGCAAATGTGATTACTTTCTCTTAATAATAACTATTAATGCTGTAAATGACATCTCATTTCATCTGGAGACAAACATAATATCTCCTCTTAATATCAACCCAATTGAGAAGAGAACGTTTCCATCAGTTCATTTTAGTGGTATCTTTCAAAAATCGCGATCATCCACATTATGGAACACAGCTTCAGGTGAAAGACTATGTGGTAAAAATACGTACATATTTTATCTTTCCAGTGAATGATTTTTGGAAGATATTCTCAATTGGAAAAATCATATATTATAAGTACCAGCACCAACGGTCATTTCAAAAGGAAAGGACCTCAAGCCTTTTAATAGCAGTGCAAATGCTAGCACCTATGCTACAGACAAACTGAAAAAGTAATCAGCCAAGGCCCTACGAGACTGAATATTGCAGTTAAAAAAATATCACAATAACTTAAGAAATATTTTCAAAATTTTATTTCCATAGGTACAATATAATCAAAAAATTATATTAAAAAACAGGAGAATCAAGTAACGGAGAAATATCTATCCTGTGAAATGGATTGGCTATACTGACATGATGCGATTTGAAGCATTAAAAATTATATTTCGTTTTTCAGATAAACCGTGGCAAGCGTCATTTTCATACATAAACATTGGTAACATAAATATATGCATTGCCAAAACATTCTTGGACGTCAGCCAATGCTCAAAACAAATCATAATAATTAAGCTTGAAAAGCAAACTGTCGTTTAGTTATTTTGTATTTGAGAAACATTGAAATAGGCCAAAGAAATTCCAATAAATTTTAACTACGGCTCCTTTCATAGGCAACAACACGTATGCAAATGTAACACTAACAACCCATATGGACCCAATCAGGTTTACGCCACTTCCGAAAATACTGGATAATTTAAATAGATTTTGGCGTCGAAATTCCAACTCAAAACACTTCTACTTTCCAATTCGTTGGCTAAGTCTTCTTAGAAGTAAAACAGAAAAATAAAAAACTCGCAGACTCCTCAGCAATTTAGGGAGGTAGGACTAATTACATTGGATATTTTGCTTCCAATATCTGCCAATTGAGTTCATCATGAACCACAGCACACGCAACAGCACCGAAAAATTGCTAACTATAATTCAAAGTACTTCAAATTTTAGGTAGTACGTCTTCTTCAAGTACACTACCAATTGCGGCGCTTTGCCAAGGAAGCGGAAACATAGTTTCTAATATCCTAACGTAGCACAATTATGATAGGATTTTAAGAAAATCATTTGAAACGATGATTTCGAAGTGATTGCCATTCACTCCTCGGAGCTGAGTACCGACCGCTCGGTGTTGGACCCCTTTGCTCACCGCGGCAGGTTTGAACCCATCGATGATAATGATGTCTCTAAGGGCGATTTCAGCCGCACTAAGCGATAACCTGTGATCAGTGATCAAGTGAGCGGTGTTTAAACGCGAAACTGAGCGACGTGATGTCACCGCAATGGTCAGTTACTAGTTTCCTTAGATCAATACCGACCAACTTGGAGTAAAAGGGAGTTAAAACAAGTGAGAGCCACACTGCGTCCCGTTACACTCGCCACACACTCAGGGTGATACCTTGCTACAAACTCACCGAGTAATAATGACGCCAGGATCAAGTGATTACTGAGCAAGTTGCACCTGGATAAACCCAGTGCTCATGAAAATTTCTATTGAACTTGATGTGACACTAGAATCCCTTGACAACGAAACCACTCGCGTAATTAAATCAAGCAATAAGGGACATTTTCCGTGGTTTTTATTTCAGCACCCATCTATATCCCAAAGGAATTTTATCTGCATGTAGGAATGGAGTATCCAGTGACTTCGAAACAGAGAATCCACCCCAGGCTGATAAATGTCTCGAATCACAGCAAGGTCATAAGGTGGCTTTCCACGTTCCACGTGGCCCTCCCCCTAATTCATCCCTTGGCATTTCATGACGGGTCCCCATATTTATTTTAGAGAAAATACCCCAAACTCTGAAGGGCGGCAGAGGACGAAAATTGTTCTCGGCGACAAGGAAGAGAGAGGAGGAGTGTTCCGGGGCTTTGAACGACACTCGAGGTGAGGGTCGGAGAAGAAAGAAGGATCCCATCCCACCGCGATTCTCACTTCTCAACCCTCCCTCCCTCCCTTTCGCTTACAAGTACACGCATCGCCTTCCGGGGGAGCAAGATGGAAGACAGCCAGATGAGGGAGTCCTTGTCGGGGCGAGGAAATGCCGGTGCGCGCGGATGTAGTCATGAGGACGCACCAGCTCGGGGTCCTTGATTTTCGCGAAAGCACGATGAGGAAAAATGTCGAAAGACGCCACAAATAATAAAAATTGTATGAAAGATGCGAGACATAATGCGATGATTTTCGCGAAAACATGATTACTTGAGGTTTTGAGCGCGGTGATCAAAACCAAACTTATAATGGAATACCACAATGTTAATCAAGAGTTAGTGAATGTTAAAACCAAACTTCATCCAAAATCGAGTAAAAAATTTCAAAAGTCGCCACAAATAAAAATAATCGCGCAAAGATGCGAATAAATTCGATGATTTTTCTAAAAGCATGATGGCTTGCAGTTTTTGTACGTGATGATGAAGGCCAAATATCCTCCAAATCGGGTAAAAATTTCAAACGACGCACAGTGGGCTGAAATCGAAAAAAAGCTGGACAAAACCTCGAAAATGGTTTTTTTGAGTATGGAAGTTGAAACTTTGCACAGTTGTTGCCAACACATTAGTGCATTTTTTGACGCAAAATGTTTTTCATAGGTTGATTTTTTGTATAAAATACATAGCCTCAAAGTTGAACAAATTTGGCGCAAATTGCCCGCTTTGAATTTTTTTCGAAAATCAGCATGTTTAAACTAATGTCACACCTTTAGTAGTAATTCAATAGCAACAAAAATGTATAAAATTGTTAAACGGTTTGTTAGCATTAAAGACCATCAACTTTCACGACTTAGTTGTTGTATTTGTGACCAATACGATACAAAATGGCGGACCCTGTTTTTCGTCGAATTTTTGGGTTTATGTAGGATTTTAAAAAAAGGATCACCGAGTTACCTCGAGATATTTACACCACATATACAAGAAAGTATATAGATTACGATAATCGGAAGTGCAGCTGCGACCACCTGCGACGCCGAAATTAAGATCGATTTTTCGAACGTGCGGCACCGCCCGGAGCTTGCTGCTGGCCACGGGCATTGCCGTACTCGACGGATGTTGGATAGTGAATCATTTTAAGCAAATTTATTGTATAAAAGCTATGATATATTATTACTAAATTTATTTTCCTTTTGTTATAACCTGATTTCTTTACTCTCTTGTAATATTTATAGTCGATGCAGTACAAAATGGCGGACGCTAATTTCAGTAACATTTTTGCCCGTGTGTGGCTATACATATAAAAAGAAGGACACCGAGTTGCTCTCAGATATTTACATCGTAATTGCATCAAGCCTTTTAGAGTCTCCATCCACAGAAATAATCTGCGACCGTTCGCAACAAACAAAATAAAATGCATGGATGGAATGTCGTGACGCAGCGTACATGATAAAGCGCTATGAA
Organism: Ischnura elegans; assembly: GCF_921293095.1. Classification (NCBI taxonomy): domain Eukaryota; kingdom Metazoa; phylum Arthropoda; class Insecta; order Odonata; family Coenagrionidae; genus Ischnura; species Ischnura elegans. The sequence goes on from NC_060249.1 coordinate 106,057,981, forward strand.
GTCTTTGCTGTGGTTATGTTTGATTCCAACATAATTATTACTATTTCATTTCAAGTTGGCTTGTTGTCACTTTAGGTAAATGAATTCGCTCCTCTATCAATTTTTACTGACTAGTGACTATTTACCAAATTCCCGAATGCAAACTAGCTGACTTGAAACTATGACAATTCCGCACGTGAATACCCTTGGATGGGTGAAACGGCTCTATTAGCCTGCTTCTAACCTCAAAGACGAATTAGATTTTACAACCAGCCGACCAGCCCACAGCTGGTTGGTATTTGCCCGTCCACCTCCTACGGAAGTCGCGGAAATGGTCTTTTTATGACCCCACGTTGCTCGTGTGCGGTCCCTTTTACCTTTTTCGGAAATTCCGTTTCCAGAAAGAAATGCATATATGAATTTAGTTTTGAACATACAGTGAAAGGGGTTTGTTGTGTTGTGGTGATTTTGGATGCACTCGGAAACACGTGCTTTGGATATTGAGAACTCCGGGGAACCTCATCGGTTTTCTGCTTTAACTCCATTGGCGGTGTCAATCACTCATTCGCCAGGCATCTATCATCCAAACTGGTAAGAGATTTTCATTTGTAGTTCTTTATATTTTGCCTCGTGCTTTAAGCAATTTCCCTTTTTTATTTACCATGAACGCCTCTAGAATTGACCCTTTCTTTAATTTTTATGTATGTTACTTGTTATTGGTAACTCGTAGAGCTGAAATAGAACCAGTGTTGTATTGTCAAATCCGGACGTAAATCCTTTGTTGAGAGATATGAATTTTTAATGAAATATCTGACGAAAAAATTTCACGTGCAAGGTAAAATTGAAGCTACGAAGGGCCTTAGTGACTGTCTTAAACGATATTTTTTGATTCGCTACCAAAGAAATGGGAATCCTGCAGTAGAAATTATGAAAGATTTTTGAGGAGAAATATTAAGTGGCTGAAAGCACCTATATATGTACCAGAAAACGTTCTAGAATTGCCAAGAGCTTCTAATTCTTCGGGTAAGTATATTCCATAATACATTACAACGACCACTCCAACCAGAGCAAAAAGAAACAAAGGAAATAGCCAAGGCAGAAGAGATGCACCTTAAGAAGCAAATAAAAAAATTGAGGCCGATTCATGTGGGAGATTACACCATCGGGTTCTCCATGCTTCTCACAATAGTTAATGGAAAGGTGGGCATAACTGCCATATAACTGAAACGAACTACTCTTTCATTCTTAATAGCATGAATTAATTACTTTAGGTCTGCAATGCATTGACTGAGACGGGAAGCATGACATGCTTTGTTTGGGGTGCAAAAATTTCGGAAATGCATCGAATTCAAGAATTGAAAAGCCGACCTGTAAAAATGAAAAATGCCCGGCAATGCCCGTGGCCAGCAGCAAGCTCCGGGCGGTGCCGCACGTTCGAAAAATCGATCTTAATTTCGGCGTCGCAGGTGGTCGCAGCTGCACTTCCGATTATCGTAATCTATATACTTTCTTGTATATGTGGTGTAAATATCTCGAGGTAACTCGGTGATCCTTTTTTTAAAATCCTACATAAACCCAAAAATTCGACGAAAAACAGGGTCCGCCATTTTGTATCGTATTGGTCACAAATACAACAACTAAGTCGTGAAAGTTGATGGTCTTTAATGCTAACAAACCGTTTAACAATTTTATACATTTTTGTTGCTATTGAATTACTACTAAAGGTGTGACATTAGTTTAAACATGCTGATTTTCGAAAAAAATTCAAAGCGGGCAATTTGCGCCAAATTTGTTCAACTTTGAGGCTATGTATTTTATACAAAAAATCAACCTATGAAAAACATTTTGCGTCAAAAAATGCACTAATGTGTTGGCAACAACTGTGCAAAGTTTCAACTTCCATACTCAAAAAAACCATTTTCGAGGTTTTGTCCAGCTTTTTTCGATTTCAGCCCACTGTGCGACGCCGCAAATAATAAAAATCGTGTATAAGATGCGAAAAATATAAATACATGATTGTTAAAAAAATCAAGGATCACCAAAATAATTGACTTATATTTAAATATTGCACCTCTGTAATAGGCTGTAGTGTGCAAGGTTGTGGAATTAATCCCATTCTCCCCCTACCCTCCCGTCGGAATATTTTGGAGGTATAATTTGGTGATTGCTTTAACTTACTTTTTGTACTTTAGCCAACTTGCGACTATTCTGGTATGTAAAGATTCCTCAACCAAACTGTACTCCCTCCAAATTACCTCCCAAAAATGTTCCCTCTACCCAGATACCCCTCGCGAAATTATTTTATTTCTGACTGCATTATGTGTAATGATATAAATATAATATTTCCAAAATAATTATTAATAAATATATTTTTCTCGCGAGATGAAAAGAATAAATTAAAATTTCTATTACCCTACAGTCTCTAAATAAATTGCTTCGTAGACAGCGAATAACGTTAGGCGCATATTTTTATTATGACGTACGATTTATGCTTCGCTGAAAACTCATAGTGAAACTGCGAAATATAATGAAATACAGATATTTTCATTTTATTGATGTTAAATATAAATTGAGTGTTGTAGTAGAACATGAACGTGTTTCGTCGCAAGTGAAACAATTTATTATGAGTCAAAAAGTTTATTATATTATTTTCAGCCCTCGGGAAAAGCGTTGTTTTTTTATAAACATTTACTTACCTCACCTTTTGTGTTAATTCACTTTTTGTGAATTCCTTTTTTGTCTCTTTCACTATCTTTTCCACCTCCCTATTTGCCTCACTTTCATTTTCATATTCTTTTAATTTTTAGTAAAATCAAATTTTAATTCAATCGGATTTTCAATAATTTTTATGCAATTAACTTTGTTGGTGTTATGTTCGAGTATTCTTCTCCTGTCAATGATTGCAGCGCTGCGTCGCATTTGGTGGCCATTTTTTGAACTGATCTTCACATTATATCTTAAATCGAAAATAAAACTCTTGATACAGTTACAACCATAAATAAAGTGTTATAGTGATGAATAACATTTAATTCTAAGTCATCCTGAAAATTACAGCTTTTGCGCAACTCGGAAAGTGGGTTAAAGCTGAGTTACGCGTTATAACCCGGACAGGACGACAAACAATAAAGCGAGTTAAGGAAAACGTTATAAAAACAGCTGATCGTCACCGGAATAATTTTTGAACAATTAGGGATTAAATCCCGGGGGAAGCCTTCGAAACCCCCAAAATAAAATTCTGGAAAAGCGAGGTGGCCCAGAGGAATGATGTGGCCACCCTCTCCTGAATGTATGACATTCACGTACTTCTGGTATGATGTGAGCTCTTCCCTCACCTATCCAAACCACCCTGTAACACATACGTGATATGAATTAAGCAATTTAATTCATATCACGTAAGTTACATGCAAATACCGCAGCTGTCAACTCAAAGAGCTAGTAAAAGTTTTAAGAATTAAATATAAATATTGAGGTATCTACATTCTCGGTACACTTTTATTGATTTGTAACCGTAGTGGATGTCGTCAACAATGGCAAAACATTTCTTAGTAACATTACCTAAAAATAATTGTTCAGAATCGCGCAGTCATGAACCTACCTCCTTGAGATGAGAAACATGGCGTGAGTGGAGGGAGATGAAGTGGTTTTGGGACGTAAAAGGTCATTTTGCGGAAGACAGGCGAGAGGTGACTAACGGGGTAGGTAGGAAGGAGTTGGCTGGTGGTACGAAGAGCTCAAATTCGTTCCAACTTTGGACAGGATCCATCCGATATTTCACCGTTTCGAACCGTTAAGAGAAGAGAGATAGAGCCTCGCGTGTACCCAACCTTTACGGCATTAAATCCATGGATTAAGCCTTGTGCGGGAATTTGTTCGAACAAATTTATGCGATAAGTAGGAGGAATCCAATCAGTGTCATACATGCTGGAGGCCAGAATGTTCCCTGTGCCAAGAAAAGTGGGAAATCGGTTAAACATTTCCAATTTGTGCCTACTCGTGTTCCTACATGAAGCGGACATTTTTTTAACTCGCCCACGCACCGTGCGAGCCATAGATAAGTCCATGATGCGTACTGCGAACCCCAGCCGCAGGAGGGACCACTGAAAATACGAACTCCACATATCTAACTCATCACTGTGTTCAGGAATTAGCCAAAGAACACTATACCTTGCATTTTTTCATAAAGAAATGTTTCAAATTATTTGTCTTGGTCATACCCCCACCAAATATGCCTGCCCCCCCCCCCCCCCCACACACAGTCAGGCTCAGACAATAAAAGATATTCTCATAATTTGGACAACCTAACTCAAACCCTTTCAAGATGATAAATTTTAGAGATTGAAATTGAAATTTTTTAAATTATAGTAAAATTAAACTAGTTCAATATTTTGTGATAACATCTGAGTTTGTCACAGACAAATTACGAACTCATGAGATGCTCATTTTTTTCCAAATGATGCTTTTTAAATTTCAACCATATTTCGCCCCTGAATGTCAACCATCAGTACACTATAAGATCAATTCCAAAAATTCACATAGAAGTTACGAAAACAAAGAAGAATGGGACGAGGGGAAAAACTTTCTGAGAAAGGCTCAATATAAATTCCGCTCATGATTCCGTATGAAAATGAAAATATCTTTCTTAACCTAATTTTCGAATGAAAATCTTCTTATCAGGCGACTTAAGAGTGATGCAATACCGGCATATTTAGCTAAATAGACGATCTTTTTCTTCAACAGGCAGTGAAAATAATTGCCATATTTTAACACTACGGTGTTTCTTCCAAGTTGGAGAGAATTTAAGGTTCACATAGTACGAGAGGACATTTTTTTCATATAACATCGCCAGCCACCTCACTTGACTTTGAAAATTAATACCGCGCCCTTCATGCTAAAACCTGAATGAACACTCCCTGGCGAAAAGCTAAGTTTACAAAGGCTTCCGAGGAAACCGAATATTCGTAAAGTCGGAATTCCAGCAGGAGTAAAATGAGCGGATGGGCGGGCACTTGAAACAGTCACGTGTGATTTAGCATTCCCGCCCTCACCGCAATCCACTCGCTACTGTTCAGGAAAGGGGAAAAGAGAAGACACGCAAAGAGCGAACGTCGCCCAAGCCGGGAGAGGGCAGAGGGGAGCCGGGGGAGGAGATTAATTTTGCAAAACTTAGTGATGGAGAGACGCTCATTCGTTCACCTGCGGGTCGGAAACAAAGCCGGTCCCTAGATGAGACCTTGCGGTACCCCCTTCGCCACGCCCACCTGCTTCGCCACTTGAAGACATCGACCTCCTCCACTCCTTCCTCGCGCCCCTCCACCGGCTTCAAAACCCGGCTCCCGCAGGAAGGAGATCCATCAACGCGACTAGGGATGCCGTGTGACAGGAATGGGTTTGGAGGAAGTAGGCGAGGGGGAAGGGGAGGGAAAAGCAGAGCCATACATGTGTATATGGAAAGAGAGATGGTACGGTGTGAGGTTTAAGGGGGGGAGGCGGAGGGTGGAGGCCCCCGGAAGGGGGTGGGGGCTGAGAGTGAGGCAGAGAAATGGGAAAGGCTCCCGCACTCACTTTGGAATCGTAATTACATCTCGGAGAGTTGACGTCCTCCAGTCTGAGCCAATCGGGAGCTTTCCATTTTCCCTCCCTTCCGCCCCCTTCCTTCCCAACCCCTTCCCCCGCAACCCTTGACGACGCCGCCTTTCCCTTCTTCGCCCTCGCAAAAGTCCCGCTCCTCATCCTTTCCCGAACGGTCTCATCTTTTCTGCTCCCTCAATCTTTACTCATTTGTCACAAGCCGCATGAAGTATTCATAGTGAGCACGAGTTCTGAAGTTAGCAGCAATCCTAAAAAAAGAGAAAAAGTCTTTTAGTATCCAGTCACACGATTTAATTTGGTTTAATTCAATAAATAAGCCATATTTTAAAGATGGCACTTCATCATTAATACGTCAATAATTGGAAAAGTATCAAGAATTGCGTAAACGGGTAAGCGGAAAAGAATTTTATTACTTTTCAATACAGAGGTTATATACTGCGGATAAATAAACAGGCGTTTCTTTTGCAATGAAACGTGCATGAAAATTTCGAAATGCAAATGAATTAATTTATGGCGAATAACTTCCTCCGTGCAAGTCCTTAGTAAAGTGAAAAAAGCAAAAATGACTCTCTAGTAATATTTGAAGCGTTGTGTTTAGCGTTTCAATATCTTTAGTAACACTAATGATAACACTTTAAGCACTAAAACAAGTGAATATTTATCCATTCATTCTTTTTATACTTAAAGATTGAAAAAAGAATTCGTTGCCCAAATTTGATCTCTCCGTTTCATGATTATTACTTTACTTAAACAAATATCCGGGCATGAAAATTATTCTAGTAATGATAAGGAATTAATATGATTTCATCACATTAAATTCAAAAAATTCTAAGTTGGAAAAGTAAGAAAATTGGGTAACGTAAAGTTACGCCATTATACTAAGTGTTGAAATTTCAAATCCAATATTCAAAATGTAAGTCGTATTAATTTCAATACATCAGCAAAATAAAGTAATTTCAGGGTAATTTCTCCAAAAACTCATCGCATATTCCTCATTTACCCTAAACTGCTACCCTAGCGTTAAATGCTCATTCAACGAATCCATTGTTGGAACCAGCGTTCGTACGAAACTTGACTGAACAATTTTCCGACACAGTGGCATGAAGTTATAACAGTAATGACGCCCGTGGTCCAAATTACTTCCTCAGTCGGTGACGCCACGAGTTATTTTCGTTCAGCCAAGGGCCAAAGAGAGATTTAAAATTTTTACAAACCATCGCAACACTAATTACTCAACTTTCTGGGACCAAGTCAGAGCTCCATCTCGGAGAATTTCTCGCAGTCCCTCCCTCAAAACCCACATCATCATCATCAGCGGTGTTCCCCTTTTCCTATAATTTCTCAAGCCACACTCCCCCTTCGGAACCCAACAAAACGCTCCGTCCAACTTCCAAAACCCCTCGCATACTTCAGCGTCTACCAGATTTCCACCGACCTCCACTATCTCCCCTTCGCATTCCCTTTCTTGCTGTCACCATTTGGATATTTCTTCGATGGCTTCCCTCGCCCCCCCCCCCCCCAGAATTTTCCTCCGCGCCCCCGCATTCCCTTCCCGAGGACGAAACCCCATCCCATTTCCACCGCTGGGCTCCTTTCTCTTGGACCTCGTCAGATTCGCCATCCCTTTTAATCCCATTTTCCCTTTCGCTCTCGTATACTTGCCGAGCATTTCATTGTATTCCCTCCACCTTGTTTATTCTCATAACTACGTTCCCTCACTCCAAGGCCACCCTTCAATTAATAATGCTTAAACCTCCGACAGGAACGCGTCTTTTGCTTGCGTCTTATTAACAGTGTGCGCCTTATGTACAATATCAAGTCGTTCGCTTATTAGGAAGCATTTTAACTTCAAAGAAATCACGTTGATGAACTGTAGCGTGTATCTAAAGAAAAGGTAAAATGTTTCCATAATAAAATTACTCATGATAGGTAATTAGTGACTATCACGAAATTTATTGAGCAAGCCTGCCTAGAGACAGTAAAAATGATTCCACTAAAATGAATCTCTCAATAAAAAAATGAATCTCTCAATAAAGCATCTCTTTCAATTCCCTAAAGACAAATATTTGAGTTGCAAATTTAAATAAAAAATAAGATATCTTTTATGGGAACGGTATGTATAAATTGATAACAGTTCATGTTAAAACGCCAATTATAATTTATACAAATGAAATGTGTGTAATGCAGCTTATTACGTAATCTACTCATAGGAATTAATTTTTTCCAGCAATTGTGTATCAAATAGATTATTATTTTCTCTCTAACAAAGAAAATTGGTACGTATAAATTTATATCCACTCTCAAGGTGCAACGAACATCAGATCATCACCTTACTCTTAATAACAGAAAAGTGCATTATTATGCCGTTCACAAATGCTAAGCGTAGTAACATTAAATTATTATTTTAACTACCTCGTAAATGATCTTTGATGTATCGATGTTACTCATTTATGTTCCACACAAATCCTTGACTCCCCGGAAAATAACTGCAATATCATACGTATGTCATTAGTTAACACCTTATTATAACTGCGTACGTATCAAAATTTACATTATTGTATCGAAAGAATTAGATGGTACGATGATTTAAATAGTAAATTAAATCTTGTTCGTCATAGCCTCTAACCCTTACCGGTCAATTCTAGGCAGTTTTCATACGGCCCAAGTATATAACTAACCTACTTTTTTATGCCAGCCTCGGCCGAAGCGATTTTTTATTTTCCATTTTTACGATCGCAGGCAGTCTCATGTTTCAGCACCGTCTTCCACTTCTTTTCTTTGACGCATGTTTTCCGAGCCCATATCCATTCCTCTCCCCGCTCACCCTGATCCCTTTCTAGTTTGCCAAGATCCTTCCTTTCCTGTCCCTTCGGAGAGGCTGCCACCGCTGCCGTCTCGCCAATCGAGGGAATCGTTCCAGCGAACGTAAAGTAGGTACCCACGACTCTTGATTTAGCGGAGCTTCTGATCGCGTGAGGAATGTCAAGCACTCAAGAAGGGAAGGGTGGTGGTGGGTGAGGAGGGGGTGGGTTTGGCGTGGGCCGGGGGAAAGACCAAAGCATCTCGCGCTGATGAGGGAGGAAATTGGAGAAAGGTGGAAAGTTTCCGCGAGACTTAATTAAGGATTCCGGGGAACATGAAAACGTCTCCAGCGGAGGAGCTAATTGACAAGCCGAACCTTTTGGAGTGGATCCGGATTCAAAGAGAAGCTATGCAGGCTTTGAAATAGAGAACTTTTTACGTGTGAAAGAGAGCTGAATTTAAATCCGAATAAAAATATGTACACGAGAGAAGAGATTCAATGCAATAAGCGAATATCAGTAACACTTTCTTCCCATTAGAGATTGATTGGATATATTTTCGCTTTTTAAGCTGAAGTGTGATTATAATGACATCAATCTCGAGTCATCACCGACAGGTTTTGGGAAGATCTATAAGTCAGTAATATTTTCCCGAAAATATCCATTCTGTCTCGACAGTAAAATCATTTCTACTAAAACCGATTGCAAAGGCGAAAGTCAGGTCTAATTGTAGATAAGTATAAGTTCCCAGCGTTCAAGACATGTTGGAATAGTCCGTCAAAATCGTCTTGATTTAGCAACTCATTACATGCTACCTCATTCTTATATAGAGGTTCCTATATCACTATGGTCTCTTCAAAAATTAAAATTTGTGTGCGATAAGTACCATAGAAACGGAATTATTACTGCGCATTTTATCATAGCATTAAATATTAGAATATGTAGAATTATATAATAGAAAGAATAATAGCATAAACTTTGCAAGAACGTTAGCGAAAAGAGGAATAAAAGAAATGAGCTTAAACACTAAGTATTCTGCACAGTAGAGATAAATATTTATGCACTCTCCTACCGGGATATTTCCTGAAAATTACCTGAAATAAAATAAACACGACGGAGAGTCGCATAAATAAATGCTGGAAACATAAAAAAATGAAGTGTAAAGATGAAAACGCAAGTTAAACCCATAGTAAAGCAACATAGATTCAAGCCTGGGAGATGAACTCCAATTAGGAAAGAATTCCTTTCCGTGGAAATCAATGGATATCTCTGGATCAGTTTCGCGAAATGAGACCGGCAATAGTGTTCCCACGTGGACACTCGGGCAAACACAATGTAGTGCTCTAGGACATAAGTTTAGCGGGTGGCATCCAATTGTTCGTCCAAGATCCCTCTCGGCCGCTGTCTCCAGCCGTGCTCACTGATGTGGTCGGCGGGGTCACTAATTGGCCATTCAGGTGGGGTCCCTCTGCCCAAGGGAAGGCGCAGCGAATGGAGGGAGGGGAGGGTTTGGTGGGAATTCGAGGGCATCGCTACAGCTCCGCCACGTCCCGCACCTTTGCTCACCGTGAAGCCGAGGTGTGGTTTTCTTCACGGGTTATTTCTCACCAAAGTACGGCTGAGACATTTAGTGAAATATTTTATTAAAGGCCACATAACTGGAAATAATATAGGAATGACAACATTAGAACTGATGACTATAGTCGCCAAAAATGTTCTGAGGTCTCTCTATTCTTTGAGTAGGCCCAAAATTGATTGACAATTCTCAAGCATGATAGAAACATTAATTTATATAATTTCAAAAATGTAATTTCGAAATATAAGGCAAGTATTTACTTAGAACCTGATTTTTTTTCAACTCCAGCCTCATCTTCATGACGTGAAACGACATTGAATTGGGTCTATAACTAGAGTTGCATAGAATCCGTGAACAAATAGTATCAAGAACTTAAAACTCGATATTACCAAGAATAAGAGGCAAATTTTGCAAGGTAACGAGAACTCCAAAACTGTATCACTTGGAATACTTTTGAAAACATCTCTCGATCAAACATCCAAAGCCAAGCTGACGATTAAACTCACTTTGAAACCGTGGAAACTATAAAGATATAAAAATATTAGATGTCTCGGAGCCAAATCAGAGTCATGATGGGAGAAAATATGGAATATTTCCTAGAACACTTCCATGAATTTATTTTTCAAAACTGAGAGAAAGAATGAATTAATTTTTATACGAGATTTGTGAGTTATAGTTCTATTACATATATTTTACATTACTGAATGGTTATTTTTTATCAGAGAGTAACCAAATGAAGGTCCAAATCCTGAGGCTGACAAATATACTTGTCGCAACTTTCGCAAAGAACTCGATATACCTTTATTACCTCAAAGATAGAATAAAAGAAATTCTATCAATAGTCAGTGATTCGTTCCGGTTTACTTCCACGTTTCTCCATTTTCTGGATATCATTTCGTCAACGTTCCACTTGGCTTTCACAGGTCCACTGAAATGTCGATGCGGAATTTGGTCTCATGTATATACATCAAATATATAGTGAATAACCAGAAGAATCACTACCCAATGAAAATCTCCGCGAAAGCCTACATGGTAAACAATTTATCAGTATGTGCTTGAATGTATGAGTCCCCAGAAGTAGCTGACTTTCCTCACGAGAAATCCGCAAACTTGCCTTCCCCTTACTTCACTCCCGCCTCTGCCCCCTCCCAGTGGCACATAACCCTTTCGATCAAGCCCACCCTCCAAATCTGCGCCTCCTGACCACCTCTGAGACTATAAGTAAGTGGCCTGGGCCATCCTCTTCCACGTGGCAGTTTCTTACACCCGGCCCTCTAATGCCCCTCCCCCTCAACGACCCCAAAGCAAAACTTTTCCATATTCCTACCTACCCTTTATACTTCCCCGACCAAAACCATCCACATTTCGTCCGACCCCTTCGCATCCCGCCTTTCTTTAATTGAATGGAGCTCTCCCCCGTGGGTTTGATTCAGACTCCGTGTCCCCATCTAACATCTCGTGGTCTTATTCCGTGGGCTCCCCCACGAAAACAGTCGTACACGGGTGGGGGGAACTACGCCATATATGAGAGGTTCGGTTGGAGGAGGAAGAAGCGGACCCTTCCCGATTCTCTTTTCATTCGTACGATAAGATGGCGTCACAAGTCAGCCATTTTGTATCAATCGTCACTAGCGGCGTTCACAAGCCTTATGAGCAAGGGTTCAGCAAATAAGACTGCGTGCACGCTTTGGATCACTATTCAGCATGGACTGGTGCAACTAGTGAACGGGAAGAATCACAAAGAATGGGAAATGAGGGGTGAGAGGCCAAGGGGTACTAAAGATATTTTTTCTAAACAGTGTTAGGTACATAAATTGGGCGATAAATTAAGATAGATGTTTTGCCGAAGGGATAGATATGGGAATTCGTTTTGCCCCCGAACCATTAAGGACTTAAATAAACGCTAGTCCCAAATTCGATAGAGCACTTCATTTTTTTTAGCTGTAAACGGCTGGTGTCCTAACACCCCCTTCCACATGCCTCTTAGGTGGCTTACGGGGTATTGTGTAGATGTAGATAAGTAGCTAAAGAAAACCAACTAGATCATCCAGGTATTTAGTGGAAAATTTGAATTACCGCTCAATTTCAGCACAAAATGGAGACTCACTCGTATCTCTTTGCCTCCAAGGTTTTGTATAGTTCTTATATCAATTTCTTAACCTAACACCGTTTATTAAAAAAAACACTTGTACCCCTTCGCTTCTCGCCCCCTCATATATATGGCAAAGGTTATAAAGGGCCTTCGACCATGTACTTGCGTAAATAGGTACGCTCCCACATGTGCTCTACCATTGAGGCAGTTGGACCGAATATATCAATATCTGGAACAGTGACGTCTCCCACATTGTTTTTCCATGAGGCACCCATCCACAACATGATATCAGCTGGTTGTTCCAGCTTGCGAATCCCAGATTTTGCCACAGGCGTTTGAGTACCACACATTCACGATGGGGCAGTAAGTTCCTTTCCCTGAGCCACATCGCTATTACCTAAGTTTTGTTTGAAAATATCCAAAGGCTACACCTGGGATTTGAACCTGGGACCATTCGATCAGCATTCAGGCGCTCTACCCATTAGCCTACCACATACCCTCTCCTGCCGCAATGAGGGTGAATATTGGTCAATTTTAACAAAAACTATTGAAAAATTAATAACGATCTTAAAAAAATAGCTGAGTTCTACGATGTTACGTCACACATATATATAAAGTGAACGAATTTGTAATGTATATCGTGTATCGATTTAAAACTCGGTCTCCCTTCACAACCCTGGTTTTCCTTAGTTCACAAGTGGAATGAATTACATAGATTGAAAATGAAACATCGAAAAAACTAATTCCAAGCAGGTAACTATCCCCTTACACCACTCTAAATCTACGACTATTTTTAGAGGGATAGTCAAAGTCGTGCCTGTAAACAAATCTCTACGGGAATGGGAATTTTACCCATAGTTACCCATTTGAATAATTAAATTAATTTACCGATTAAACAGTTTACGCATAGCTCTGAGGAATTTAAAAAGAATCCTGAGATTTCACATGGGGCAATGGCAATTTCGTCTTCTGGCGTTTCAAAATCCTTTCTCCTCCTATTCAACTTCGAGAGCAACAGCAAAGATTTAAGGACAAGAGGTTTAGTTTGAGGAGGTTCTAGTACTCATGCTGGGGTTCATTTTTATTCCCTTTTAAGTCATTATTCAATGCTATGAAATTTTTCGAAATCAGCTTTTTATTTTGTCTCCCTCTTGCCATTACCTCTCGGCTCTTTTTCGTTGCATACTCCATTCATTATTCCTATAAATTTAATACTTTTCTTCTCTGTCGCAATAGCGCAATGGTCTGCATGGCTTACAGTTTGCTACTCACTATGACTGTGATCCAGTTTTTTGGAAATTAAAGTGAAAGCTAATTAAAATATTGTCCTTAACCTTCTCAGGGCTTCCTCATTCCTAACTAGTTCTTCTGTATTACCTACATCGTACATTTCCAGTACAATAATTTAAACCCTCATATTCTCTTTTTGTCTCTATATTCCAATTCTCTGAGTTGTTTGTAGCATTCGAAATAAATAATTCGAAGTATTAATTCTTTATCGCTAATTTTATTTTATTCACGCTCAGTCCTCATTAACTCATAGGGAAATATTCTTTTTACCCGGACTGAACTCCAGATTTCTTTTACTGGATCGTTCCTACGCAGACCCAACAGTCATCGTGCATTTACTTTTCCGTCTCAGTCCTAAGTCACGTCAAAAATTCTGATATTTCTAAAGCATTCGCCAATAATGTAAAATAATCTATTTTTGGTACCACTGCTGATAAATATGTATTAAAAGCGATACCGATCGCCCTAAATGAGGAATTAAATGCATATCCTTCTAGAACCCCGAGATTTGATGAGTGATATATTGAGTAGTCTGACTCAATTCGTAATATTGAGTCTTGACTTAGTGGAATAGCTTATCTTAGTGACTGAAAATCAATGTCTTGGAAAACCTTTACACAATTATTTAATCAGACCCGAATGTTTCATCTGAATTTTTTCCTGATGATCATGTGCTCCACCGATACCCGGTTCTTTTCTATGAATTAAAAGCGGTTACAAAGGTATTCCTGACAGGTATTCTCCCCGTTCTTTCAACCAAGAAAATATCATATTCTCTCACACTTGATTCACAAATTAAAAGGGTACGAAGTAAGCAAGGAGTAACTTAAATATTTAACTCCCAATATTGCAGTAGGAAGTAAGAGGATAAGAGGAACACCTAAGTAGCCCACCGTATCCACGTACACTCGACTACCTCTTCCCAACCTCCCTCGCCAAAATGGCGCCGAGAAAAGATGGAACGAGCCGTAGTGGGAGAGAGAGAGAAAGCAGGAAAGCAGCGCTCTCTCGTGAGATGAGCGGAAATGAGAATTGGAATGGATGGAGAAAGGTTTCGGGGGGAGGGGCAGCAGGGGGGGGGCGTCGGAAAGAAGTGGTGGGGGAAGCTTTCGGAGAGTTGTAACAAGGGGAGAAGGAAGGGAAAGGAAGGAGAAGAGAGGTAGAGGAAGGAGAGATGGGCTGAAAATGAGAAAAGGGTCCACATCCCTCTCTCTTTCCCACTCCTGGAACCCTGAAGGAGAGAGCCCTTACAAGGGGTTAGGGGAGTTGGATAAGCGTAGCGGGGAGGGTTGAGAGAAAAGAGAAATGCGAAAGAGGGCTTCGGGATAGCCCACATAGCTCCACACTGCCCGTACCTCCCCAAAAACAACTTCTATCTCGCTATATAAACGGCGCTGAAGGATTCCGGTTCTCACGGGGAAGGGTGGTTCCCGGGCACTGGAGTACAGGTACGCGGAAAGGGAAAAGGGTGGTGGTCAAGAAAGATGGCATGTGCTCGCTGGCTGAGAAACGAGTTTTGGAAGGAATTCGGGGACGGACAATTGAGGAAACTGGAGTGAGGAAAGGGGTCTCATTCCGCATAATTCTGCGACCACTGAGCAAAACAGGACAGTTTTACTGTACAGCCGTAAGCTGGCGATAAAATTTTCCACTTAACCGAGGTTTGCGAGCGTCCTGGACCTTGATTTCGACCATTTTCATTCGACTGCTACCGTTTCATAAACCGCATGTATACGAGTGGGTTGCCATATCTGCGAACCGAAAGACTCAGTATCTTTCGCTCTCGTTCAATCCTGTCAGCACTGAACGCGACATTGAATAATGCCTATTTAGGTCTTGAGCTATAGCCTCTTAGTCTTTATTCAGGGTCACGATTAGAAGGAGAAATCATTTATCCTACCATATCGCTGCAACAAGCCAGTGAGGAACTCGTGGGCACTTCATAGGAGCGCTAAACTTCCATAGCCCCTGTCAAAAGCACCTAATACAAATAAGGCATATTGCCGTGCCTAAGTAAGGAAATAGAAATACTTTCACGAGGTAAATGCATAAATAAAATATAAATCCCGTCAGTTTATGGACTACATTTCTTAAATACTTCTTAAACTGTTTAATGTAAGTATTCCTATAATTATAAGTAACACGATATTCTACAAAGTTAAACTAATAGTAATTTTGATATGAATTCTCATTGAAAATTCTATTCCGTAGAACCAGCAGCCTAAAAGACTGAAAAATATGAACTACTACGTTGTGCAAGAAGAATATCTAGTCATAAATAATAAATACAGCCATAAATATATTTAATCAATACCATCTTTTCATATAATAGCCTTTGAAAATGTAAAATTAAGTTCCGAAGTGTCGGCATATAATTTGTTTTATATGAAAGGATCTGAATCTCAAGATTCACATTTGTAGAAAATAAATATTATCCAGTGTCGCAAATACAAGTGCATGCACTGGTACTATAACAGTACCATATATTGAAATGAAATAAATTTGCACTTTTCCACAATAATTTTAACGCACGTTTCGGCTCACGGAGCCATCCTGTACAAAACGCTGTAGTACATACAGTGTATTGTACCACATAATGGCTCCGTGAGCCGAAACGCGTCGTACAAATTAAATTATTGTGGAAAAGTGCAAATAAATTTAATTTCAATATGTTGAACTTACTCTATATAACGCCTGAATCACTTGAGATTATAAGAGTATTATTTTAATGATATTACATTAGGTACTTATCAGTTAAAAAACAATAACTCTGTGAGCACCGAAAGTGCCAAAAATATCACTCTACGTAGAATTTTAAGATCAGTAGTTAAGCAAAGTAAATTCAGCGTTGTTGCCACATCACATTTAGCTCCCGTGGACGCGCCTTCTGAAGTTGCTCGGATAGCTGTGGCTGGGGGCCAAATCCGCACACCTTCGGAGGGAAGAAGAAAGGCGAGAGACTTGAAGGGGTGGAGGATGAAAGTTCACAGCAAGAAGTGAGACGGCAACGCGCTAAGAAAGAGGGGGGTGTGGAGGAACGGGGTGGGGATTGCGAGAGAGGAAAGGAGAAGAAGGGCGAGGGGGGAATAGCGATGGGGGAGAGTGAGCGTGCAGATGAAGCGAGCGAGAGAGAAGGATTGAGAATGTGGAGGAGGTGGAGGAGTTGCGGGAGGCTGGGAGCGAGTTGGATCGCAACAAAGCGAGCTTAGGAATCTTTCACAATATTCGAGGTGTTTTGAATATTGTGAACGCTTCACGACATACATGCGTAAATAAAAGTTAAATGATGCCAAATAGGAGGTAAAATGTCCTCATTACCCACTTTTGCTGTTTAATGTTGGTATTAAAATAAGTCGTCTAGGTCGCTAAAATGAGTTACAATACAATTAGCAACGGTCTTTCTAGATTGATTCTTCAATACGGATTCTTGGATATGAATTCACTTTGAAAATTTTATTCTGCTGAACCTGCAGCCTAAATGGCTAAAAAGCTGCATTAATTTCTAAATACGTGCCAAAAATATATCGTATCTGATAAATCATACGTGAGGGAGGAAGAATTGCGCCCTTCAGCAATAACCGGCAGTGATGTAGTGTACCATATATGATAGAAAATGCAGCGACCGGTTAAGTCCGTTTTAAAAGGGGCATGTCATTGCGGAGGTTAGCGCTGATAACATTTTTGAAATTGCGAGAATGCGAGCTCGGAATTAGAGCAGGGGCTATTTTGCCATCTCGCAACCATGCATTCTCGCATGCGTTGTAGCAATGCATTGCTTTACACGACTCAATTTTGACTGCGCCTTCGTAGGTTCGTCAGATTGCACCCGTCGCCCCGTGTAAAACTGCTTTTAAACAAGGAACGTGAAACGAGACTTTTTTGAATGCTAAAATGAGATTCAAGACCATTCGAGACGGTCTTTGAAGAGTGATTTTTCAATATACATTATTGGATATAAATTCACTTTGAAAATTATATTATGTTGAACCATCAATCTAAAAGACTGAAAAACAAGAGCTAGTACGCATTACAAGAAGAATACCTAGTTTTAAATAATTGAAGCAGTAATCCATATCTTAAATCAATATCACCTTTAGAAATGATAAGATTTGAAAACGGAAACTTTATTTCCGAAACGTGGGCAATATGTTTTTTTTAATATAAGGACCTAAACCTCAAAATTTATATCTATAACACATAAAAAGTAATCAATATCGTAAATACCAGTGAAATCGAGTTGTACGGTCTTTCAAATCGTTGTAAAAATGTGAATGGACTTGAATTAGTCAATATGATTGACAAAAATAGCGTAGAGCGTGGATATCGGGTTGGTGTGGTACCTAGAGTGTAGGCTTCCCCCTCGTGGTTTCAGGTTCAATTCCCGGTGGTGGCAGAGAATTTTCAGAGGCTGCCCGATCCCTATCTAAATATTGTGTTGAGGACATTTCAAGCGCAGCACTCCGTCCGTCGGATGGGACGTTAAGCCGTGGTCCCCTAGGTGCCTTTTGTTAAGAGTAGGCTAATGCATACACCGGGTCTCTCCACCATTCCTTCCTAATCATTCTCTAATGGTGCAAATGGCCTTAGCTGCCAGTCACCTCCTCCAAACAGCATACCATACGTAAGGCGTGGCCGATGCAATTATAATCATAATTTTATTTGGAGGCAACAAATTTGTAGCAATTTCTTATGGCACCGAACTTCTCCTCGTCCGCTTCATGAGCTAATTTTGGGAGCTCACTTCATACATGCACCTTTGCTCCTCGTAAAATTCAATGAGGCCTTCAACGGCGTTTCTCTCCCAAGCGGCCATGATGTCAATAATCATCTTCTAGGTAACGCCGGGGATACTAGAAAACCTTCACTGATTGGTCCGAAATATGTCGACACCATTCAATATTTACTATAAATTAGAACCGCTCAAGACAAAGCGAAGTTGATGGAAACGAAGGTATTCACAAGCATTAAACAAAATATGTCCGCAGTCATGACGGTTGACATGACATCATGTCAATGCGAGAAAGATTTTTCAACGAGTCTTTAACTATTTTTAAGTGAATTTGGCAGTTTTAATCAGCCTTCAGGCATGCGCAGACATTTATTTGCAACCACTGTAATGTGTTTGTTCACTCAGACACTAAATCGCATTTCATGAAAGATCGTTTTAACGTCGTTCCTTGAATTGAGGGAGAGTGGTTGCAAGTCAGTCGTGAATATTAGCATTCATCGTATGTGATAGTAAATATTTATATACCTCAATGGGAGTATGCTTAATTTCTGCTTTATAAAATACGATACACACGTTTATCATAAGACAACCTGTAGTCTGAGACGCCAAGTCACGCACTGTTTTATTAGCGCTCTCGATAAGAAAAATTTTTATGTTTTAATCAACCCTTTTTTAGATAAAATTCAGTTTAAATAAAAAATAGGTTCTCAATTTTTCTATATATTTTTCGAGAATTATTATGCACCAAATAAAGAGCACCCATTCATATCTGATTCAGGGACGTAAGACTGTGCCATTTTCTTCTGTAGTGAAAGGTATTCAACCCCTGCGGCTGTGAAGGTCTCCTAACATGCTTCCAATGTAAATTACCACCAATCATCGTTCCCAAGATGACCAATTATTTAGGTCTACTTCATGTGGGTCCATTATCCGAAACTGAATTTTCGCTCGCCAAGTTTTCGAGCTAATTGGGAAAATGGGCCCTCGGCCAATAAAAAGGCCAATTTGTGAGGAGACTCCGCCAGAAACGGAAACTTAATGAACCTCAAGACCAAGCCGAAGGACCACCAGGACCTGGCTTGACACAAGGAAAGAGAAATAGTCATGTATATGTGTGAAGCAAACGAGGCTAGTATTTTCTTACGATAAAAACTGTAAGAAACCAATCTCATATTCCGAAATGCATGCCCAGTTTAAATACAGCAAGAAAACCCTTAAGTATCTAGATAGTTGCTCTGGATGACATTTGCAAATATGGGCATTAAATTTTTTCCGATATAAATCGTTTTTAAAGAGAAAAATAATAATAAAACAATAACAATTTACGCATATGTTAGTAAGTAAGCGGAAAATGATAAAAGAAAGCTGACTGAAGGTCATTCTGGTCTAAAAGTACTCGCTTCAACATATACTTTAGTATCTAAGCCAGATTAATCTTACATTGCTAAAACTAGTGTTTCCTTAAGATATTAGAATAAATGACTAATTTGATTGCGTGATCTGCGTATGAATGGTTTAAAACGAAAGATATGAGACAATTGCGAAGATATTTCTATCAAATACATTCTCAAAGTCAAATGATTGAAATTCGATGATCAAATTTATGACCTTTGAATTTGATTGAATCATTTTTGAGGTATGAAAAATAAAAACAGAACAAATGATACACCGCTTGACATGTCGCCTCAAATTCCGGGTTGTCTACCAATTTTCGTGCAAGTGCGCTGCATTATATATATATACATGAGTTATCAATAAAAACAAAAAAATAAAAATAATCAATTAAAAAAGTTAAAATAAATTTAGATATATGACTACTAAAAATCGTGAGTAACGAATTCAAGGTTTAACTAATGACCTTCACGACCAGAAGTAAGTAGCGGTACGTATCAATACAAGGAGTCAGAAGAAAATTATATACCAGCTTGCCACTCGAGGCGAGATGGCATATCTCGCAAGTATAAAAAATAATTAAGATGCCAAACAGATTATAAAAAATGAGCTAAATACCTACTATCATTTTCTTCGGCACCTTTTGGAAACATGACTGATTTGTGTCCCATCGCATGTATTTTTCATGTACTTGAAAGTCTTCCATTGAATGCGAGCTGACTTCGTGGAAAATTTCTAAAGGTTAATTAAATAATTTGATCTCTTTGTTTATTCCACATCCAATATTTGGTACAGTTCGACCGGTTTCAACATTCGAGCACCATTTTTAGAGGAAATACTTATAAAATATTAATAACAAGAACAAGTAAGTATATCCTAGAGAAAATGGCACGGGAGTACGTGCGGAAATTTGTTATCCAACTGGCATAATTAATGAATATTTGCATATTTATTGCGCTGATATAAATGACCAGAAGTAATAATAATTCGTGAGCTGTAATAATCTATCAATGAGAGGCTTCAGGAAGAAGTTTTTCAAATGAAAGAATAATTCGCTAAGGGTGAGATAACAACGCTATCATATAGCTAATTAATAATTAATAAGATGCCATACTAAATTATACAAGGTCGTTCTATATGAACAAAAAGCACTTCCGCTTGTAAACTCATGAATGCGACTTATTTATTGAAATAATCAGCTGCAATAGTAAGGTGTTTCTTTTAATTGAAAGGGTTAAAATGATGTACAATAAAAAGTTTATTTTCCTACAATGCTGATGATTGAATTATTAATGACCAACAAATTTACCGCACCGATCTTCATGACCATTGCTTAATAGGTACGTATAACAATCAATATGACTCCTAATGCGAAAACGCCACGCATGAAGATAATTTTCCTTAAGCATACGAGACGGAAGCTCTTTCAATGAGACAAGACATGGCCGCGCGGCTCAAGAAGGGAAAGACTCGGGGTGTAAGAGGTGCGCGCTGCGAGGAGGACAGATCGGAAATGTAGGGAGGAGAGGGTGGCGAGGAAGGGGAGGGTGATGGCGGGTGGGGGAGGAGGGTGCGAGTGCAGGGGGGAGAAGGAAAACTTTCCTCCATTCGTCGTGAGCCTTCAGCCGATCCGCAGAACTCCTCCCATCCACCGCCTCCATTAGAAATGCCGCGGCGAAGAGGGAGGGGGGGAGGAAGAGAAAGATTCCCCATCCACCCCTTGAAGTGAGCGCTAAAGGGGAATAAAATATATAAGCAGCGCCGTGGATGATGGAGAAAATTACCGATTAAAGAGGAGACCACATCGAAAACATCATGAAAACAGCACATTGAGGGCATCTCATCCAGGGTCGAACCCAGCACACCTTCCTTCAAGCAGGAAGGAACAGTAGCAGGAGGTAGAGTGCCTCGATATGGGCGTCGCCGAGCTACCCGGCCGCTGTTCCCCAAGCACCAGGCGAAGGGATAAGGGTGGGAGAAGACCCTGTGGGTGGGGGATCTCAGGAGCGAGGGCTCCCAGGATTGGTTAAAGGCAACGGTGACGTCAGACTTACAACTTGAGCCCTTCCCTCGGATCTGTCGCTCCTTTTCTGTCGCCCCCCACCCCAAAGACTCCTTCGGCCCAAATGTGCCACCCCCACTCCTTAACCCAACCCCCCCCTTGCAACTCCCGCCACCCGTACGTTCACCATCCTCTTTTCCGAACCCTTTCCATCTCCCAGCCGCGCCAACTGCTTCTTCCCCCGCGCTCCTTTTCCTTCATTCCAAGAGGCCTTCACCTAAGGGGGCGATTCAAAAACTCGAGAAAACTTTTCCCCTTGCCTTTTACCCGATTCTCACTCGTCTTTCCCCCGTCCCTCGCCGTCGTAGTTTCACGACGCCGGGACACGTCCCTCGGACTGGGAGGAGAGGGAGGT
Organism: Ischnura elegans; assembly: GCF_921293095.1. Classification (NCBI taxonomy): domain Eukaryota; kingdom Metazoa; phylum Arthropoda; class Insecta; order Odonata; family Coenagrionidae; genus Ischnura; species Ischnura elegans. The sequence continues at coordinate 106,079,846 of NC_060249.1, forward strand.
GTGGGCCGCCACGCCGCGAAGGGGGTTGACGGGGTGGGTTGGATTGGAGGGCCAACGGGGGATGAAAATAAGGGGGTGGAAGAAAGGGCTGGAGTAAAGAGGACGCCATTCGGGTCGCTCAAATTTGACTGCGGCACAGAATATCTTCGTTGCCTCATGGATATTTATGACGCAAAGTTTCCGCATGGCATCATTTCGGCATAGAAGAATTTAGTGAAAGAAATTGTACACGTTCATGGTCCATTGTTGCCATCGTTACAGTAATGAAGATTTAATAAATTCATAAATACTGTAAATCAATTATATTCACTGCATTGATATAAAAATTTATAAAATCATTACTAATTTCCCACTCACCCATTTTGTTACTATGCTTCGCAGAAAAAAGATTCGTGATCAATTGCAATGCATTCATCACTGTTAAAAAAATTCATTATTCCAAAGTTTCATCAGTTCTCAGACATTAGCGTAAACAGCCTAGATTTGCAAAACTTTTCGGTGATTTAAAATGGAGGAAACAGATTCAATAAAGCGATCCCTAAGGCGTTTCTCAAGTACAGACCGATAACAGTCAATGCACTGATCAATTTCAAGGATGCATTCTTGCCGTGAGCTAAGAAGATCGTCATGAAATGCAAAAAAAAGGACTCATTATGTACCGCAGACCGGTCGTCATTTATTCCTATTTCAGGAACTGATTGATGCAAGTTTAGATGGAATTTTAAAAAATTAACTAACTTTTACAGAAAATGATAATTGTTGATTAATATTTTCCACTGAGGATAACGTCAATACATGGTGATGCAGTTAACAATGAAAATCCAAAGTAAATTCATAATTGATCAGATCATCCGAGTGTGATTGCCGTATGTTAGAAAATATATTTTTTAAACTAGGTTAGCTAAGATTAAGAGAGCAAATGGTTAAGTGTTACGCGATCAACATTGGGCAGAGTGAATTTATGAAGGATAATTCTGATGGAAGCTTTTTGAATGTACACTAGATTTAAAATTTAGACAGAAACGAATAAAGTCGAAAGACTTGCTAAGGTGCCACCGAAAGTAGCAATTTCCCGATCGATTTTGTTTAAGGTAATCGAGGCATTATTTAAATTTAAAAAATAGCTTATATTCAATGCCAAACAGCTTCAGTAAATCGGTCTAATGATGCTCATTTTAATCCAAATGATCAGTGACAAGTACTAGAAGAATAAGGTCTTCTTTGACGCCCGTTGGCTTGATAGGATGCCCTGTGAAGCCTGATCCTTTCGAAATGGAAACAGGACGCGCAAAGTAAAAGGAGCAGAAGCCAGCTAGTACCGGGTGCGGTGGTGCGCAGCTCAGAGAGGGAAGGATCGAAGGATGGAATAGATGCGGGAAAGAGAGGGATCAGAAGTCACGTGTGCGAAGCGGTAACACACGGCATGAGCTTCAGATGCCACGTCGACATTTTCCCCAAGTTTCTTCGGGAAGGAGTCGAAATAAAAAATCGATGGAGGAAAAGGATTAGTCAGAGGAGCCTGCTGGTTAGCATGAGGACGGAGTAAAGAGGGCACCTCGGAGCAAACGAACGACGAATCCAGAATTCTTAAACCAGCACACCCTCCCGCTCCACCAACATCCCTAATCCAAATTCCCTTTTCCATCGCACAGAGACAACCCTTGCCTCTCCTTTCCCATCTCTCCACACGTGCGTCTTTTTCTTCCCCTCTTCAGAAACCTTCCCCGAAATCCCGCAACGAATAGCAATTTCGCCCAATCCACGGCGGGCGGTATGTGTGCTTTGAATGTGTGTGAGTGAGAAGGCTTGGGAGATCCTTTTCCTTCCCTTTTCTCTCTCTCTCTCTCTCTCTCTCTCTCTCTCTCTCTCTCTCTCTCTCTCTCTCTCTCTCTCTCCACCCCTGCCACAAACCCCCTTAGTGCGGAGGAGACGCAAGGGGTGGAAGGTTTTCTGGGGAAGCGAGGAAATGAAAAGGAGGCGGGCGGTAAAAGTAGTGGTAACCCTTTTCCTCCGCGCCGATCCCTCAACCCTCTTGTATAACCCTTTTTGCCTCTCCCTGCCCCTGAGCCCCTCCATCCACTCCCCCTTCGCACCACCTCTTTCTCCCGTCCTTAGGTGTTTTTGAGGCAGCCCGGCTCGCTCTCTCGTAGGGAGTATCAGCGAGTGGGGGGGGGGGAAAGGCGGCTTTGTAGGACGGAGAAAGAGAATGGAAAGGGACGAGAGAGAGAGGCGTGGGTGAGAGAGTGTGATGAGCTCTCTGGACGGATAGAGGGTTGGGGAATGGAGATAGGGGGGTTGGGAGAGGAGAGGAGGTTAGATAAGGGGGGAAAAGAGGGAACCATCCCTTGGCGTGGGGGCGAGATAAGCGAAGGAAAATAACGAAGGCCCTGAGAAGGGAAGAAAGGCGAGCTGCTGGCGGGAGGAAGGGAAAATATTAAAAGGGACGGCCGGGGAGAGGAGGAAAGAGGGGGGTTGGGTAGGGTAAAGGGTGAAAGGTTTTCGGCTTGGAATATGGAATACATTTGAGGTGGATGTTGGGACATGAGGGGTGAGGATGGGGCTTTTTGAGAAAAGGAAGGTAGCGAGAGCGTCGAGTCAGACGGAGGAATGAGAGGGATGGATGATGAAGGGAAAAGGAGAAAGCGGAGTGGACGAGGGATGAAGCGAAACGGGGAGAGAGAGGGTCCAGGGTGAAATATGCGGGAGGAGAAATGAGAGCGTGGAGTGAGGAGAAGGGAGAGGATACGGAGGATAAGGATTTTGAAATCGGGACGTAACAGTTAATTGGTAACGGTGAAAGGCAAACATATTGTGCCACTTAACGCTTTTCACGAGGAAGTGATCATTTTTCGTCCTCGTCTGTCGCTGAAATAAGAGTCAAAATAAGAGATACACACGTTGAGTAATTTGGGTTGAATATGTATCTTTCCCGAAAATCGCTAACCACCATAACAATGACTAATGAAGAATCTTCATATAGAATCTCATTGGCCATAATTCTCCCCGAATTACGAGCTTTTATCCTTGATATTTCTTCCTCAATGCGGCGGTTTTTTTGGGTGCTTAACAAATTAAATTGCTATTTGTGCAAAAAACTGGAAGACATAAATCACTTAACACTAAATTTTGCTGTACTAATTAAACCTATAAATGACATTAATGTCAGAAAAATAGTCGTCGTTAAGCAAATGGCTCGATGAATGAGGCAACTTGAGACATAATAGATTAGAAAATATTATCACTCAGCTTAACATAATTTTTTAAATAGGTGATTCAATTAAATTCAGGTCCCTTAGGCCCCGATTGATATGGCAATTTTTCAATACTAATCCGACACTAATTAATGCCCCGCAATTTCAAATTAGATAAAGTGCACGTGAACTATTGAGCTAAATTACCATTGTAGGAAGAGTATCCACCGTGTTACCCAGTAAAAAAAATAAGATACCAACCAAAGCAATACCAGTATCTGCCTTAGGCATGAGAAGAAATCCAGAGTCCGGTGTCGTCCGCTGGCGACTCGATAAGGGTAGCGCGTGTCCACGTAGAGCGACGCCTCATTTACCCAATGAATCGTTCTCCTCGCTATGAATGGGCTTCAATCAAGCCAGTGGTCATTCGGCACGGTGTGGGCCAGCTCAGAGAAACCAGATGATGAAACCAGAGGCGAGAGTGTGATAAGAAGTCAAGAGTCTTGTGGCAATGGAGTCTGCAATCCCGCCTGAATGTTCAAATTGATAATAGAGAATGAATACACTAACATTATAAGCCAGGGAAAGTACTTCACCTAAAATCCAAAGAATCAATCAAATATGATATTCCGCCTATGTTAAAAATATAAATACTGGAAGAAAAATATCCAATTATATATTCTCGGAAAACTTAAAAATAAATTACTGGACTTTGAGATATAACGCAGACTTATATTTTAAAAATTTAGCTGCTTATAACGGTTTTTATACTAGCTCAGATACGATTAAAAATTTGAGATCAATCAGATTCTTAGAAAAGCAAATAACATTGCTACGATACCAAAAGAAAAAGAAAAGGGGCCACAACAAAGTGAATATTATAAAAATATAGAAGAGAAAATAATTTAACACAAATGAAAAATATAAAATTGTTGAATCACTTATATATGAAGACTCGATGCAAATTGAAATCTGCATAGCAAATCTGAAAAAAATAAGATACAAGTGCACTCAGACGGTACATGAAGCAGGATTATACCCACTCTCCTGGTCTCAAAGATTGTCTCGTAAGCATCACTCCCACATACCTTCGATGTAAAAATCTAATTAGATGGTTTAGGTATTCGAGGTAGCCTTTATATTAAATCCATGATACCAGATAGCTTATAATTTCATTGTAAAAAGACGTTTCAGGAATATCTATTAGTTAGCACAATTTTAATACCATTCATTGAATCAATAACAGTAATAATATGACTTAAAATATCGGGTTCATTTGCAAAAATATTACTTGAGATTTTACGTTGAGGTAAAGGCTCTATAGAAACTGAACGGTTCCACTCAAAACTCATGGAATAGTCCTCAACCCTTTGAGAAAATAGAAAAATACTGTAGGTATCCCTTCCGGGAAATCACAAGATGTCACTAACATTGATCGAAAGAGTAGAAAAATAATATATGTGCTTTTTTAGCAAAGTAAAATGAAAACTACTATTAGTATATGATTTTTATCATGTGGATATTTATATTATTGGCATAATATATTTCATTAACATTTTTTGCCGTATAAATGCCAAAAATAGCAGGGAAAAACAGAGTGTAACATTTTCCCTCCATTTTCTTTCGTGTTTGACTCTAACGGAGGAGCAGGTTGCGGTTGATCAGATAATAGGTGTTGCCGTAACTGTATAGCGGCTACACCTTATTATGGGTTGTGTATGGGTTTTTGCAGTACCGCGAAGTTGTTTTACGGTCGCCCAACATTGCGAAGGTGACAGCGAGAAAGCCGAGAACCGCATAGGACGGCGACGGAAAAGGAAGTTCGCCAACAAAACATATGAAACAGGTAAAGGAGTATTTGAAAGGTAATAAATACGTAGAAGTGAAAAGATTAGCTGATGGCTGATAAAAGAGGATGGAGTGGAGAATTGAATCCAGAATCTTAGAATTTCTGAGCAGTGATGATGAAAACCCTTAAAACCTTTTGCAAGTTGAAGGAATAACAACTTTGCTTTCCCCACGAAATGATTTATTTTTTCCGATGATGGTTCCGTTAAAGCCCAACAGTTTCAGTGTATCATTTTCAACGATGACTATTTTACGCTTTCACGAAACCATGATCGGAAAAAATAAATCACCATGTGGGGAAAGCAAATTTTTTATTCCTTCAAAGGAATTTCCTCCTAGGCACGCCCGCTACTATTACTTGACCTTAAAACCTTGTTTCAGGACTGAATAATTACTACATCCTTCGACTACTTTTTTAATGCCGGGATGCAATAATTATAAAACATTGATTCAGCAAAATAAACCTTTTCTCTCGGATTTGGACGGAGAGTAAATTTCCCCTCACACCCCTCCCTAAAGCCGCCCCCGGGTTGGAGTGAAGGGAGGGGTGAGTTGCTTGAGGAGAGGCGGGAGGAGGCAGATGGGAGTGATTTCCGGTAATATCCCGAGGAATATGGAATGAAGAGAGCCGAGTGGCGGTGCGGAGGAAGTGGATGTAGTAGAAAGATGGCTCAAAGGGTGCTTTGGAGCGTCTAAGGGGGGTACAGAAGGGGGGTCCGCCCCCCTTCCGTACCTCCCCTCGGAGATGAGGGATGGCAGCAGTCGAGGCGAGGGTGCAGAGGGGGAAGACAGAGAGAGAAGAAGGATGTTGGAGGTGTGCAACGAGGTCTTCGAACTGTGCTCTGTAAAAGGGGAAGGCGGCCGTAATGGAAGGAAGTAGGGGTTGTTTGCTCAGAAGGGGCTCTTTTCGGGGGAGGCGGGGAACGTTTCTGAAGGGTTTTCTGTGAAAAGGGGAGGAGGGGTGCATTACTACTACGTGAATGGTGGAGAGGAGGGCGTGGGTAGGGGGGGAGAAGGAGGAGGAGGAAAGATTAATCATGAGAGGAAGAAGAGAAGCTCTAAGGTGGGGCGACCACCTTTTCCTCCCACCCCACCCCCACCGACCTCTCTCTCTTGGTGTTCAAATGGAAGCTGGAAGCGAGGAGAGGACGGGGGAAGAAAAGAGGGAAGCTGGCTGGCCGGGAGATTAAGAGAGTTTTAGAGGGTTGAGCAACGCGGAGTAAAATAAATGAAGGAGCGGCCTGGGTAGGCAGGCGGAGTGGGCTGCGGGCGGGAGGGAAAGGGTTGCTCCGGAGGGAAAGATGGAGGGGCGGGATGAGGAGGGAAGATTATACATATATCTCCAGTCGACCCGCAGTGTTTGCACCCGACTCCGTGTGCGTCGACCTCCGTTGCCATCTGCCATCAATCCTACGTGAGCGGAGGCGAGGGGGAGGGGTTGAGGAAGGAGGGAAATATAAAGGCGTGCGGGGGTGGGGGTTGACAGGAGGTGGTGGAATGGAAGACGGTGGAGATGATGGAGGCGAAGAAGACGAAGAAGGGGCCTTGTAATGAATTCAGGTTCGCAGATGGTAAGGGCAGGAACACGGCTGCGTAAGGCCGCACTTCGTTTTATCGGTAAAGACAAAGGTTGCTAAAGGAAATAAGCGTAGAGGTATTGTGAGGCTCGCAGGATTTCTCATTAGAGAGCATCGCTGTTGGTTTTGGAAAGCGAGTTCAGTCACCAACAAACATATTTGCGATCTAAAGATTCATATTATCCATTCGAATCATCTGAAATTTTCTATATATGATTCTTACGGGTTTCGTGGCAGGTGGGAGAATCCGTCTGTATTGTAGCCTATACGTATATTTAGTGCCGTGAGATTCTTCATCCTCGGGTAATGTTACATTCTCTTGGGACAGAGAACGTGGATTATTCCCTGAGATACGGAACGCGATGGAACATGGAACATTGGTTATGATGGATTTTCCCACCCAGTTGGAAACCCCATGGAACTCTGTTTAGTTTATATTCGCTGGGAAAGCATCAGCTCTTTCCTAAGAATCTTTAGAGTTTTACTGCGCTTCACATCAGTTTTATATTGATGAAGTTAAATCTTATATTACATCGACAAAATTTGGATATTATGCAGCAACTAATACGAGCCCCATTAATTCAAAGATAATTCTACAATGCAAGCCATGTTCACAAGGCGTAGAATTGGTGAAAAAACACATACCTTCCTGTATCATGCTTACGATAGCTATTCCTAAAAGTACTTGATACAGTATATTTATTTAGTTACGCGGCAAATCAAACAAAACATTAGGGTAATATTTGCCATAACTTCCTTTAATACCTATATTTATACTCCATTTTGAAATTATATATGAACGGCATTATAAAATGAGCTTTTCCTCGGAATAAAATAGAGGAGCCAGTGCAAAAAAAGCGAAGGAAAAATTCACAAGGTTCTCATTTTTATGTTCCTCTTTCTTCTCATTATTTCTAGATGACAGAAATCATTTTTTTCAGGCATAAGTAGCTAAATTATGTATGCCATTAACACGTTTTTAGCACTTTCTATAAGGTAAGGAAAACTTAATCGATATTTTTAAACTTATATTGAATATATATTATTCATGAGTGTATTACATATGTCATTATTTATCTACGAAATTTTATTTATATTTTAAACAATCGAATCGTATTTCCAACAGCTGAAGTTAGGTAAAATTAAAAAACTCGACCATGCAAAATATCATATAAATGCAAAAAAATTGCTTTTACATTTTATGGGTGGAAAATGGAGCTACCTTAAACGAATTAATAAAACAAATGACAAGTCGAGAAAAATGTAGCGAGCTATTAAGACATGAAAAGCATCCCATTCCTGAATTATATGGCCAATTGATGAATTAATCAATGAAATCATTCTCAGCCATTTTTTCAGCAAAAGATTGTAGGTTTGAAAAATGTCATTGATATTATGTCCCCATAGCATACACCACCCTGAAGAAAGTGATTTTTATTTCTATTCGCAGGACTTTATGTCAGATGATTTTTGTCCAAATTACAGAAGGTAACCCTTTTGTATCACGCCATGTTCATGTAATTTGAATCAGAGGTTATTAACTTCCATGGCATAGCGGCAAGTAGAGCATTCAAAGAGACACTTCAATAATGTAGACCATGAATTTTTCCCGAGAGGAAATCCTGATTACTAAGAGACCAGGAAATGGTGAAAGACAGCATTATTACCTGCAGCGAAAATCACTTCAACGTGAACGTATCAAGACGGCATCAAAATTCGTGAGCGAGCGCCTGGATAAAACGAATAATGGCACAAATTAAGCGCCGCTCCAATTACGAATGTACGAGGAAACTTCAGCTGATCTGATGACGCTAATTGCATTCCTAGTTTTTGGCGCGAGCACAACGCAGTCATTATATTAATGAATTTTAAAGGCACACACACATATACAAACGGGATACGTGCGCCTCGAATATGAGAGAGATAGGCATTAATGTTTGAGAAGCCGCTCCGTGGAGCGGAGCATATTAAATATAAGACAGGCACGAGAATCAACGCTGAAGGGAGAGATCGCAAGGAGGCGGGTGCAGGAGTTGGGAGCAGGAGGTGGGAGCAGGAGGTGGGAGCAGGAGGTGGATGAGGAGCGGGGAAGCAGAGAGGGGGTGCAGCACCACGACCGCACCACTAGAGGTGGGAAATTCGGCTCATTTTGACGATTCGATTCACGAGGAGTGGTACATAGTAATGATTCGGTTCTTCAAATCTTTCCTCATGAACGAAATAATAGTAACCCAAAACTCAGTGGATTGAGCCAAGACTATTAATCCAAATCCATTCATCAATTGAACAAAATCCAGGAATCCGCGAGGTGTAATGAGCATTTTCTTCAGTGAATGATGCGATTTATGTATTCTCGGAAGTAACAAGGAAATATCATGTTTACAAGTAGGCTTCCGCGGAGATAATGATCACCAACCTAAAGACATCTGAAGAAGTATACCAGATTAAAAGCAACTGCGGTGATTTCTGCGTCGGCCAGACATCAAGAGCACTGAAATAGCGAGTTCAACAAAGAATGGCCGTAAAAAAAATAGACAATTAAGCCAGTCAGCGGTGGCGGAAAACCAATGGAGTGGACCGACCCATAACATTGACTTCGACAACGACTTTCTATTGAATAAAGAAGGCCGCTATTACCTTAGGACCATCAGGGAGGCAATTGAAATCGCCAAAGCACCCGAGAAATTCAACCGTGAAACGGCTACACTCGCCAGCGCGCGGAAATGGGTCTTCAAGGATCTCGGCCAATCAGGGCGCACCTCCACAAACTAAGCGCCAAATAGGGTGTATATAAAGACGACCAAATTTTTGCATCGACACGTCAGTGGATACAAGGAAGCTAGCTGGACCGTTGGTGAAATATTGTCCAGTAAAATGGATAAACGCGGAAGGAAAACCTGGAAGAATCGCTGCTTAAGGAAATCTCATTTATGATATGATTTTTCCGAATGATGAAACCTCAATTCAAACATTTTGGGAATGAAAAACCTCTTCATGGTCCAAAATATTTTTGAATTCTTAACTGTAGTTTACTCAATATGGATTCTTAGCAAAAAACTTCATACCTTTTAACTTGGTGCAATCTTGAGGTAATTGTTTGATGGTTATTGCGCCATATTGTAAACAAATTATCTACGTAATATTTCTAGTATTCACCATCAAATGTGTACTGGTATAACTCGAAAGAAAACAAATTTATGAGAAATGATGAATTGTTCACATGGTGGTGAAATGGTGAAAAGTTTTTAATTAACGCTCAGTTTCTCTCCAAATTTACTCACAAATCTTTCATTTTAAACAGACACATACATAAAAGAAGAATCGAATTACTGCCGATAACAATAAGATAGAAGCAAGAAAAAACACATCCGATACTATTTACAGAGAAGGTTCTTATGGTAGTAAGATATGGGCAGTTACAGCAGCAGAGAAGCCACGAGTGGAAGTATTCGATACGTGGTGCAACAGAAGATGAAGATAAATGGATCTAGAGTCTGAATAATTTGGATGTTCTAAGAAGAGTAGCAGTAAGGATAGCACATCCTGACCGGAAAAATCATGAAGAATGATAGTCTGGCAAATACTAGTGGATATGAAGAACAGCCACAGATTGCCTTGAATAAATTATTCACGAAATGATATCGACGATGCAAAATATAGGGCAAATGTAAATATAAAAATATTAACTAATACGAGACTTGAGAGTATAGCTGAGTCAAACCAATCCTTGGACTGACAATTGATCAACTAAGTAATATTATTCTATTTTTACTATAATTCATACTACTATAATTCATCAACTACAATTCATCAACATCTGTTTAAAAAATGCATTAGTTCGTAGTTATGATAAAATCTTCAATTAACGCCTCAATATTCTACGCATAAAAAATCGTACAATAAAAACGTGTTTGATGTTTCGCTTCTTCAATCAAATCGTCCAAAATTAACCATTATAAGTAAAAATGATGAATATAATAAGACGGCTCATAACCATAAATCGTTCATTCATTTGAACAATTCATTCATGAACGGCACAGCTACACGCACCACCCTCCCAACGGAGATTCTTCCACTCATTCACAAAAAAAAATTGTACACATAAAACGTGTTTAATATTTCAATTTTCCAATCAAATCATCCAAAATTAACCATTTCGAGTCAAAATTATTATCCAAATCAGACGGCTTATGTCCATAAATCGTTCATTCGTTTGAACGATTCTTTAATGAACGGCACGGCTACACGCACCACCCTCCCGTGGGACTCGGCACCACGCCTCCGCACCCGCCGACACCGCGCGCCGCCTTCGAAACGGCGGAATTCGGTGGCGTCAGAGTTTGATAGAAAGAGTGAGAGAGAGAGAGATAGAGAGAGAGCGAAGGGGAAGAAGAAGATGAGGGATTTTCTCAAGGGAAGCTGCTCGTGCGGAGGGGATGCCTCTAACTCAACGCGGTCCCAACGCCTCCCAACCCCTCTTCCTCCTCCACGCCCTTCTTTCTGCCACAACTATCTCTTCACCGCACGACTAACTCCCGCCATTTTAAAGCTCCTTCCCTCCAGAGCCCATTAATTGGAAACAAGAGAGAGAGAAGGGAAGCTGGAGAGACATCCATCGCCTGGGAGAGATATTGCGAGAGCCGTAGGAAGGAGGGGGATGAGGGTTGAGTCTCCGCAGAATATGAGGGCGTTCTTCCAAGAGATAGTAGGAGTCGGCGTGGAGGGGCTGAAGGGAAAGAAATTCGACCAGAGAGATGAAGGGAAATATGGCGAAAGAACCGGAGGATCCAGTAGAGGGGGAATTTTTACTCTCTGATCCCAATAATTTTAGACTGGTCCAATGGAAATCCATCATGACAATCTTCCATTTCTAATTAATCACTATGGTAAATTTCTCGCAAAAATATTTTTATGTCTTAGAAAAATTCATTTTTCGGTACGCATTAGTATGCTTAAGTAAAACTGACACCACAGGTGAAAAGAAATCTTTGTACCTCCATAGAAATTAACCAACCGAATCACATAGCACTTGAACTATATGCATTAATTACACTAGGAGGTGAGGGTGAAGTCCCCGCCGAATATGAGGGTATTCTTCCAGGAAGAGGAAGGCTTGAGTGAAGGGTTGAAAATAAAATATTCGGTTAGGAAGATTATGGAATGTGAAGCAATAGGATTCGGAAGAGAGAGGTAAGTTCCTCTCTTTTTCCTCCACTAATTTCAGACTCGTCTTATATCCTATCTCAAAATGAAGCACAATAATACTCACTCTCGAATACCTTCATAGTAAATCATGGTTTCAGTGTCTATTGCCTTGCAATATCAAAGATAATTTAATGTTTCAATGAAAAATAAAAACTTTTTACATCCACAGAAATATTTATTACGACTCACACAACACCTGAATGAAATGAAGACTCAGGTAATAATACGGAGGGTCGTTATAGGAAATGACGAGCAAGATGTGCGATGATTATAACCAAATATAAGAGCAATAGCATAGGAATTTTCATGTTTTGAAATACGATAAAGTAATACTTGATCATTTACCCAAATGTTGTCTCCGAGATTAGCTCTGATATTAACGCTAAGTAGAGCACTGACACAGGTATGCAAAGAAGAGAGGATAATTACGAGGTTAAATTTTTCATTACGAAGGGTTCAAACCAGGAGATGAAATGCGCGTCGGTTATTTACAAAATCAATGGATCCGTAAAAAGCTTTTATTTTCTTCTGTGAAATAAATCGTTTCGACCAAGTCTGTCCGGAAAATATACTCCGTTTTAATTGCCTTGATATCATATTTTAATGATGGCATTTGGTACTTTATCCATAGTTTTACCCAAATAATGCAAGAGAGAACTGAACTCTGGAGAAATAATATATGGGTTCTCCATGAAGACAATAGGCCGCCCAATTCTGCTTTGCTGTCGAGAAGTTTCTATTCAATTATAGTATCTCAGTGACAGAGACTATGAGGGTTCTAGGTGAACCCTCTTAAGGATACGACGCACTGGGGCCGGGAACCAAGCCCGTAGCTTATACGCCCGATCACCCGGGGAGGGGCTGGAGAGGTAGGAAAAAGGAAATAGGCGCCGCCGCGATGAGAGCCCGCCGACGCCTTTGGGAAGGGATAGGAGCGGAAGGGAGGGGACGAGGGAAAAACACCCCAACGCTATAGAAGCGAAGGAGGCCCTACTAATTAGCGAAACCAAGCGTAAGCTATTAATGTTCTACCAATCCTATCTCAGTGATAGCCCACCCGCTTGATTTTGCAGCATGTTGGTTTTGATCAGTTCCCAACGTTAAATATTAATTAATTAAAAAGATTTTTCAAGTCTGCTGAAGTAATAAGACAAAACGCCAGATGCGTCATTAAGGTGCTCACAGTGGAGTAGCCAGGATTTCGAAATGGGGTGGGGTTCACAGGAGATTTTAGGGCCCTTCCGGGGTGTAAAGAAAACACCTCGGGGAAAGTGGGGGTCCTACCCAGGAAAATTTTGGGATTTTTGATGTTGGAAACGTGATTTTTTGGCCTCAAAAACAGTGATTTTGTACGAGTATTTATCAAGTTATTTATTGAAGTCGTCTTACTAGTTTTTGTGGCTTTTTTAAAGGCTCAAGGGGAGGGATTGTAACCCGGAAAACCCTCGTACAGTGACTACTGCAATGGGTGTTCACAGAAGACACCTTGTAGCACAAATTCGACCAAAGGAAAATCCTCATGGAAAGTTGAAGGAAAGAGGAGTGCAAATGGAAGGGGATTATGACATTACCCGAATAAGTTTAAAAATAACACAAAATTATTTACAAAAATACCATTGTTGCTTAACAGAAACACCTCCTTTACACCTATCCCCTCCCTTCCTTAAGCCATAACGAAACCCCGCTCTCCCCTCCCACTCACAACCCCTTCCCCACCCAAGTCGGCGTGGGAGTGGAAGGAAAAGAAATTCGTAAGGGAAGACGATGGGGTGGGGTGAAGAAAGAGCAAAAGGTTCCGGCGTGAAGGAGAGAAGGCTTCCTCCAGCGCTCCCCATCCAAATTTCCAACTCGTCCTCCTCTCCCGCCGCCAACCCTAAGCCATAACACGCCCCACCCACCTTCCCCACACACACACAGAAAACCTGCTTCCCCCGCCCACACATTCTCTTTATCTTTCTGAACGGAGACGAAGCGCTGTTGTTTGGCAAAGCTTCCTGAACCGACTTCGTCGAAGGGGCGGCGGGGAAGGCGGAGGCGCGGGAGGGGAAGAACACGGGCGGAAGTGGGAGGGGGGATGGAAATGCGGAAAGGATGTT